>NW_027271659.1:235000-715283 GCF_040938485.1 Diadema antillarum
GGTGTTAAAGTTTTTGGTTAGCCAAAATCTCTAGCACAATGAAAAAAAAAATCTACGATGAGCCGCAACAAATTAATGTGTCATTGAAAAAAAAAAGATTTGTGGCCCTCCCTATATGTGACTTAAAGACTACGACACTCGTTCCAGAGTCATCTTTCTCCCTTTTCATCCTTCTACCAGTCTATTTTTCCATCTTTCCTTCCTCATTTTTCTCTATGTATTCATCTACACCTACATGATGTATCGTTCCATATCTTCCTTAGACGGGTCGACATTAATAGCTCCCCTGCACACCGCATTAAGACTATCTCCCTCCATCTACCACCCCCCCCCCCCCCACCCCCCTCCCCCTCCCCCCCCCCCCCTCCTCCCCCAACCTCTCTCTCTCTCCGTTTCTGGAGGAGACACAATGGCATTAAAGACGCGATAGTCTGGGGATACCATGGAGTGGTAGATCAGGTCCGGCTCGGATATATTCGAGAATTTCCGTAACGAATTGTGTACAGTTTTGTCACTGATCTCTATACTGTAGATATAAGGGACACACAAAGCCGAAGAATCTCGACTGCAGTCGACATTAACCGATGATCGCACGCTTCGATGCACATTATTCGCTGAACACCACGACGGACGCTATTTCGTGGTTTTCGAATGTACCCCGGTGGGCAGCGAATGAAGGTTGAGACAACCGGGCCACCTATGAACCCCCCGCGTTACCATGGTTACCGCAAGTCTTTCAAAGTGGGATGACACGCAGTATTGGACCAATAAAGACAGACACTGCACCGAAGAGACTGGAGAGAGAGATAAAGTTAGATGATGAGGAATAGAGAGCGGAAGACATTGATGAAGAGGATGAGTTTGAGAATATTCAATACTTCAACACCTGTAGAGATCATGGCCGTAAGAATCGCATTGACAGTTCTACTAGCACGTCGTTTCGTGAGAGCGGGGGCTAGAATCCGCCAAGTGAAATTATGCAGTAGACACCACGTATGAAAGCGAGCGAGAAATAACAGCGACAGCTTGTACACTCTTTATACATGGCGCTTATCATATACTGTGACGACGACATACAAGAGTATGACACACAGTACGAGTGTGCGATATGAAAATGAAATTAATAGATGGACTTACAGATACCCGAGTTGGGAGAGAAAGACAGACATATAGATTGATAGGAGGGAGAGAGAGAGAGAGAGAGAGGGGGAGAGAGAGACAGACAGACAGACAGCCAAATGATGGGAAGCTTGGAGAGATTGAAAGATAGTTCATTTTCAGATTTATGTTCAGATCATATCTCCAGAATTCCAAAAGAAGGACTTTAAGTCTTTGATTGACAGCTGTATTAGAGTGATTAGATAAAAAGAAGTGCGGCAGGAACGCGGTAAAACAAAAAATGGAAATAGGACGAAATTGTTCGAAAAAGACACTTTATGAGTGAAATAAGAGATAAGGCGAGAGAGAAATGATTTAGCTCGGGCGTCCAATGACAACAACAACCACAGAATCGAAGCGAAGCTAATAATCAGGGGGTATTTTCGGCCAATCCGGTCTGCAGGGATTTTCGAATATTTATGGTACGATTCTGTAGTAGGAAGAAAATGCAATACAAAGCGTGTTGGATCATTCGTTTTCCCTTCAAGCAGAGATTTCGGACGCAAATAAATCAATTATGATGCGATAATGAGTGAGAAACTTCGTGGCTGAATGAACTAAAAAAACACCTTATCGTCCTGAAAGGTTTGAGATTATTGAAACGGCGTAAGAAATGCAGATACCAAACGGAGATATGACAAATATCCAGCTAAAAAGGAACTATTACTACAAAAGAAAAGAATGAAAATCAGTGATATAATGAATTGATGGAAATAGTATAAAATTAGCTATATCATACATGAGCTGCAAAGATATGGGCATAGATTATGAAATGGATATCAAGAAAAGAAGACAAAAATAACAGAGATTGCCAGGCAAATCTACAGCCTAATCCTTATAAATTGGTGGAGAAAAATACTGTACATAGAAAGGTGTACCGTGCGCTTGAAACCCACCATTGCAACCTTTATAGAAAAAAACAAAGATACCAGGGCTATTTGTCATCGAAGAGAAGTCAACGCCCTTTTCAAATTTGGTAATGATGGTGCTATAATGCCAAGTGTGAACAAGGTTCAGTTCTATCAATTAATACCCGTGTGAGTCCATACGTTTTGGCTAAAAACGAATAGAGAAAGATGATCCCTCGCCTACAGCTTTCACTTTTAATCAGCCTCACGTCAATGCAAGTTAAGTGATCCTTACTATCCCAGCGAAGATTTTTAACGCCCTTTTGAAATTCAATGTACCATAAAGACGAGTTCAGCAAATGCATATCATGGCGTTTTGATACCAGGTCACGGACTGAACGATGGAGAAATAATAGCTTTAATCATCGTCACTTACAAAAATCAAGATTAAACAAGATATAAAAATTCATCAAACTGAATTTAAAGGAACCACGAGATAAAGAACAAGAAAAATCACAACGGCAATCCCGTTATTAAACGACGTGGCATCAAAAGGTGATTGCAGCCGTTCATATCTAGACTTCTCTTGATTCGTAAAAGCCGTCGTTATTGTCGCTGTATCTTAAGCTTTCTCAGCACGCGGTCATTTACAATTCAAGAGTTTACAGCATGGGGACACCTACTCATCCTTCTACATAGGTCTCCAATTCTAGTTGTGGAAGTGTATTTTTTCACACCTGTATGTATCTCACTAAATCTCCGTCTCCATCAGTCATATTTATGCATAATGTGCACAAACCAGGGGTACACAATATACAAACATACACGCACATTCACGCACACACATGCACCGGGGTTGTTGAATATATTGCATTAGTTGCCATTTCCTCCGATGCACTCGATCGCACACGAACCGATGCTTCAGAAATTGATTTGCAGGACTGGAGGTCCTCATCTCCGCGCTGACCTATCTATTTGATGAAAACATTCCATTTTCGTCTGTCGTAATAATATAAGTATGAGGAGGTATTAAAGCCATTGGCAACCCCTATCCTCTACCCCCCCCCCACCTCACACGCACACACACTCACACACACAACACCACTACCACAACCATCACACATTTTTCAAGCGTGGGGAAATGGCACACGTAATGCTCTGATGCGCATATTGAGCACTTTCACACACTTGATTGGTTTTTAGGCGCTAAGCTCACACTTCGCTGCAACGTCTCATATCCCGATTTTTTTTTTTCTTCTTCATTCTGTTCTTAGTTATAACTGCACTGTGCACCAAATTGGCAGGAAAGCATACCTGCGCTGCCAGTATGAATTTACCCGTGTCATGCGGCTTACATTAATTCAATTTCTACCAATATTGTCCTTCTATATGAAATTTCATTTCCTAAATTGATTTAGTTAGAAAAAAAAGGGAAAAGGGGAAACATAGATAGAATATAACCAATTATACAAACCGTGATTTCTTTTCTTTAACTATTAAGAAAAACGACGCTTATTTTTCAATTACATGACTATACCAAAAGCCATTTTTTTTTTTACGGTTTCCTTATAGTGAAACTGACTGTAAAATAATTATTGCTATCTATATGCATGCAAGAAAACTGTATAAAACAAAAACAAAATAAAAAACAGCATTATGACTCATGTTACCACGTGATCGTCTTAGTGTGTAGAATCTTCTCAGTCATTGTCAACAGAATAATTAATTAAGTCATTTAAAACTTTGTGGTGTTAAAGGGACATTCAAAGCGATTTTCATAATTTCATATCATGTAGTACATAAATCAACAGCTCCATGTATAGATTTGTGGAATTTATTGTGGTTCTTGAGCAGAGAAACAATACTTTGAAAAACCTTAAACGAATTACACTGAACATGGATGATGACATAGGAGGTTCACATATTCCAGAAATGTAGCAGTGTAACTCCATTACAATACCGCTTGCTTGCGAGTTCACAATCTGTACATGCCTTCTTCTTTTGTTCTGCTTCCAAGAGCCCCAAGTCATACATTCTAATGGGGAACCTGCCATGTCATCATCCTTGTTCATAGCAATTTGTTATAAATTTCGAAAATATTCTTATTTTTCATCCCAATTATCATAAATACTGAAACTCTGTCCTTAGTATAACTAATTCATAGTGGTTCAAATGCAAAAAAATATGAAAATCATCCGGAGGTCTCCTTTAACCATTTAATTTCCAACCGTTTTCCTCCAGTTGTTGGATTCATTTCCCCACTCCCCCCCCCCCCCGCCACCCCCGGTAAAGAATGTCATATCATCTTTATTTGCGGCAATGCAATTCCGTTTATCAAGATCGAAAGATAAGCTACGTGTTTGTTGTTTTTTTAATCTATAATTTGGTTTCGAGTGAGTGACGTAATTGTCTCCCAGTAGATTACAAGGGAATCAACGCAAGTAGTGTCGTATTGTTGCCATTTGCCGGTCTGTTAATACTGAATTCGTAATCACGGTGAGTGAATTTTAATCATGGAATTCATTTTCGTTTTCTTTTTTTTTGGCTCGTTGCATGCAAGAGCCTTCGGGTATTAAAAAATAGTCACAGTGTAATTGAAAATCTCGTCACGGGAGGAATATGCGTCGAAGTGATTTGCATTAAATTATCAGAACGAGAAAATGTCTCAACCTTGCTTTTGCTTTTTTTTAAAGATATGAATCATGGCAGAATGTATGTGTTTGTGTTTGTTTGTATGTGTGTTTGTGTGTGAGTTTACTTAAACCCGTCTCCTAGTAATTACTGAATTCGAATCATGTATTAGTTTTTTCTCTCTTTAATCAACCTAGTTATCTTTACAATTTATAAAGCGTTTACATTACGACGTGGAATAGATCTCAATAAAATTATCTGAAATTCCATACTTCTTTGAGAGTCATAATGATGGATATAATATCTGCAGCACTCCCCCAAACATTCAACTTTGAGAGAATGCGATAGGATGGCATGGCAAATATAGAAGGGTGGGAACATAGTTTCAATTTGAAATAGTTCGTCTTTAACGATCGTTAAAAACATAGTCTATAACCCGCGTAAACTGACGTAACAGATGAATCAGAACGGATAAAGTTTTGGGTCAGTGGCTATAATTACATGCTGTGACCATGACCTACAACCTGTTGGTGATCGCTATGGCTTGACCGATGGCCAGTCGACCAAGACGTCGCGCGCGCAGTGATTCACCAACGCCCGGCACCGGTCCGGCTATTGTAATTAGCTATTACACGTCATGTGACCTCAATACAGCATGAATGGCAGATCCATAGCATGAAGATACCAACCTACCTGAATGACGGTGGCTTGGACTGATTTCGGATACCAGGGAGTTCACCAGAGAGTTCACAGGAACTCCACAGGGAGTACCCCATGGGGATTTTTATTAGTACAGTGTATTATATATATATATATATATATATATATATATATATATATATATTTTTTTTTTTTTTTTTTTTTTTTTGGGGGGGGGGGGGGGGGGGAGGGGTCTGACCTGGCCGTATGCGGATACCATCACCGACTTTTTTTTTTAAATACTGCTATACTACTACTCCTACTACCAGACTACTACTCATACTACCACTACTACTACTACTACTACTATACTATTACTACTACTAGGCCTACTACTACTATACTACTACTACTGCTACTACTACTACTACTACTACTTCTATCACTACTACTACTACTACTACTACTACTACCACTACTACTACTACTACTACTACTACTACCACTACCACTATCACTACCTCTTCTACTGCTACTACTATTACTGCTACTACTACTACTTCTACTCCAATTACTATTACTACTACTACGTTTACTACTACTACTATTACTATACTACTACTACTTATGCTACTAGCATATTACTGTTACTGCTGCTGCTACTACTACTACTACTACTACTACTTCTATTTCTACTTCTACTTCTACTTCTACCACTACTACTACTACTACTATTGCTGCTCCTTTACTACTACTACTACTACTACTACTACTACTACTACTCCTACTACAACTACTACTACTAGTAGTAGTAGTAGTAGTAGTAGGAGTTTTAGTAGTAGTTAAAATGCTTTTTACGTCGATTGCTTGAGTTTTCCACAATACATAAATTCATATACTGCTTTTAAGTGGACCCCTTTATCTCTTATTTTTCATTTGATAATGGCCACTAACTTTCATCTCGCGGTCAACCAATGCGTACTCTAGATCATTAAAATATTGTATTTTCTTCTTACATTATGGTCTGTAGAATTAAAAAAATGAAAAAAAAATTGAGTTGAATTGGATAAGTGCATGCATTTAAGTATGTAGTTATCTCTCTCCCTCTCTCACTAGCTTCATGACAATGTTGCTCATAACAACATAAAATGCCAAAAGAGCATAATAATAATAATAATGACAATAATGATAATAATAGATATTCATATAGCGCTTAATACAGCATGTTTCGAAGCGCTTTACAACTGGCAAAACAAAAAAACACACAAACATACAAATCACCTTCGAATACAATCTTATTTGCCAGTTCCTTTTCAATGAAAACTTGCGAGTCTCTATCCACGAATCAAAACAGTAATACAGTGTGTCATTTTGTTTTCAGCTTCCCGTTCATTCATTATCCAAAAACTATCTCTCCCTACCGAGCCGATAAACACGTGTCTGCGCACAACACTCGACTCGGCCGCCGACAAAATGCCAAAAATGGCCTGTAAAGCGTAACGACTTTGATGCAACCGTCCATTTAGGGTGATTTACACTTCTCTCGATTCGAAAGAACGTTTTGTTTAGACGGGGTGTACGGCAAAACGCTCTGTCGAACCAACTGGCGACAGTGTCTCATCTCTTCCTCTTTCTCTCTCTGATGTATGTGAAAAAAAAAGAGAGACCGAATCAAACTAAATCTCTAAAACTTTCCCCCCTCGTATCAATGTGCTATTTGGAAGTTGGAACGACTAAAAAAATGATTCACAAGCGATTGCCAGGTTTTGATTGTCCCAATACATCCAAGCAGGAGTACAGTTGTTAATAGGTACCTTAGTGTGTGTGTGTGTGTGTGTGTGTGTGTGTGTGTGTGTGTGTGTCTTCGTGTGTGTCTTCGTGTGTACATAAGCAAGTGCATTACTGTGTGTGTGTGCGTGTGTGTGTGTGTGAGTGTGTGTGTGTGTGTGTGTGTGTGTGTGTGTGTGGTCTTCGTGTGTGTCTTCGTGTGTACATAAGCAAGTGCCTTACTGTGTGTGTGTGCGTGTGTGTGTGTGTGTGTGTGTGTGTGTGTGTGTGTGCATGTGTGTGTGCGTGGGCGGGGGCAAGTACAAGATTGGTATTTGTTTCTACTTCCTCTTCTCTCCTCTTCCGATGAACACATTTTCGGAATGTGCTTTCTTTTCGTTTGCTAATGCTCTTCGGCATTTTTCCGATTATTTCCACATAATATGAGAAATATTCTATAGAAATTTGAATATTTAAGATTGCTTTTAGCATGAAGAAAGAGAGAGAGAGAGAGCGCGCGCAAGTGAGTTAGAGAGGGATGGTAACGAAGAGGAAATATGACACTTTGCTTTAAAAAAAACACACACACACACCACTATCTACAGACTTTAACGTTTTTTTGACATAATATTATGAGGAATACCATAGAAGTTTGGTAGAGAAGTTAATGGTACCGGAATTTTCATGATCTATGTAATTTAGCTGAGATATTCCATTGAAAAGTTCAAAACGGTGTATATTGAGAGCTGTATTTGGCACAAGTCCAGCGTTTTTTAAGTTCCTGTAATTTGCATAACACGGTATATCTCACTGGTGTAGAAAAGAAAAAGTGTGTTGATTGATGCTTCGTTACTTAATAGCGAATTCCAATACGTATGATATGACAAAATGACATGTCTTTTTCGCCTTAAAAATGGGACAGGACATTCACTTCACTCTTTCAATTATTCTTGCGATTCCTAAGCTCGCTTTCAAGAAAAAAGAAATGTGGCATTTTATTTTTCGCACCTTCCTTCCACCATAACATTTGAAATTTGCCGCACGCACACATTTTGATTACCATTAAAAGCACACCCATTACCGTGAAGATGATTTCCCGTTTTGGCAATGCTCTGGGTTTTTTCTCCCTCTTTTACTTTGTCCTTTCCTTGTTTTATGTCCGCCAGGTTCTAAATCCATGCCTTTTTTTTATTCCAGGATTGCGATGCATTTATTCAAACATTCCCTCGCCTTCGACAAAGCTGAACAAACTTGTATATATTTACCCTAATATATGCCATTGTCGTAAATTTGTTCGTGTTTAAGATTACCATCTGCGAGGAGCATGCGATAAGATAAACGCGCATCCCAGCGGCCCCCTATAAAACCATAATGAATAGAAGAATGATTCACAATGATCATTCAACTCAAATACAAAAAAAAAAAAAGTTGCTTGCTGTCACAGAATGGGAACAGGTGCTTCAAACTATAACGCGCTCCCTTTTATCACACCCGTCGTAAAAATAACAAAACAAGAAGATGTTGATGATGATGAACGAAAATAAACCATAAATATTTCTTTTTCTTTCCCGCTTACTCTCATGACGGACATCAAGACAAAGAACGATAAATCATCGGAACTGCTAGGAATAAACATTTCCTGAAGGGACGATTGTTTATCGCGAATATTAGGGAATAAATCAAAAGACATGTTCAAACATGGAAACTAGTTCCTCTGATCAAAACGGGCTTGAATTATTCCTACCTCGCGTGTTTGCCAATTTGCAATGGGAATATTACAATGACGTCAGCATTCCACTGAACGGAAGTATTCGCTATAAAAAGAGAAACAGTGATCGGATATCTTGGCAGAAGCAGACACAAGTCAACACTTTTGGCATAAAAACACAGTTTTTAGCCCACTACTGTTGTACCGAAAATTCATAAAGATTTGTTCAGTTTTGTTGCTGTTTTTTTTATCTGTTATTTTTATAGAAAGGAATAAAGTATCATAAAGTTTGTGCTGACATGACTGAGACATTGTTATTACGTGAATCAAGGCTACAGTATTCCGTTACAAAACAACAACCACAACCACAACCACAACCACCGCCACCACCACCACCACCACCACAACAACAACAACAACAAACTGAGCATCAACAGTAACAGTAACAAATGCCAAGAGGGAGTTTTTTAATTTTGGGATTAGCAATTGTGCTCTTTGGTGCAAACCTACAATGCTATACCTTGCAGAATTTTCATCTGCTTGTCATACGGAAGATCTGAAAGAACTGTTTTGAAAGACATCATTTTGAGCGAGTTTCCGTAAAGTCTCTTTTAGGGTGAACTGGTATTTATACATTTTGTAGAATGTACAACTGACATGACTTAGAAGATGACATCTTTAGAGACCTCTTGATAATTCATCTAAAATCAAATATAGCCGTAATTTGTAAGAAACAAAAATGTACATATACGTATCCTCTGTAGCCAATCTCTTGGGAGGCGAAATTCTAACATCGTTTGGGAACAAAGTACAATCAGTTCGACAAAATAGAAGGTGAATACTGATAGTATAGACGGATAGAAGCAACCGTTACTTTAGATCACCCTGCCCCAGTAGAACCCGACCCCTTTATCTTGTAAGGGATGGCGAACTTCAGTCAGGTTGATATTGGTTTATCCCTCTTCTTTCACTCCGAAATAAAATGCAAATGTATGGTGTCTACATATGGACAAGTATGCAAAAAAGTAACAGCAATAAGCAAAGAAACAAACAATTAAATCAAATCCCATCTACACTCTCTTAATAGGAGATTATGGTCTGTATGGATAACTAGAAAAAAAAAAACACCAACTTGGGGTTTGATTTTTTTTTCCGTTTTGACATACAGCGTATAAGAACCAGCACCAGAAATTAAATGAATCAATCTCGTTGAACAGGCGCTATAGAGTTTCAGTAATCAAACACGTCAATTTGGTTTAGTGATGGTAACGGAGTGGAAAACGCACTTCTTAATATCAGCTATGATAACACCTAAAACTTTTGTGAGAGATTGATATTCTCCATCTGGATATAACAATATAGAGATGTCATCTTTGTTGTCATCCAGATTTGGCACTACATTCATTTACTTCGGTCTTTGATCATTTCAGTGGTCATGTAAACAATAAGGGAGCCACAAATAGCTATGTACGTCTGCTGACGTAAGCTCTTGATTTAAAAGTATTATCAATTTCATTATCTGTTCATATACATTCTGCAAATCTGTTCATCTCTCTCGTCATTTTTTTTTCATGTAGGCCTACATTTTGCAAATCTCGTTTGTCAAGTTTTGAGGTTTGTAAGTTCAAACCAACAAGAAATAAAAGGGGTAAAGTGACAATGGTGTATTCATATATAGACGATATAAACATGTATTTTTGACACGTTCCTTTTTGCTCGTGCTCCAATGAAATATTTGCACACTAAGCCAGACATAAATTCTACCCATAAACATAACCCTAATCCTTATCCAAATCCTCACATTACACTAAACCTCAAACCCTGTCACAATCCTAAGTCCAACCCTATAAGTCCTTGGAGAAAATAAGACTGGAAAAATTGTCGCATGAGCAAATGTCGTGTTACCGTTTTGATGATGTTAAAGATTTATTTAACCTTTTCTGCGCTATTGTAAGGCATGGACTTTGCACATCGTATGCAGCGCTATGCGGCTTTTCCGTACCAATAACGGGCACTCCGCACAAAGGGTAGTGGTTCGTTAAACTTCAACACAAATGTGATCAGAATCACTTGCAACGTATTTTGTTGAATGCGATATCATAACCAATATACAGTGTAAAAATTAAAAAAGAAATAGATAGTAGACCTCACAAATTTTGAAGGAGGTAACGGATTTTATTTTCTCATTTTTGTAAAATCAACCTTTTATTCTATTCAAGGAAACCAAGTAAAGCCATTTTTGACAAAGCCTGGGCGTAGTTGATGGATGCGCCTCTCTTGTTGGAAAATATAGATGCACTCCTCTTCCTCATGCTCAGAATTAAATTAGTGATCGAGAATTCCGTCAATAGGAAAAAGATCGACGATAGTATATGATCGATAACTCCCATTTTGATGAAAGGAAAGAAAGAAAGAGCTTTCCGCTAGATTCTCACCTTATTTTTTTCCAGACAATATTTTCGTTTTGTGTTTAAATCCCTCACTAATACCCTACAGCTTCACTTTTGATATCAATGCTACTTGCCACGTCACAAATCTAAAATTAATGATAAAGTAGCACCATTATAGTTCAAACGGTTTCGATAACTATTTTTAAAAGTATCTTTCAAGCGTCTTCAGCTGACGCACATGACGAACATGAAAAATAAAATGAAAACAAACACGAGACATCTATCTGAGGCTCACGTTGCTTAGAAAGGAGAGAAAACATTTCTATCTAATGATTTTTGCTTTTGTGAGATCATTCTTGTCAACGAAAGAGGAAGCTAAATATATAAAAAAAAGAATAAATGCTTCTCAAGCTATTGTGTCTCAAAGGTTCAATTGTGATTTGTTTATGTCAATTGGTAAATGGAGATTATTTGTGCAACAAGCTGACGAAGCATAGACAATCTTCCCTTCCCGAGGTCGGTAATTGATATTAGAATGTGATTAACTAAAGAAGACGATGTAATTCGAAACAGTGCTGCGTATGAAATAAAACGGCAAAAGTAAGGGCAGAAGAGATAGGTCATAATGTTTTCGTTCCAAGCAACAGGCTTTCCCCCGATGGAAGCTGATCACTAGGGATAGAACGGGACAGAAGGAAATCAAATACGTAGACCAATGAAACATATCCTTGTCTCCAATCTCTTTCTCTCTATCTCTCTTTCGTTCCTTCTTTGTATCTCTCTCTTTCTCTCTAGTCATCTCTTCTTTATTATCATATCTCTCTAATTTCTCTCTCTCTCTTTCTTTATCTATTTCTATCTGTAGGTAATAATTCGCTTCCATCCTTTTGTAATTTGTCTTGACTGTTGAAAACGATTTGACAAAGCATTCCGACTTTCAGTATTGTCATTCTGTCTTTATTTTTCTCTTACTTTTCTCAAGTTATAATGATTGCAAGAGTTAGTGTTTGAATTTTTTCCCAACAAACATAAAACTCCAGATTTCGCTTTGACGACAGCATGACACTTCTGTCGGGTATTTAATCCGCCATATTAGTCTTGCAGTCACGATGAATTTGTTCCGGACGCGAGCAGAAATTCAATCTTTCACGCCCAAAGGAGACGCCTGCGTGCAGTGTCCTGCCAATTAGAGTAATTGCCGTAAAAAGAAACCCCGAGCATTCGGCAGTCATGTCACCTACACCCATCTCTGTTTGAAACTTTGCCTATGTTATCCTTACACCCTGCTAAACCTTTACCACAAATGCGCTTGGGGCAAGGGGACGACTACGCATAGCCCTCGTGAATCAAAAAAGAAAGTGAAAAATGGAAAGAAAAAAAGAGAGAAAGAAAACACTCACGCAAGCAGTTGGATATTGTAAATGTTTCACTGGGTGTCAGTCTGATAGTGTGTCGATGGGGGGGGGGGGGGGAGGGGGAGAGGGGGTAGTGAAAGTTTGAAAAGCACCTGTATTTTGAGTGAGTAGTAGATGAATTTACGTTCATTGAAATATTGCTTTAATCTTTCCGAGTCATGGGACCCATCATAACGCAAACCCGACAAAGTCCCGAAATGTGATGGGTCGCAACTGAAGTTGATAATTCTCAAAGGAGTGTTTAATTATTTGTCTTCATTTGAACTTCATACGCAGTGGATATAGCTGTGCTCCAGTTTATCGGTCAAATAACAGCGTCAGCAAAACTTCGTCCTGTACTTTTAAGTATTCAAAGATTTTAATTGTGATACCATTGTAAGGTGTACTTTCCCATCATGCTCATGCCGGCTTTCTTAGATTGCGATGAAGTAGAATAAGACAACCAGAAAGGTATAGGTTTCTTTAAAACGTTGACCTAAAACAAGAAAGATTGTACACGTTTCGCATAACGCCCCTCCCTTTCTCCAAAGTACCATTGGCACTGCGTCATTTATGAAAGTCAGATTCAAAGTTGTGTGTAGTTGCCGTTTAAGATTTTGGAGGGGTAATAATCATAAGACTCATTGCACACCTCCTCCTCCCCCTCCCCTCCTCTTCCTCCCCCCCCCCCCTTCTTCTTCTCGAGAATATCACGGGCTTTTTTTCGGAATTCATTCGCCAATGATTTTTTTTATTGTCATTATTCTCATTATCATTATTATTATTATTATTATTACTGTTATTATTATTATTATCATTATTGTCATTATTATTATTATTATTATTATTAGAATAACACTGGAATTTTCTTGCCTCTTAGCAAATACCATTCCACCTGTTTTCGGATAAGAGGTGCATGCTACTCACTCCCTCTCACCAGAATGATGTGAATGACTATTCAACGCAGATCTAGGGAAGATGTGAACATACCGTGCGCTGGTCGAGGTACCAGTCCGACGGTTTTGCTTGTTCAACGTAAAGGTTTTTTTTGACATTCTGTCCTCTTTATGCAAGGTCAGAACTTACTACGATATATGCGAGCTTGTGTACTATGTGCAAACACACGCACGCACACACATCCACACACATATACACACACACGCACACACATCACGCACGCTGCGCAATGTACTTTCACGATCTCTGTCTGTATTGTGTTTCCTTATTTTTGTTTCTGTTATCTCTCAGTCATTCATGGACATCATCTCCAAATCTCGGTACCTCTTTATCATTCTTTCTGTCCGTTTGTGTTTCCGTGTCTGTCGGTCTCTGTCTGTCTGTCTTTCTGTCTTTCTGTCTCTCTCTCTCTCTCACGCTCACTTTGTATAACTATCTGTTCACTCAATCGCTTCCGAATATCATATGATATAAATGTCGTAATTTTTTTTTCATTGGTGTTTGGTGTTTTTTGTTTTGTTTTGTTTTGGTTTGGGTCTTTTTTCTAAGTGCAGCAAGTGCTACTGAACCTTGCTGAGTGACTATATCATAGTTAAAGGAAGCAAACAGTACTCGGTATATTGTGCATATATCTATTTGATTGTGTGAGCCTGTGGTTTAACTACGATTGCACTTCCATGTTCAAATACGTTAGACCCCCTTGAGGAAGTAAAGACTCGTTTACATCCGCCGTGTCCAAAGTCCGTATGAGTACATTTTCATCATGGGTGCGTCATTGCAAATTCCAGTTTTTGTGCGCAACAGCACCATCATTGCAGGTGTCGTGTTATTTTAATCAATTGCTTTGGATTTATTTGGAAGTGGATGTTACATCCATGGTAGCCAACAACCAATGAAGCACTGAGCCTTTATCGCTCAACAAAATCAACCTTTATAACAAGAGCATGTTCTAAACACAACAATTTTAAACCAATAATCGCACAGTGTGTTGCTGTGAGTCACATTTGATGGTGGGTGGAAAATGTAAACTGCTGCGCACCGGCAAAGACTAGTTTTTTTTTATTTGTTTGTTTGTTTGTTTGTTTGTTTGTTTGTTTGTTTGTGCGTTTGTTTGTTTCTTTTTAACCTGATTCGAGCATCTCACACTAAATATTGTAATGTACAGTCTCCTCGAGCCGGCACTTTAAGCTTGACTTAAAATCTGTAGGTGTTGTCGCCGCATTCCATCAAATTTGAAGCTGCGTGTGTTTGACACCTGGACGAGGCTTATATTTCACGAAGATCATGCACAGCGAGATGACAACTTTTTAAAGGTTGGAACTTTGGAATGAAATCTCATTTTTGTTCATTTTTTTTTTTACTTTCCCACGTTTCATTTCCAACTTAATCCCAATTCAAAGTCACCTCATATTCTACTTAACCCAAATGGTTAATGAAAAGTGAACACACATGTAGCGGGGAATGTACAGGATGCAGTCTCGCAGCCCCCCCCCCCCCCCCCCCCCCAACACACACACATACATACACTCTGAAAATGAAATGGTAAATCAACTTTTTGAATGCCGCCACTCCTAAAACCTTCTGTTAAATGTTGAATTTAACACTCAACATGTTTAATAATAATACTCAAATTGTTGAACTACCAGTTCAGAAATAGAAAACACAACATTTTGAATGTTCAACATTATAAAAAGGTTGGATGAATGACAACATTTAAAATGTTGACTTGACATTTCATTATTTAGAGTATACCATGAGTCCTCTGTAGAATACCTGGGTTAGAAAAAAAATACCTATGTGGTTCAATGAAATAATTCAGAAGAACGGATATCAAACAGATGATACTTTGTATAGCGCTGAGATCATTCTGTCAGGTAGAGAACGTGTGAAAAGATCACAGGTCACGAAGGGCAAGAAACCAGCCAAAAATATAACAACCACAAGGCATACAAACCAAAGATGATAAATGAAAAGTAAGGGGCTCTAAAAGTACAATACCAATAAAAAGATCACGTGGAAATATTTGAAGACACATCACAAAAATAACTCAAATGAAAAGGCAAACATCACATTGCCCGGAGACATTGTTAATGAAAGAAGCAAAATAGTACTAGTCGGATAGAAAGTACGCACGTATTTTTGACACTTGTAACATTGCCGTATGTTGCAACTATTCTGCCCCGCATATATGACGGGGGAATGGAAAAGGGGAATATTTATAAAGCAAAGTGGAGAGTTGAAGAGGAGGGGGGGGGGGGGGTGATGGAATAAACCCCCTGTGGAAGAATGATGCTTGTGATAACACGTGCATTTATCCGGAAATGATGCTAGGTGTGATTGACGTATTTTACGTGGCATACATGCTCGAGAATATACAGCCGAAGGTCTATTGCATATTCTGAAAGAGAGGGGGACAGATAAATAGAAAGAGAGAGAGAGGGGGGGGGGGGAGGGAGGGGGACGGAAAAAAGCTTTCTGCCCAATTACAATCTCGATATTAATGCTTTGGACACTTCGTCGCATTCCCACGTACTTATTTTTCAATAACCCCACTCATCCTTTCGAGGGCTCTGCCTAAGCCATGGTGGGAGAAAAAAAAAGTGGGAGATTAAAATGTCGCAATAGCTATGTTCACGGCTATTGGAACGTGTAAGGCTTATTCAATTCCGTGCTGTTTGCTGCTTGATTAGCAGCACGCATTCAGATGTTCTTTACTTTAATTGAACTCTCAGTGAACTCCAATTGCGTTTGATTAGAAGACGTTAACCAGAGGTGTTTAATTTCTTTTCCAACACAAGAGCAGGAATGACACGATGAATAGTAATGCGTTGTGCAGCAGTTGTGATGAACAGCAATCAGCAGGCTGCTTGTGTTAAGCAAATGTGGATTAGTTTGATGTGCACGTAAGAATTTTAATGTATCTTATAAATAACGAATAAAGAACATAATGAAGACACACATAGGCAAACAAGCTAAACATGAAAAGATTTATATGACAGGAGCCGTGTGTTTCACCTTAAAGTGCAGTTTTGCTCTATCTGATGATAGACTTACATTAAAATGCTTTAAAACGGCACTCATGATTTGAGATAAAACTTTTCAATTCCATCCCATGACTATATAGTGTAAAATCAAATTGAAAAAAAAAATGATAGAAACTGTGTAAAAATGAGACATAAGATATCAAAGGCGTTGTGGAATTTGGAGACTGCACATGGTTTTCGATTACTTATGTGGCTACATCTTTGTGTAAATTAGATTCAATGGTGATGTCACAAATCTGTAATTGACCTGCATACAAGTGGTTGCTTTCTTTCCCCTTTCTTCAGACGTGAAATCGTGACAGAAAAAAAAATCCTTTTGTGTTACTAATCCTCACAGTGATGACGTCACAAAGAAGGTTGTAGCTGCGATAATTTATAGAGAGTAAACGCGATCTTTCCATGACAAGAGTAGCCATCATGAGCCATGGTGGCCCATGATTTCTTGTATTAGGGCTATTACTAAACACTGATCAATTCAGTGCTTAGTTACGTCGATGCAGGGCAATTTGTCAATCAGTTGCAATGTGAATGAAAACATCTCGACGGAAGAATTTAATGAATTTGAAAAACATGATCTTTTTTCCAACAAAAATCTAGCTTGTACTTTTAAAGTTATTACATCCTTAGTTCATGCAGTTGATAAAACCCGATTAAAAACAATCACAAACTTCTCGTGTGCAACGAACGACTTCACCACCATTATTCTCTTGATAATAAAGAAAATACATTACATTTTTTTTTTACAATTCATTCAGATTTAAAAACACATAAAGAAGTACAAAGGTGATTATGATAAAGGCAACATCTGTGTCAAACAAATCTGTTCTCCTCTTTTCGGTGTTTGTTCAATTGGAGCATGATCTCTTATCTAGGTTAGCCTACATCCCGAGGTGAAATGAAGCTGACCCCTTGACCTCGTCTATAATTAATATGGCTGTGGCTTCCATGACGTCTGATCCAAAGAAAAAAAAAAAGCGGCAGGTGCCTCGTCAAAGATTAATGGCGGTCTTTGACCAAAGACAAATGTCTTAGTTGTTTTCAGAAGACTGTTCTTAAGTAGAACAAAGTGCTTTTAAGAGTTGGGCAGCACAATAACCTTAACAGGAAAAGTGCTTCGCGTCAATTAGGCCTACATAGTTAAGTTCTATTCTTTCAGGCTTTATCGGGTAAAGATAGGGACAATTGAAGAAAATAGAATAGTGAATCCTTTTGGGGTTTTTCTTTCTCCTGCTTTCCACAATTCTAATGTCATGGTATAGCCAAGGGGGTAATTCAGTTCAAGACCACTGTCCAGTAATGGAAACTCAATTTGCAAAACGGGCGAGGCCTTCAGAAGATAATCTAAGAATTAAAAAACACAACAACAACAACAGACAATGCAGTGACGAGGGTGGATCGATTGTCATGTTTGCGCGTTACATAACAGTCGTAAGAGCGCGACGCACATTTCGCACATTTTTTTTTTTTTTTTTTTTTTTTTTTTTTTTTTTTGCGAGCGCTTAACTTCGGTCGTAAATCGGCAAGCAGTGCCTCTCCGGTGATCAGGAGGAGAGGTTAGGGACACAAACGAGACAGGCAAGTGGTGATGGAGATGGAAGAATCGATAACCGTCGAGTGTTTAATCATCATAACCTAGCCGGTGGAATCTTTCTAGTAGTCATGGTAGTATAGAGACTTATTAATTACGCCTCGCACTCCAGACACAAGGTGGGGTTGAAGAGGAGAAATATCGAGAGAGACAGACAGGCCAGACAGGCAGAAAGAGAAGAGAATAATAGCAAAAACCTAAACATTCCCTTTCCTAAAAACGAAAAAGCAACACAAAAGCCTGGGGTAACTAATATCACAGACATCATCACAATTCTAAACGTCCAAAAAATTAAGCTGGTGGCGTGACATATTTGCAGTTGGGACCTCGGATATCAATATACATGAAGGAAAAGAAAAAGAGAAAGAGTTCATATAGTTTAGCACATATCGATTTCGTCTGTTATAGAATAGAAGCAGAGTAAACTTACCCAGACGTTTACCAAACTACCAGACTACACACTTTTTGTTTCATTGTTATACAAGTTTTGCCATTGATTCTTCTACTTTAATGCTTGAAACGGTGAATAACTCTGATGCATTTTTCTTGTATCGTTGCATTTGATCATAATATGTATGCGCTCGTGTGTGTCTGGGAGAGACCACTTGTACATCATAACAAATATAACAAAATGATGAAATTACGCATGTCTCAGCACTATGGAATATCAGAGGTTTTCTTTTTTTTTTCTTCTTCTTCTTCTTCTCCTTCTTTTCATTTCATTCCCTTTCATTTTATTTAATTTCCAACAAGTATAAAGTGCTTTATGAAATTTGCATATACACACATACGAAATCAATGAAGTTTTTTTTTTACAATAAAAATAACTTAGTTTAAGGAAATGCAATCATTAATGGAAGTGTATCAAGGAAAGTTAGGGTTTGTCGATTAATCTTCTTCTTCTTCTTCCTTCATTCTTCTTCTCTTCATATCTGTCAAAATACAGGACACAACTAGATGAATAAAAGAACAAGTTTGTTTGTTTGACTTTTTTTTTTTGCCTGCAGTATCGCAAGAGTGGTGCGGTTTTCTTAACGGTATTTTTCTTAGCGTGTTCATTGACATTGAACGGCACGCGTAGACAGTAATAACTAAAGACAGCAGTCGATATTCTTTCTGTTTCTTTGGAAGATTATTAGAATAACAGGGTTCAGAGTGAATCAAAGTTAACAGGGTTGGGTGGACAAATCGTGCGTGAGCATAAAAGAAGATGACCATGCGCATATACGATTTTAGCCAGCCCAAATGATAGCAGTCGCCGACACTCAGAATTACGATACTCCGGCGAAAATTGTTAGGTTGCTGCGTTACGGTTGCCCGGCAACCAGCCGTTCGCCCAGAGTGTAGAAAATATGTGAGGCAGAAGTTTGATCAGAGATTAGATTGAACATTCTGACAAGACAGTGGGCACAAAATAAACTAATTAACATATTAAATTACGTTCATGACCACTTTAATGAAATTAGGAATAACGACGGTAGGAGACAATTCGGCTTTTCAACCGAACCACAAAAATCAGAACAAAGTCAATCCAGACAATTAGAAGGAATCTCTGATGTCCATTGTATTTTGGTCTAAACAGCTTTATATCACTTCAACACTTTTACAAGTTAAAAGATGAAAAAGAAGATAGAAATACGAAAACATTGACATGGACAGATAGTCTCCAAAGACAAAGCAAACTATTATATTACACCCAGCAGATAATTAGATAGCTCACACTATTATTATATTGTTGAGTCATGCCTTTAGACAACCCGCATGGTATCATTTAATTGGTACAAGTTAAACTCGCAATTGGAACTGTTCCTTTGTTTGTTTGTTTGTCTTTTTCTTTTACTGTTCTGTATGTTCAAGGAGATGAGCCGTCAAGATCAGCCCCGAACAGAAAGAATTCAATCGAGTTCAACCCTGATGGCAACAACTTCATGATATTGCTGTCATGCGGTCAAGGCATAGCAAGCGAATAATAAAGGGATCTGCGGGTCGTACCGAGAAAAGAAATTCGACGATTGTTTTTCCCTCTGGCCAAGAAATGTAATTAATTAAAGGCCGTTCAGGGAACTGTTCCCCCCTTGATCCCCTAACGAGGCAGAAACAGCCCATCCTGTTTGCCCTACCGGCGGACTCTCGGCTCCCAGGTGGCCTACACTCGCGTGGCGGAGCGATCGCCAGGCGTGCGTTGCAAAAGGGCAGTGACGCTCTAGAAGAGGATCGAACGAGTGTTGCCCCCGTTTAGTCGTAGCTCTCAGTCTGGATTCTTATTAACATTATTTCTTTCTGTTTCGTTATTACTAATTGATTTTATTTGCCTGTGTATTTGCGTCTGTATGTGTGTGTGTGTGTGTGTGTGTGTGTGTGTGTGTGCGTTCGGTGCAAGAGGGATAAGCCTTATGGTTGTTTTGAAATGTCATTATTTCAATTCCCTTTAACAGCTGTTATCACCTTCTTGCCCTCTTGGTATTCAACATTTTCAAAAATTGACGATAACAGAAAGACCTATTCTATTCTAAAACATTTTAACTCTGCGGGCGGGAGATTTCTAACATAAGAAGAAAAAGATGATTCAATGGGTTATGCAATGAGCCAGATGCATCAATATGTCAGTGCATAAATCCACTATTTATAACATAGAGCGAGCTGAAACCCTCAGTTATGGCTGCAATAGACACTGATACAAAAAAACACCCTTAAACCTAGCCGGCTTATAGGGATATGGACTTCGGGGGGGGGGGGGGGGTGGTGTTTCATAAAGCTGTTCGTAAAGTTACGAACGACTTACGAGCGACTGGTGATTGGTTCTTGTGCTAAATTATGGCACATCAGAACTGATCACCAGTCGCTCGTAAGTTATTCGTAACTTTACGAAAAGCTTTATGAAACAGGACCCAGAAATACAATTTTGTGTCTATGATGCGTGTATAGTGTAGTAGCAATATACATCATAGTGGCAATTTACATAATACACGAAATACAATGGAGGTGAAAGACATTTTCTTTGCCATAGTTTGCCGTGTGCATTTCTTTTCCTCCAAGTAGATGTCATATTTTGTTATAGTTCATGCCTAAGAGACGGAAAAGGTGGGAGAGATGTGAGTAGCATTAGTCAAAATTGATAATGCAGAATGTACAATTTAAAACAGATTTAAAACAACAACAAACATTCAAAAAAAGGTGGCGTTTATAGACAGGTGACCGCTACGCACATGGTTTTTGAACAAAGCCTTTCTCTCGGGGAATCTGTCAGTGGACACAATACGGTCATATACGACAGGTCTCTCTTGTACAGACGATTGTCATGCATGGCGGGAAAATCATTTACGGACCTAGATGATTTGTATTATGATCGTTGTCTGTGCCTTCGTGCTGCATCCTACCACTCACCCGACAGGTGATTACTCGACAAAAGGCTACCGCTAATTTTGTGCCCCAATTCTTAGATGAGACTAATGGAAATCGGTGATTAAATGAAAAAAAAAACAATTACATGGATCTACTCCATGATGACAAGGGGATAAAAATACATTTGCTTTTCTCGTACCTACTGTTTAAATGACTTTCAGAATTGATTGACAATTATGATGTAGCATTTATGAATGTATGTAGGATCCTTTTACATTTTAGATGCGAATGTAATGTGCATGTCAAGGTTGCGTATGCATCACTTTGTGAGAGAAGTAAAGAAAATTAGTTTCTCTTTATTTTTCTATCATTTAGTTTTCAACAATGTCTCGTGTTGCATATATACCACGTAAGCATCGTAACTGATCTCTTTACATTGAATCCATAGAGAAATCGACTAGATTTGTAGTCACCCGAAACTGATGAAGGTAATGTAATACTGTAAAGGTAAATGAAAATTGATGAAGATAATGAATGTAGGTCAAATCAATGTTGGTCAAATATAGTTAAATGTCATCTGGACTTGACAAAATAAAAACTGGAGATCGGTGGTGATGTCTGCTTTAAATATTAGATTATCAAACCCTTTCGATTTCTTACGACTCATTGCAGAACGTTGTTTTCGACTTTTCTGACTACTGCCCGTTATAAATAATACTCAGTCAAAAATATTTACTCCTTGCAAGAGACAATAATATTATTGCTCCGATCATTAAACTGGAATGAAGTGCAACCGTCCTTTCAACGATGGAACTCTTTTCCCGCGAGACAAACCGTTGCCATAGTGACGGAATCGCCTGACTGTAATCACAAGAAAGACATGGTATACGTCTCCCCGGAGAATTCAAGACGTCATAATTCATGAATCCATTGTTTGTTTGGTGATTTATTTATCTTTATTATATATGAAACACTGCTTTCATTCACATCGAAACTCATATCACACACACACAAAGAACTTTCTCAAAAGATAATTAATACACATTAATACTCCAGAGAAATATTCGGGAGACCTTGTCTGTTCAACAAAACAACTAGGGAAAGATATCCTTTATGCTGAGTCGCAGCGTTTTTAATGACTTGAATTCCATAGTTCTTAAGTTTCACTTTAAATTGATGGCAAAATATTACGGGGCAGCTGAGATTGCCCAGCGGTAATTGAAGCAGTGTTGCGTGAATTCCCAGTGGAGATCGTGATTTTCATGGTGAGCGGGGAGGACAAAATATGAGCTATAGCCATTCTCTTTCATTCAGCAGCAGTTTTCTGTAGTTTGTTTTAAACCTTCGAGTCCAGACTAGATTGAATCGCTTACCACAAGCAATGCCATGACATGAAAGAAGTATTTGATACCAGTCGTAATCTGGCAAACAAGTGCGAGATAGACAGAGAAAGAAAGCAGAAGATAGATGGATAGATTAATAGACAGATAGATAGATAGATAGATAGATAGATAGATAGATTAATAGATTAATAGATAGATAGATAGACAGATAGATAGATAGATAGATAGATTAATGTATATATATATATATATATATATATATATATATATATGTAGATAGACAGATAGATAGATAGATGGATACATAGACGGATAGATAGATAGATAGATAGATAGCTATATAGATATATAGTATAGATAGATAGATAGAGAGACAGATAGATAGACAGACAGATAGATAGATAGATAGATAGATAGATAGATAGATAGATAGATTGATAGATAGATAAATAGATAGATAGATACGTAGACAGATAGATACATAGATAGATACATAGATTAAGAGAGAGACAGAGACCAATTAAACAGGAAGGAAAATTGTTAATACAAGTTTGTGATCTACTTTTATATAAAAAAGAAACTACATCATATCAGGATGTAGACTGAGTGATGCCCATTCCACGTCACTTCAAGAAATCCAAGTAAACCCACAAATATTAAACGATAAACATCAACTTTCAATAATGTTTTATGCATACTATATTGAATTGAATTACTGAAAATGCATCGGTCTTATACATAAAACTATTTGTTTCCTTTATACTCCCTAATGTTTTGCTCTTTGCTATTCGCAATGATAAATATGAAGTAATAAAGAGTGAGGTTTGCATTTTACGTTAATGAAGGGTACTGACGAGATTGTTTTGGCAGATCTGAGCTAAGCTGAACTGCGTTTCTTTCTATCTTTCTTTCTTTTGACTTCCCTCTCTTCGTCATTTCAAATACAGTCACGTAAAAGAGAGCGATATCGAACAGAAACGCGCTAGATGTATATCATACATCTTTATTTTGTCCGATTTCGCATCGGCAGGTTCCTCGAGTTTGGCGCCACGAAAAGTGACAATTACAGAGGGAAGTAATGACGTGATTGATGTCAGCCAGCTCAGAAACACGCCAGATTGTACCCAACATTTCATTCCATACACGCCCCCTTGGATACAACGGGGGGATGAGAGAGGCTGTATGAATCGAAAGCCCCACACCATCCTCCCCTCCTCCACCCCATTAGATCGTTCTTCATGGGTTATTCATATCACCTCTTGTTCGTCCGAGAGTATCAACGCGGAATGGGTGGGCGAAAGAATTAAGCTGGACACGTTGGCTTTCTGAGGAGTTAACGAGTAGAATAATGTCGCTAAAGTTTTTCGGACGGACTTCAGGATCCTGATACGAAAAAAAAGTGTCTCCTCAACACAGATTCGCCCTGCAGAGTATTAAATTAAATCGTATCCCGTGATGGACAGCCAATATGATAAAGTGGATTTTGTTCATCACTGTCGATGGAGGACATAATATTGTCATATTTAGGTTAAATTTAGCGATGCCGCCTGCCGGGCACTCGGTGATTTGTTTTTGAGCGCATGGCTGGCAAATAACACAATGTAGACTCGAAATTGTCCTTTTTTGTATTGTTGTTGTTGTTAAGCTGGTAGTTTCTGTCTGGAAGCACGTTAATGTGATACTAATATTGGATTATCACGCACATTATCCTGCATGGCGTAACACACAAGTAGAGCACCCACCACATTTCACTGGCGGCGACACAGATTGGGATAACAGTTAGGACATAATATTCTTCAGCGTTTCTTCAAAGAAGTAAGCTCTAAAATCTATACTTGATTAGAGTCGCTTTCTCGTGTGTTTACTTGAATGTAATGACGTCAAATTGAAACATCAGCTCCGACTATGTGCGATGATCAACTCAAGGAAACTTCCATTGCTTCCAGGATTGAGAGAGAAAACGGCGGGTTAACTTTTGCTCCTGTAACCTTCACTCCATCTATACTTCTCTTCGTAGTCTCTCTCTCTCTCTCTCTCTCTCTCTCTCTCTCTCTCTCTCTCTCTATTTTTCTTTATATTTTTCTCTCTGTATCCTTATTCTTTTTCCCCCTCTCTATATCTTTATATCTTTCCAGCATTTTGTTTATGGCTCAATCGACTGTGACATAGGAATTGCAAAGCGACCTTAATACTTTGTCGATTTGGTAGTTCATATTATGCAAAGAGAAAAAAGAGACATGAAAAATAATTCATCTATTCTAAGCGTAATGTTTCTCACCATTATAAACCAGTTTTCCTAGCATGCTCACTTTAAAACTATATCTATATATTAGACGTGTATGCGACTAAAAGTCGAACCAAGCCCCCTTATGTGGTTTAAATTTCTTGTTGTATTGTTGGGTATGTATGTATCGTATCACTTGGCACCGTTTAGAGAGGCCTTCACGATCAAAGAGGAAACCAGATATTTTGGTAAGCAAACTGGGCAAGCGAAACTGTTTCGGGCACACTCCGCGTGTTGGAAGATCAGGATGGAGGTATGAGTCAAGGCTTTTATTCTCTTTGTTTTTGTTCTATTTTGCTTTCTGTCATTTTTATAATTTTTTTGATATTAAAATATCTTATGGTTGTTAGTGTGGGCGGAACCATTGACGTCACTTGAAGATAAAAGTTTATTTGCTGTATTTGTTTGTTTTCCTGATTTTTCTTTCATTTTTCTTTCTTTCTCTAAACTTCTCTTTCTCTATGACCTTTTTTCTCTCTCTCTTTTTATTTGCAATCTCGAGTTTTTAAATTGCAATTCAGTGATAAGTTCTTAATACTGAATAACAAAAAGAACTGATGACGATATATTTTCCTTTCCTTTTCGCGGTTAGTGATGGAGAAACAGTGCCTTTAATCGTTGTTTATAGTGTGTCGTTAATTTGATGACTTTTGCTTCACTTTGCACATGCTACACCCTTTTTTCTCATTATATTTCGCTAAATCACATTTCATCGATGGCTTTGTATTCAGATGATTTAACAAAAGAAAATTTTTCAGACATAAAGCACAAAAGAACATATCAGATTTTATTACTCCCTACTTTGTGTGTGTGTGTGTGTGTGTGTGTGTGTGTGTGTGTGTGTGTGCCCGTACCTTTCTCTTCAATTTTGTCACTGCGAGTTTGGTAATCTGCAGTGACGAAAGACCTTCCTTTGAATCTAAACCGCATGATCATGATAAAACAGTGTCCCGTGGTAATAACTTCAGATTTCGAGTGAATTTCGAATAAAACGAAAGCTTTTGTCTCCACCGCACAAATAATGATGAGAAGAACATAAAAATAATAACTAAATCATGGACGTGCAGCCCACTTTTTTGCAGACTTCTTTACGAATGGATTTCTTCACCACAAGGCAATCACACCATACGGATTCCAGCAGTCTCCCATTTTGAGAAATCTGAGAAATCAGGTAAAAGAAAGAGCAATATAAACAAGGGCTAGATTGAAGAAGAAACCTGAAAAAGTGCAGGAGGGCCTATTTGTTCACCATCGTCTTGAGTAATTCACTATTTTACGACCAATCCTGTGATCGTGCCTGTAGTACAATGTCTTTCTTGCCGACAAAGCGGACATTGCTTTGCAGTTCGTGCTGCTCATCTTTTACAATATTATCAAACATTCGAAGAAAAATGGAAGAAAACCATCTGCTAACATTCCATATTCTCCTTTTCTTTTCTTCCTTTCCTCTATTTCTGCCCATCAGCGTTCCGCGACGGATTATGCGTGAAATTGAAATTGGGATTTTAATTGAGAGATATTAGGGAAAGCGGCCGGGAAATGTTTGTCCGTAGGTATAGGAGAAAGACTCGAAGAGAGAAAGAGAGAGAGGGAGAGAGGGGGCGGGGGGGGGGGGGAGAGAGAAGCAGACCTGGAGAGGAAAAGGGAGAGGGAGAGAGAGGGAGAGAGAGACGGGGCAGCTTTGAAAATTCCGTTAATTGAATGTTTAAAGAATGCTAATTAAAAGTCAGGATTTTTTTCGTTGTCAACGTGGTGTGTGTGTGTTATCTTTCCTGGCCAGTCAATTCCCTATCAACTTCGCTGATAGGAAATTGAATTCCCAGTTTTCATATTCCATGGACAAAAAATGACAATGATGTAATATGTTTTATGAACCCTTTAAGAAAACTCTTGCCTAGGACATAGTTTCAAATACACAGTGAGAAAAAAGGGAAACAGTAGTTTGTTTTTTGTTTGATTGCTTGTTTGTTCTTGCTGACTGAAATCACGGATGTAAATCAGAAGATCTTTATTTCCGTGGAATTTCCTTTTCTTTTGTCAGAAAAACTTAACTAAAACAAAATACTATCATCATGCAAATCTCAACCATAACCTAACTACATTTCATAATATCGTCATGTCTAACGTGGTATGTGAAATCATTAAAAAGTAATACAGTCCTTTTTCGAACTGTTTAATTGTCATTGTTTCCTTGTCAATTTTTCGAATAAACTTAAGACATTTAAGATATATTATTTCAAAGGATAGAAACATTGGAATTCTACATTAGCTGTAATTAAATATAGATGGAACCTATAAAGGCAATATAGTGTAATTTGCGAGTTAATATTTCATTAATTTTAGGTACTTAACAGGAATACAGCATGACAAGATGAAGCTCTTAATGGCATTGAGAATAAAATAAGAAAATACAAACTGTGTTTTTATTAAAATAGGGTAGACCTGAGTAGACCTGAATGACTTCATTTGGATAAATGTCGACAATTCAGTGTCAATTACAGACTTAACTTACACTTCGCAGAATCTCCCCATTCCTGCACAATCTACACTCATTAAAGTTGAAGTGAACGATTCCGTGCGTGCCTTATAGTCGTGCTGAAGTGTGTGAAATATATTAGCATATTATGCAGTATGGCCTGTGCACTGATCTGTAAAATGATAAAAGGTACATATCATACACGCCGTCCTGCGTCTGTAATATCTATATGGGAGGTACGCCCTCTGGTCCAGAATAGGGAGTTTTAGATTTGCTGCGCGGACGTTTCAGACGACGCTTGAGCTGGACGTTCTCGTCTTCCATGCGTCGTGCTGGAAAATGGCTTTAGATTACGCTGGGACGCAACGTATAAAAGATAAAATGGCGCCCCCATATGATCGGTGCCTCAAGTAGCTCTCTACGTCGTGAATTGAGCGGTCGTAAATATAGCCCAGAACGCGTAGTGAAAAAATCAGACGACGCAAGCTAAAAATAGATCGACTTGACGCGCGCTTCTGCGCATGCTCAGAATATGGTTTTTTTTTTTTTACTCTGAACGTCCCCGTCGCGAACATCTAAAGCTCCCTAGTGACCGATCAGGGCGGTAAGTTGGCTCAGTCAGTAGTGCGTCTGCCTCACGATCCTAAGGGCCCGGGTTCGAACCCGAGTCTGGACTGAGCAATGTTGTTTGTAAGCATACCATCCCCTCTAGCAAGAGGCAAAACACTGTCCCTCGGATAGGACATAAAATGGAGGTCCCGTGTATGAGAGAGTAACAACTCAAGCACGTAAATGATCCCGCTTAATTCATTCATCGCAAAGAGCAGGGTGCTTAACCCGGTGAAGTGGTCCCACCTCACATCCAACTGGACCCCATGGAAGACCGGCTTAACATAGCTGAATATGGGTTATCCAGCCATCTTCTCAGATGGAAATGAACAAACAAACAAACAAACAAACAAACAAACAGCTTCAAAAGTTCAATAAACTCGTGTGGGTGTGAAGCAGAAACTGGCTCTTATTTCTGGTTAAAGAAAATATTGTTATTGACCACAAATAAATATAATACGATAGAATAAATTGATAGATAAAATTGAATGTCAAAAGGACAGGAAGGACTAGATAGGCAGATTAACAGGTAAAAAAAGAGAAAGGATAGAAAATTGAAAAATCTGATACATTTGATATCACTGCAAATTAAGAAGAAAGAAAAAAGTGTAAGACAGAGGGAATGGGAATGTGGATGGTACTTGAAAGATAGAGAAGAAGATATTTTTTCCAGTATAGGTGTGAGAAATATTTTGATGGCCTGTGTCGTTCTAGTATTATAACACATAATTATGTTAAAGGGGTGGTATGGTATTGGTTGAGGTGAGGATTCGGCATTTAACTTTTTGCGAGATGCAAGGAAACTACTTCATGAAATGTCAAAGAGCATACAATTCTAAGAGGAATTTAAATTTTACTTGATGAAAGTTGGTTTTGAAATGGCCGAGATATCCAAAAACAAAGTGCTCTAGTAAAACACTTAAAGGCAATCCTAATAAATTTTTGGGAGTGCTTTATTATTGATATCTAAGCCATTTCAAAACTAATTTTCATGAAATAAACTTGGAATTCCTCTTAGAATTATATGCTCTTTCATGTTTCATAAGTAGCTTCTCATTATCTCTAAAAATGATCATCAAGAGAAATTTAAAACCTGAAACCCCTTCTCAACGGAACTTGTTTCATGCCTTTAAAGTGGAAGTCTGTAACTCTTATTCTTTCTCTCTCCCTCTCTCTCTCTCTCATACAAAGTGTGTGTGTGTGTGTGTGTGTGTGTGTGTGTATCACTGCAACATAAATACGTACACGGACACACATATATCTTTCTCTCCTCAGCATCTCTCTTTAAACACAGCCATTGACAGCGGTAGAAGTTTGTAATCATTGCATCTTTTCTCTCTATAACGGGATCGTCGAAAACGGAGCTTTATCCTTCCCGCTTCTATCGCAATCGGCTCTCTCCTTCACTTCCTTGCAACCCATCCCACTTCGCGATCCAAGTCGTCGCACCCTTCCCAGACGATCGTCCATCGTCGAATCATTGAGGAAGTTCCGGGGTTCCTGGGCGGGGTCACTGGCACTTTTGGACTCCTAGCTTCCAACGTGCGCCACCCTATAGGTTTTCAAGTATTGATATATGCATACGTTAATCCCAATTCCGTCAATTTGGTTCGTTCAATCTGACCTAGATGGATGAATTCTTGCCTTTCCTAGCTCTCCCTCTGTCCCCCTCTTCATCTCCCAACCCCCTCCCCCCCCCCCTCGTTCTCTTGATGGGTTCCGATCACTCTCATTTTCCACGTATGTGTGTGCAAGGGAGGAATGCAATCACGTGTACAACTCTTTTTGCTGTAAATCTTATGCACCAAGAGAAAGTCTAGCGTGTACATGCACATCCGTGGCTGCTCTGACGCCTGGACAAAAAAAAGTACTCTCATCATGCTCTCACCCTCATCCTAAGGCTTAAGGTTTTTTGTTTTTTGTTTTTTGTTTTTTGTTTTGGTCTTGGAGGGGTCAATGCCTGGTGGTCAGAACACACTTGACCCTCCCGTGAGAGCAGCGAACCCGAGGCTACACGAGAATGACCAAACCAAAGAACAGTGCATGGTCGTGTTTGTTTGGTTTATAATTATGTTTAATATTTCAAATATGAAAAAAATACATGTATATATATATCGTGAAACGGTTAACATGTACAAATCCGTTCATTCACACATGCGTCTACCCCTATGTACCTACCTTCCTATCGATCTATCTTTTTGTTTATTTATTTATCTATCTGTCTATATATATGATATATATATATATATATATATATATATATATATATATGATGCTAAGTGTGTGTATGTGCGTGTTTGAATAAGTGTGCTAAGATATTTTTATGTCAACTGGTGCGATGCATTGTCACAATTTTTTTTCCTTGTTTTCTTCTTTGTTTTGTGATTATTTCATTAATTCATAAAGTCTTTGTCGTAGAAATGGCTCTTTTGTTCAATACTCGATCACTGTTATCATAACAACATATAAGGTGAACTTAGGCAAATCAAGGTTACCTCGCATGAATGGTGTATGGGGGGGGGGGGGGTGGCACCCACGTCCTAACAAATCATGTATGCGAGTATGAGCTATGATAGTACCTCTTAACGCCGGTCTGGGCACTGACGGATGTGGCGCGTAAAGTTCGTTAGGTAAACAAACAAAGACAACGAAAGAGCATTGAGTAGTGGTCCAGATTCATTACCATCCATGGCGGCACCCTCGATCGACACCAGAAAATCCTTACTAACGAGAAGCAAGCAAAAAGAAAAGAACAAATAGCGCAGTGTGTAGATTGCAACTATGCTGAAGAATTCGCCATTAAAGTTTAATAAGGAAGGGTAGAGTACTTCATTGTCTTTTAAGGATAAAAAGAAAATGCAACAGGAGACAATTTATGAGACAGGCATTTTGGTAGGAAGCATCAATATTCAGAAGGGAAATCCTTTACCCTCCTCCTAATCCCTCCTGGTGGTGCAAAGGATCAATAACAGGTCTTTAAGGTTTGGGTCGTTTCAGACAGCATCTTCTGAATAATGGGGGAGAGAAAGAAACTTTCACTAAGACTCTGAGAGAAGAAATCTTAGTCGCCAGATGAGTTAAAACTCTTTTTAAGTTTTTTATTTTTCTCAAAAAGAGACTTTGCCATACTGTGCCATGCACAACGTAAGCCTGTAAAAAAAAAAAAAAAAAATATTGCTTTCGTGTTCTTTGGTGGCATTTTGATGCGTGATTTTTTATTGCTATTAGGAATAGCACATGTATCGTCTTATCAAAGATGAAGATCATAATGTCTATCCATTACACTTGAAATGGACATAGATAAGCGCGATAGATCTAGAGTTACGATTACTGCCTTTTCTTGCCAGCTTCCAGTAGATATCACAATAAAAAGCCGGCTTTGTAGGCAGAAAAAAGAGAAAATAAAGAAAAAGAGATGCAGGGCTCATTCATTGTCGACGGGAATCAGCTTCTTTTGAATAATGTTATTGTTGCATATTCAAAGCTGCCTCGGAAACTTTCTTCAAGGAAGCAGAATGGATACAATAACAGAATAGCAGAAACTGTCGAGATTCAGGAATGCTGCTCCGTGCATATTATGATCGTTATTTTTCTTTCCAAAAAAAGAAAAAAGAAAAACACCTTTACACGTAGGCCTACTACGAAAGTTATATGCATGTAGTTAAGAACATCTCAAAAGGTACATACACTTATTTCACATTCTGTTATACAGTTCGTTTGCTGATCTTACTGAGCTGACGAATGTTCAAAATTTCTTTGCGACAAGAAAAAAAAACATATGTGAGAATGAAAACTGTTTTGCGAATTTGATTGCAACTGTTTACAAAGTTGATTGCAATCCTGATGAAACGTAATATTTGCTACGTTTGCAAACATTCGCCGCTCAGTGATACACTGGAACCCACGGACGAACCATTAGCACGCACGCGCAGTAGGCTTAAGCACCGTGGTATTAAAAAGTGCGAGAACACGCACCACATGTGCTTATTACTTATCTTGGGCTTCAGTCACTCTAACTATCTACGCGGCACTTAACGACGCGAAGATTTAACTTCATCGTTTGTGCGTCTGTGTGCGCATGCCCGTATGCACGAGTCACTTTTATAGTGCTCTGCTTCAGATCTCCGCATCATTTCGATATGAGAACATTGCATCACAAGGAAACACAACATAAGCCTGGGAAGAAGGCTACAACAATGCTGATGACAAGTCTCCGTTCAAGACAGAGATAATTAATTGACGTAACGAGCAAATCAATTGCACTGATATACATCTGGGGAAAGACATCCATTACAGAATCCCTGTCAAGTGAATCATTCTATCCTAGGTTTGTTTGGGTCTGTGAGAATAGTGAGAGTTGATCACTGGCAATAAGACAAACTGACAAAGTCGCTGAAATACTGCATTACAGTGTTTCATTCTGCCTAGTTTCTTTTCTTTTCCCGTGAAACGATAACAAATCTTACGGAGGGAAACAAAACGCCCAAAGAATATAAAATGATGTCAACATGGTAAATGTTTGCAGTTCGTCATTGTCGCTAGTCATCGTAGCGAAACACTCACAGGAAAATCTGTAAATCTGTAACGTAGACATGAGCACAGCAGATGGGACTATACTATCGAAAGATAAATTAGTATGATAAAGGGTAGATAGAGAGAGAGAGAGAGAAAGAGATGGAAAACTTAGATGTTTGTTTGTATGTTTATTCATTTCCATCTGAGAAGATGGCTGGATAGCCCATACTCAGCTACGTTAAGCTGGTCTTCCATGGGGTCCACTTGGATGTGAGGCGGGACCACTTCAACAGGTTAAACACCCTGCTCTTTGCGATGAATGAATGAAGCAGGAACTTTTACGTGCTTGAGCTGTGACTCTCTCATACACGGGACCTCCATTTTATGTCCTATCCGAGGGACAGAGTGTTTTGCCTCTTGCTAGAGGGGACGGTATGCTTACACACAACATTGCTCAGTCCAGACTCGGGTTCGAACCCGGGCCCTTAGGATCGTGAGCTAGACGCGCTACCGACTGAACCAACTCGGTCGGTAGTGTGACAGAGAGAGAGAGAGAGAGAGAGAGAGGGAGAGAGAGAGAGAGAGCGGGAGAGAGGCCAGCCAGGGGTATGGAGGTATAGCGATACGCACAATGCTTTGGAATATTTTTGTTCAGACCATTCTGTACAGAGAGGACCAGGGTGGCATTTTCAAATGAAGAAGGAAGCTAATAAAAAACAACAACAATCAAACAAACAAGAAAGAGTGGGATGACAGCCTACAGAGTACTGCTTTAGAAAGTTAATTGCAACATTTTATAAAGTCGTAAACGCATCTCTAAAACAGAATTCTGACACGAATCAGAAGTACCTCATGAAGCAGTGAATGTCAGTGGTAAAAGAAAATCACTTCACGTGAAATCAGTGTTAGATATGAACGTACGATTTGCAATAATCGGAAAGAGACATACTCCGTTTTCACGACAGTTCGATGCCGGGCACAGATAAATTAACTACCAGCGTGCGAATACCAAGTGAGTGATTGTAGCTAGCGATTTCCATGTTTTCTACTTTACATCCGATACGAAGCCTACCGAGTGTGCGGCGGTATAATGCCCAAGCAGTCACTTATAATGAGGCGCTACGTAAATAATACAAGTGCGGTACCTGCGACGGGATTGTTTTGCATATTCAGTTTCGCGCTCCGCTGAGCGGGCTTCTTTCGTAGTTCACGGAAAAGTCGATCATAAAAAAAGGGGAAAAAAGAGAGAGAAAAAGGGCAACAAACGCAAGCGTCGTTAGATTCAATTTACCATGTCACGTGATCTAATTGGAAGATTTACTATCCCCCATAGAGACGCCTTAATTGAAGAAAGGGAGTTAACACATACTATCCCCCCCCCCCCATCCACGTTCTTTAATTCTTCGAATTTGTCGTTCCACTGAATTTGAGGTCACATTTTGGTTGACTGCCACTTACGCGAACTGTGAAACAATGCATCAAACTCGCAGTTTGTGTCTTTACGTAATACTATGATGTAGGTACATGCATCTATGTACCGTATTTTGTTTGCTGCCATTGTTATCTGATACCTCCATATAGTACGTACGATAAAAAAAGGTTGACCTTTTTCGTATTCAGGTCTTGTATTTAAGAATCATGTCAATATATCAATGATTTATTTGCTTTTACACAGCACGGATGTTGTCGAAGTTGAACGAACAGGTGCTGACAATACTGTTACTAAAGTTGAGAATCGACAAACGGCAAATATCTTGATTCTGTCCGTCTCTATCTGATTGTCTGTCTTCATCAATACATTACTCCCGTTCCTCCCCCTCTCTCCTTATTTTTCTCTACGTCTGTCTACTTATCAGTCTATCCATATGTCTATCAGTCCATCTATTTAAGCACGTAAGTATTAATCTATCTATTCATTCATATCCCAATGAATTCATCCATTTACCCATATACCTATTAATTCCACCTATCTATCCTCTATCTATATCTCCACATCATCTGTCTGCTCATATATCTACAAATTCTTCAATCAAAATATCTATAATCCATCTATCTATCAATCCATCTCTTAATCTATCTATCCTTCTATCCGTTTGTCATTCTTTCTCTCATTTTAAGTATCTTTTCTTTCACATTTTTGCGCGGGGGATTTTCTTTTTTCCTGGAGCTTAATGGCATACCCGGTGAATTATGTTCAAACAGAGTTTCGTCCCCCTGCTTCGAGAAAACCGTCTTACTGAAATCATATCGAGGCTTCACGACCCCACCTCCTTGTACTGACTCCACACACACACACACACACACACCTATACATTCCCTTTTAGACCTCCGGTTAACCCCGCTCACATACCTTCTTCAAAAATGTATCTTGCTTGCATCTCATAATACAATCAGCACTTTTTCCGGGTGAATTTCTGGAGAACTCCCCTCTTCCTGATTTCTCTCACGATTTATCTTTCCCCTCCAGATGGAAACCTGATTGCAACGAACTCTCCTTCTCTATTCTCAACCGCCACTTCTGCAGTCTAACATTTCCCATTCAGCCTCAGAGTTTATTTCGCAGCTACTCTTCTAGTACAGTTAGAGAGAGAGAGAGGGAGCTAAAGCGCGCCAAAGTTACCGGTTAGCCCGCCCCGCCATTTCCTTGCGAACGCGCTCAATATTGTGTGCCGTTGTAGGCCAACAATGGGCCGAGGATGTCGTTCCCGCCAAACGAAACTGATTTAAAGCGATGTAAACATCGTCGTGGCGGTGGACAGCGAGAGACTGTTTACAGAATTGATGACAAGCAGGAAATATCGTCCGGTGGAAAGCAAAGCGGCATATTTGGGTCAGATTTCCGATTAGTCGTTAATCAGCATAATTGCGGCTTAGGCAACTGGATACTGGACGTGGTAAGAAGAATGATGAAGGAGACAGACAGACAGAAAGAGTAAGAGACAGAAAACGGAGAGGCAGACAAACAGCCTAATACAGAGACGAGGGAAGAGATCCTGCGGATTCTGTCTAAGATTCTCCTATAATGGCGGGAAATTTCCTGTTGCAGAAATCATTGCTACGGGAGACTTAAGTAAATAAGTAGACAGAAGATATCGACTGGCTTATAACGATCATAATTATTCTGAAGGGATTTTATTTGGTGACAATGAGGTTCCGCAATAAAGACGATTTTTGGAGGACTATTGTCGTTTTTAGTGTGTTTCCGGGCTTTCTACAGTTTGTCATTTAGTAAGTGATAGCACCTTGTTGTTACGTAACCGTCGATGTTTTTCGATATTTTTTTGGAGCGAGCTATTGAGGCACACTAGAAACGAGAAGGACATTTACTTGAAGATTTTTGAAAAAGGACTGCGTGTAACTCCTGTTCTTGAATTAGGCGTCTATTTAGCTCCTGCAACAAATGATTGGCTTTACTAAAAGTTAGCTGACGCCCATTTAGAATGAATATCATTGCTGGAATGTACTAAAAGGGACACACTAAAGACATCTTTACATTAGCTCTGCCAGAGAGTATGCTTTACTCCCTTCATGAATAATCTGTGAAGCTCTGATTCATGAACAATAAAGGAAATTCTAAGAAAACAAGATAAAGTGTGACCCTGCATAAAAAAAAACTACACACACACACAAAAAAAAAATATATGTATTTTTTTTTAGTTCAGGCACATCCTGAAAGAATCTGGGTACCTAAATTCATCATGTCACTACCGGCAACTAGGGATAGCCCGGTGATAGTGTATATTCCTATAAGAATTTTGGACGATGAGAATGAATCGAAATTTCTGGTCGATAAACTCAGGAATAAAAAGAGAATGGCACTGACATATATCAGTGCTCATGGTCAAACATGTAGGGCATTCTATTCGAATGCGCTTCCTGCCTAAATCGAGATAAACATCAACAATTACAATTGAACACATAAGAGAGAGAGAAAAACCAAACAAAACAACAACAATAAAAAGTTGAGATGCCAGACAAGATTTACTTCATCGTGAATGCCGCAGGTCGATATGATTAATAATCATACTCTACGCTGACATAGCCTGAACGCAAACGTTGATGAATGTGGTGATGGAATCACAAATCCCACAACTACACCGAAAATTATTGACGTCTTTCTAAAATAATCCATCCCGTGACATACCAGTTGTATAATTCGTGCCCCTGTCAAGTGGTACCTGTACCTATATGTTTGTAAGTATGTATGTGTGTGTGGCCTCATAACGGTAAAATCGGTCTTTGTTTTTATCGTCCTTCAGTTTAGCACTGAGAAAGATATTATATCTAAAAACACACAAGAGGAATATTACAGCTGCGTACAGCTGGGAAAATCGTACCCAAAAACTTCTCTTTGGAATTAACCTCCTACTAAAAATGCTGAAGCTGGATCTTAAATAAAGTCTAAAAAAGTTTCTTGCCGTTGTGTTGTTATTGTTGTTTTCAACAGGATTAACCAGAAGGATTTTTTTTTTCGTGATTAGAGGCGCTGTTTTTGGAATCAAGAATTAAGCAATTATCAGTTAAATGGCTCTTCCTTTAAAAAGAAAAGAGAGTCTTGCGTTTATGCTCCTCGGCACTATCGTTTGGATAGACTTGTTTTCAAATCGCCTGAAAAGATCACTTCATCAATACATTTGGATATATCGAGCTTCCTTCGGTAACCGCTCCCTTGGTTTGTCTAAACTAAAGAAAATCCGGAATAGGCCCACGGGGTAGAGTCATCTTAAATGTCACTCTCGCGTAGAAAGTCTTCCACAAGGCTTCAGATGGGCGAAGCGAGAGAAAATTCATCGGCAGAAAAAAGTAAGTGGCTTAGATTGGCTTGCCTAGAAACGTCATCGTGTGCTCAAGGGGGCATGGCTTCCGGTATAAAGTGTGTTTACTGTACAGCTCAAATCTGAGCGGGAACCCCAATCAACAACCCATTTGGGGGCGGGGCGTTGCCATGGTTGCAGACCGAGGACGCCGCCCTGGCCCGTCGTTGAACAGAGACCCTCTCAAAATGCTGAAAGGAGATTGAACTGACTTCATACACTTCGGGGACCGTTGATATTAGGTTGGATGATTTTAGTTGCGGGCGGTTGCGGAGGGGAAGGGGTTGAGGACCGAAAAGTAAGATTATCAGAATCATACCCGACTTTTTGGTCGCTGCTACTGCATTTTTACTGCAAATAAGCTTTCAGATGGTGGTTTTGCAATTTTCAGTTTTCAATGCAGTGTACAATTTCAGGAAACGGTATCATATTTAAAGTAAAAATTAGTTGAAATAAGTTTGATTTAATGTTCTTACTCGCTATTTTGAGATGCTTTATAAAGTTACTCAGTAATCTATATATGAGATATAAAGCAAAAAAAAATATATATATTTTCTTTTTATAGCCATCTATCTATCCATCAATCTATCTATCTATCTATTTCTCGACTTGTTCATATATCTATTTATCTGTGCATCTGTCTGTGAAGGTTTCTTGAATGACAAAAGCGCGTATCATATCTGTTACATTACAATTGATCTCATTTCTTTATTGTCTGTCCTTCTTGTTGTCGTTGTTCTCTGGTGTAGACGTATAAGACTGCCCACTAGACATCGAGGCTGTAGTCGTAAGACCCATTTCATTTCAGAGCCATTCCTTGCATCTTGAATTATATAATCCATGTAAACGTCGCTTCGTGATGAATGGACATTCATAATAGAAGATAAAAAAACCCAAACACACTTCCCAACCAGCCACACCAATGCCACAGTACCTAAATGTTTGATAAATAATTCAGATCTAGATATGCATCTCATCGGGGTCCCTTGGAGCAATTCATTGCATGCTTCTTTTTCTGATTATCGAAACCAGTTGTCGCAGCGTCCAGTTACGACGCCATAATTTTTATGTAGAGATATTGAAGTGGCAATCTGTGCATCCAAACTGGGATAGCAAGATGGAGTCTTGCTCATTTAGTGCAGCTTATTAAACTCAGTTTATTTTCTGGACAAATTGTCCTTCAGTATGTTTTTTAAGACCCAGAGTCAGCACGTTTGGTGGCATTATGGTCAACAATTTTGATTTCAATTACGTCGGAATATCACAGAATATCACAAATAAAAGAATCAAAATTATATATAAGTTGGAGGTAGCTAGCAGACGGAAAAAATTTGATTGATATAAAAATCATTGCGGGTATACCAATGTTTTGTCAGTATTGATTTCCTTCCCACATAGCAAAACGTGGACATCCCTCCTGTTTCATCTACAACTTTGTCTTAATGGAGATATAAAAAAAGTACAAAGAAGGAAAGAGACAAAGAAAGGAAACAGATTTATATCGAATCGACACCTAAAAACTGGGTGAGGTTCAATTTTCCTGTCTCTCATTCGTTTTTACTGTGCCACTTCATAGATACTGCGGTGCTTACAGACGACGCTATGGATGCCTGTGGGCACTGACCTTCTAATCTGAAGACAGAAACGGAACTCTCTCTAGATCAATCATTATTCATTGTCTTTTCAATACGATTATCATATATATATATATATATATATATATATATATATAGATAGATAGATATAAACTTGTTGTATTGTTCTATATGAAAGAGACAAACAAAACAATAGAGACAAAAGGATATTACACCATGGAGGGGAATTTTCACCTTTGCCTCGGGGCTGGAAAGAAAATATGATACTGGAATCGATCAGCCGCCGGTACTGGCCTGACTTGTGCCTATAATTCTGCAAATTTGAATCCCGACGACTTACTTATACGTCCACAGCTGCAATATTATTCCGCATAATTCATGGCAGCGCGATGAAAACGATTTGTACAATTTGTTTTGAGAGCATCAATTTTATTTGACTTTCCGCCCTCAGGAAATTAATCGATTCCGATGGATAATGGCTAGCCCCCTGGGCAAATGTCTCTTTGAAATTCTCATAACCAAATACGTTTCATCCCCCTGCCCACGGTGTGAAAATCAATAACAATCAGTTGTCATGGCAACTGAGTGTCATACCATAAGCTGTCACACTCCCTCCTTGTGAACCCTTCATCCTGGGCCATTGCTACACCGCCATTGTCCCGTCTCGGGCCATTGCACGCTGGGGATTATTCGAACAAACTGATCATCCTGTTTTGAAGGACGTCGGTGATTCGTGACGGATTCGTGACGATTATTTTTCGAAAGACTCGTTATCCCGAAACACACACATTTCCTATCTTGTCAGTTAATCTAAAAACTACAACATGAATGGTTCGTTTATCTAAACATGTATGGGGTTATTCCGAGGGTTCGTTCTTGCGGAGATTCATTATTCCAAAAATGAAATAGGTCTCGTTATTCAAAAGATTCGTTAATCCGAAAATGAAATAAGGTTCGGAAGTGCGCACCTTCTTTTCATTTGTGGATAAACGAACCTTATTTCTTGGGATCCTTGTCGCGAATGGTTACAGTTCGTTATTCCGAAGGCTGGTTATTTTGAAAGTTCGTTAATCCGTAAATGACAAAAAATTTAGTTATCTGAAAATGGAAATGAATTGCGTACCAACGAACATTCGGATTTACGAACGTTATTTCATTTTTGGATCAACGAACCTTCGGAATAAAGAGCGTTTATTTCATTTTCGAATTAACAAGTCTTCGGAATGCCGAATCTGTGGAATAACGAACTGTAACCATTCGTGACAAGGATCCGAAGGTACTCGATAGCAGATTCGCACTACGCCCCCCCCCCCCCCCTTACCTCTGATATTCTCCCCAATACGCATTCTGTGATACGTACAGCTTTAAGCTCTCTCACAGCTCCTCACATTGTGTGCGTGTGCGTGTGTGTGTGTGTGTTTATTTTTTTGTCTGTCATTTTCCCGAGCTCATCAGAAATCATCGCAACAAAAGAAAATCACAAACAAACAGCATCAACAACAGCAAAACACATGCAAACAAAACAATATCTGATCCTTCCTACCTTTCGTCAACTATTCACAATCCATCACCTCGAATGTCGATGCGACAATCATATTAAACAAAAATCACAAAAAAAAACTGTGTAAAAAAATCTCCCAGGTTCAAACATGTTGTAAAAACATCCTTTGTGATTAGCTCCAGGCAACAGCCTTCGAGATCAGACAGTTAAACATGTTAAATGCAAAAGGTCAATTGTATACACCATAGTAAAGGCCTTCGTTGAAAATGGAGAAAAAAACGTTGGGAAGTACCTTGCTTCACAAAAAACCTCTACATGAGATAGCTGAGATACCTATTGGTTGAGATCTCTTGGCATGCAGGTATCAGATTTCTTACTTTACAACCAAGTCACTTAACTCACAATTCACTGGGCTGTTATTTCTACCACTTTCATCACTAGGGGAACATAACAGTGATAGTTCACATTCTATAATATTTTCTAGCTATCTCTATATTATCTATTCTATGTGCTGGGAGAATTGATAGAATCCCTAAGAATGCACTACAGCGCTATACAAGAATGCTCAGCCGTCGAGACTGAAATCGCTGGAAAACTAACCGATGTTCAATTCTACCTCCAGAAGAAAGGCATCATGTTTTCTCTATTTTCCCCTTTCTTTGTCTAAGTAACTGGCGATCACTATTATGTTTCATAACAAACATATTTTCCCTGCGATGTTTAGGATTGAGTGAGAGTTCAGAATGCAATGGATTTTTTCCCCCTTCCGTGCCAGAGTGTCGACAATAATTTTCACTAGGGTCTCTTTCCTGCATCTTCTTTACAATCTATGTTAACAATGATCTCTCCATGTCTACCTTTCACATTTCATCTCCTCTTTCTGGAGACCATGCTGCGTTCCCCTCCTCTTGTCGTACCCGCCCATGGAGTGTTATTGAAATTTAGACGATGCGACTGATAATGGCATAACATAGTATCGCGAGATCTCTCAGGGAACTGCAGTCGAAAGATGTCGATATTCTGACGTGGCAGTTAGACCACTCACTCTTAGTACTTTATAGTAACACACACATACACACCCAAACAAACAAACAAACGAACAAACACACACACACACACACACACACACACACACACAGCCTTCTTTCTCCTGTTCTCCCTCATTTTTTTTCTAAATATTAGCATACTCACGCGGGAATAAACCTGGCAATTTTCTTCCATCTCGCGCCGCAAATCCCAAGAATAATTCCGTTTGAATATAGCATTGGCTCATAAAAGGCAAATACTATAAAAGAATTACACAGAATCAAACACACATTTACACGCACACACACACACTCTCTCTCTCTCTCTCTCTGTCTCTGTCTCTGTCTCTCTCTCTGTACGCTGTATCATCACACTCATAAAAGAATGAGCGGCGCAATTTACTTTAATCTCGCCCCGCAAATCTCATAAACTGAATACCGCTTGAAATGCATCGATAGCGACAGGTATTAAGGTATTGTTAAAAGACATATGAAACAACCAAGAGATTTGCATTACATTTTTCTCATAATGGAGGATATCGTGTTTGCCGAAAAGCAGATTATTGATTATAATATTCTTTTCAACCTCGTCCTGTTTTACTCTACAAATCTGTTGAAAATAGAATAGAGCCGGTAAAATAAACTTTCTTGGTATTTCTTAACAGGTTTATTATCAGGCTTCATAGTCTTTTTTTTTGTCATGCCTGCAAAAATTATTCTCTATCTCTATCTCCTTCCATCTATCTATCTATCTATCTATCTCTCTCTCTCTCTCTTTCTCTCTCTATCTATCTATCTATCTATCTATCTATCTATCTCTCTCTCTCTGTATCTATCTATCTATCTCTCCATCTATCTATATTTCGCTCTTCTCCGCCGCAAGCCATGGTTGTAATTGATTGCAGAAAAGCTTGAACACGCCGTTCTCGAACGTCGCGATCTTACCAGTTACAGTTTGCGGCGAACCAACATCAAGGCCATAACTCCCTCTGTGATCTCCTCAAAATTGCTTCTCCTCTTTCCCGATTAAAGTGATAATACGTGTCCTATTGCTTACCATATTCTCATCATGTTATCGCAAGCCCCTCTTTTATGATCGCGATCCTTTACCGCGAATTCCGCTGCTGATATTGTAATGCTATGCGTTGTCAAACAGCCCCAACAACAGGATGAAAGTTCAGTACTACAAGGGGCCGTTATGTGGAGCCTATCAAACGGAATTTGAAATGCGTCATTTGCCTTCGAAATAACTTGCTAGAAGTTGGTTGGCGGGTAAGCGTGTGTGTGTGCGTGTGTGTGTCTGTGTGTGAAGGCAAATGGATACTGTTCTTTATTTTTCATTTTGTTTTATTTGATTCATTTCCGCATTTAATCAAATACAAATTGAATACAAATTTCAAAAGCACAGAATTTAGAATAATATAACACTACACAAAAAGATAAACATAAGCAATTGTATTGAGCAGTATACATATACAGCAACATGCCTTAAGATATGAATTATAGTATTTTTCAGTAAATAACAGAGATAAATGAATGTAGGAGACCACCATCGTGAGCGATTAAAGGGGCATTCCAGACGATTTTCATAATTTCACATCATGTAGTTCATAAACATGACAAGTAGACTGCTCCATGTATAGATTTGTAGAATTTATTGCGGTACTTAAGCAGAGAAACCAATACTTTGAAGAACCTTAAACAAATTACAATGAACAATGATGATGACATAGGAGGCTCACATTTTTCAGAAATGTAGCTGTGTAATTCCATTAAAATACCGCTTGCTTAACAAGTTTACCTGTGTATAACCTATGTATACCTTCTTCTTTTGCTCTGTTTTCTCAAGCCCAACCTCACGCATTCTTATGGTGAGGCTGCCATGTCATCACCCTTGTTCATTGCAATTTGCTAGACATTTTAAAAACACATTTTTATTCTTTATCCTAACTACGATAAATTCTGAAACTCTGTGCTCAGTATAACTCATTTACGCTTGTTCAAATGTACAAGTCTGAAAATCATCCGGAGGTCTCCTTTAAGCCTGGAATGGATGGGCAACACCTTTCGCAACATAAATACCACTTGCCGATCAGCAAATACGTCTGGAACCTTAGACTATGTCTCTTCAAATTAGCAAAGGAATGACATGATGGTCGTCTGTATTGCTCGTTTCAGGATAAAGGCTTCGGCGACGACATTTTTGACGCACCCCGAGATGACACTAGAACATGTTCAAGTGTCATCAACTGCAGGTATACACACATGTCCCTGTCAAAAGCTGTTCCTTCATGAAAGGAGGACGTGCCACTTTAGTCAGAAGGGATGGTATGCAAGGAACAACAGACAGACACACACACACAAAACCAGATCAGTTCACCCCCATGTGCTCAGTGTGCTTGAGATTAAAAGACTCATTAGTGTTAATTAGCTTTGGAATACTCCAGTCTGCGCACTCTCTTCCCCTTGATCCCACCCCCATCCTCCTCCCCCCCCCCCCCTCCTTCCCCCACCCCCCGCTTCTTCTGCTTTTTCTTCTCCTCCTCCTCCGTAGAGTTCCCAGGCATTTTACGTCGAGTGGCCATGCCGGGGGCTCCAGAGAGATCGTCATTTCGTAGAGCTCGGGAGATATAATTTTATTTGTTTTCAAGTGTGTGGGTGTGATGTGCAGGTAATCACTTTGTCTACGGCATTTCGGGCGTTTGCCTGAGCAATTCGTCAGAGTGTGGTTTGTATCGTAGAAAGAATTTCTCCCTCGTTTTCTTCCGGCAAGCACGGTGACGGATGAGTCTCCGATTTGTCTCGTACATAGAAAGCGTCGTGTTATAAGTACAAGACTTTTGCTGCGGTGTTTGGATTGGTTCATATCAAATGAACATCACGTTCCGCTTTGAGAGCTATGTCACATTTTTTTTTCTTGCTCCAAGCAATATCATGAAGCCTTGCATATTTGTCAGAATGAATAAAAGAAATGAAGAAGGAGGGAATATGAGAATCACGTTCGGAAGTTTGAAAGAGATCGACGCAGTTTCTTTCGGTGTTTTCATCTTTCTGGATATTGGAGTCATCTTTTGTCATCCGAAAATAATACAGCACCTCTCTTGAAATGAACGGGAAGTCGTGATGGCATCGGGATAAAAGAGACAAAGCTTATAGCTGTCACGTGTGAGTGGTTCCTCGATATCACACGTTTGGCCGTCGTGTTCAAGGGACGTCACGAAATTAAAGGCAGGGACAGCTGATGACGTATAGAAAATGAACAATTTTTGCCTTTGATGTCATCTACTTTCATATTCTTTTGACCCTTCCCTTGTAGATCGTGATTAAACACGGCATTACTGCGATAGGTTCTGTCATTCCCGAAATAGGTGCTCATATTATTGTCCTTACGCAACGGTTCACAGATTGTGTCACATCACACATGAAAATGGTTAAAATCTCAAGATCTTTGACGTCACAAACGCCTCTACTCCTACCACTCGGTATTACACGGGATAAAACTGAAACACAAAATAAAACAAAGCAAGAACGAACCCTCTGGCGTTTTGGTGTCGGTGTTTTGGTAAACGTCATTATTTAAGATGATACATCTCATTGAGAAATGGCCTTTCTCCATCGTTTTTTATTACGGAAAGAACGTGATACGATTAGACAGTTGACTATAAATAGATATGTCTTTTGTCAGGTTTGTTTGTTTGTTTGTTTGCTTATTTGTTTGCTCGCTTGCTTGTGTCTGTTGTTGTCGTTGCTGATGTTGTTTCTTGGCCAATTCTTTCAGGGACCGCCAAAAAAAAACTGCAATAGATGGATAAAACCATGTCATGTCAATGGAAGTTTAGCAACTGCTGTTGAGTCCAAGAAAAGTAATATAAAGATTGAAGATAATTATGAAGACTCGAAGAAGGTAAACCAGTCTACCACGTGATCTATCCAGCTGCTTCGTTCAGTTGGTGAGTGACGGAAATAAGACAGACATTCGGGGAGTTCCGAAAGGAAAGACCGCGCACCTGTGAAAGAAAATATCACACACGTTTAATTCATTTTGATTCAGTCGCTTCACTAGCAGCTAGGATAATATCCTAGCTGCTAGTGAAGCGACTGAATCAAAATGAATATACGTCTCATTCCTTTCTTTCTTGTGTATGAGGGTTTATATCTATGTGTGTGTATATATTTGTGTGTAGTGTGTGCACGTGTGTGTGTGTGTGTGTGTGTGTGTGTGTGTGTGTGTGTGTTAGCGTTTTGATATTGACACACCGATTTCCATTTGATTATTCTTTATCATATGAAAGTGGATAAATTGCAGAATCTTTTTTTTTTTTGCGGTATGACCCAAATTATTAGGAAAATCTCTGAACTAAAATTACGGCAAAACGAAATGAAACGCAAATTTAATTCCATTGGTTCCCTCTGGTGCACAGTCGTCCCAGAATTGAGGCCAGAAACAAAAACAAAAAAATTGAAATGAAGCCCGAATGACATGACTGCACGTTGCCGATGGCACAGAGTCTTGAATGAAAGAAATAGACATCTCATTTCAAACTTGCTCTAGAGTGAGTCAATGCAATTTTCGGATTGATATAGGTGGTATTATTGACCTGCGAAATAATGTTGCAAGAATGCAGTCATTGGAATACCATTTTTCGTGGTAACTCTTACGTACAGTAACTATAGTATGTCACATCTGTACCTTATTATTCTCTCATATCATCCTTCTCTCTATCTTTTTGTTGTTGTTAACATTCTTTACAATATCTTATGTTGGTTGGTTAAATTAATATGTCGATCAATCTTTGTAAATTCTATTAGATATTATTTCATTTTCTTCAGTGAGAAAGAAAGAGGCAGAGAGACTACAATAATTGGACGGAGGGTTTCAATATGCAACGATGAAGCTTGTTTTCTTTGCCATGTTTTCCTTACGTCTGTGGTCACTATCCGATTCGGTAAAGAGTTTGTGGACGGAACATTACCAAAGTGGGCTCAACATATTGTACTAACATTCCATCAGAATCTGCTATATTCAATAATAGTAGAAGAAAGAGAAGAAGAGGAAAAAAACTGAAGAAGACGTTGTGTCCCTACCAATTTCCCGGTAACTTTGTCACTGTTTGTCGCATCACTAGGCCTACGCACAAGTATATTGCGGTATATATCAATACACCAAAGCGCGCGGAGATTTTCGCACTGGGCGGGACTTAGGTTGCGGTCATTCCCGATCGTGTTGGAAACGGCGCGGAAGAAATTACAGTCCGGAACTACAATCTTCTTGAGATGGAGAGTATAAAGGAAAGTAAGAGAAGAGAAAAAACAAACAAAGGCATCTGCTTTGTTTCTCGCCATCATTCTACGGTAAAGTAGATGAATGGTTAAGTCACCACTTGGCAGGTAGTGCGAAAAAAAGGCCTGACATTATTGCTTTAACTTTCAATCACTCAGAACTCCCATTCATCCGGATGCCCGCTCGCCGTTGAGGTCCTAAGAATGACAAACTATCGATTTGAACTCCGTTGTGAGATGCATGCATATAAACGAAGTAATCAAACTGCAAACCGAACAATCAAGCACTAAAAAGAAAAAGACAACCCACGTAACATCTCTTACAATTAAAAAAAAAGATAACAGAAGCTATATAAAATGACAATGATAATCAACCACACTTCGAGTTAATAATCTATGGATTTTAAAAAATGAACATTTTCGTCGAATTGTAATGCCTCGTTATAAGTATAGACACCTAGTGCATAGCTGTTTCTTCGTCATTGAAAACAAACTATAGCAGTGCAAGTATCTTCCCACTGTCTCCCCATTACCATGCTTTCCTTTTTCTTTTGCGATGTCACATCGCATTAGATGAAATGGATTCATTTCATTTTATGGCGCGGCAAGAAATATCAATTCGTTCTGGAGCCAATAAAAGTGATCCTCCCCCTCCCCACCCACCCCCTTCCCATCGCTTTTCTCAGGCTTCTCAACGTTCTGACCCCGGTCATTGTCTTTCATGCTCTTCCCCCCCCCCCCCCACCCCCCTCACCCCCTCTGTAAGCACCTCTCTCTCAATCTCGAGCGGTCTTCATCTTCCACATAATGAATAGGCCCTATACCTTAAAGAAAGCCTTCGGATGATTTTTCAGACTTTCACGTTTGAACAACTTTAACTCAGTTATACTGAGTACTGAGATTCAAAATGACATGGCAGCCCCACCGTGAGAATGTATGGGTGAGGTCTCTAGGAAGTAGAACAAAAGAAGAAGGTATGTATAGATCATCATGCATAGGTAAACTTATTAAGGAAGCGATATTGTAATGGAATTGCACTGCTTCATTTCTGCAATATGTAAAACACTCCTATGTCATCTACACTGTTCAGTGTAATTTGTTTAAGTTTTTTCGGAGTATTGGTTTCTCTGCTGAAGGACCACAACGTATTCCACAAATCCCTACATGGAGCTATCGATTTACTATGTCAGAATGTGAAATTATGAAAATCGTCTGGAATGCCCCCCCCCCCTCCCTTAACTCCACACCATGCATATCCCTGCCTCTCTCAGTCCTCCTGGTCCGATCACCACCCCTACTCCACCCACCAATGTCACCCCTCTATACACCAATACTCATCTCCAGCCCCCTTCATACACCCCTTCTGTTAGGGATGGGAAGGAGAGCTTACAAATCACCTCATATTCCACGCCATCCTTCACCTCTTTCAGAGTAAATTTCGCAGTGTTCTTACAACTGGCATGATGTTCATTGCATGCAATAAAAGCAAGAGCGATAAGCACAAGTCCTTTCTCTAATAATATCTTCAAAACCGTCCGAGTGGGAGTCGTTGCCAGGCATCCTAATTCTGTCAATTCTCATACGAAGATACCGTTCGGGAGACGCCTGGCGGTTGGGCAATGGGTGAAATTCAAGCAGCGAAAAGGACAAAGTTGCCTTGGTATTCTTGAATATCAGCAACTTCCATTAAAGCCGACGAGAGCTCCTTTTCAAAACCTCTTACCAGAAATGCAAATTTAACAGCACTGCGAACATGCGATATCCTTAGCTCTTTTATGCGGGATTAAAAGAGAGATGCTTTGAAAATAAACCAAGGCGAAAACAAAACAAGACAATTACGGAAACTGTGGCTGGAACGGCTTTATATCGCATGGACACAACGAACCTTTGCTGTGCTGATCACGACACCTTACACATGCAGGGATGACTGATCAAGCTCTTACATGCACACATAATCAAGCTCCTCAACCTACTTCTGAGCCTTCCTCCTCCTCCTCCTCGTCTACAGAGCACCATACAAAAGGCGAATCAGCCACCTAGTTTCTGTAACCTCCCAAGTCATTTCCGTGGTATCCTAGGCAGGGATTTTATCCATCTAAGCATTACCTCCGCCTACTATTATCTCCAGGGCAGGGTAATGAAGTAACAGATCAAAGTATTAAACGATAGGAATTTTCCTGCAATGGTGCAGTGTGCAGTAATCTAGTTGTCATTTTGTTCTCATCGTTTGACTGTTTTATACATTGTGTTGTAAAATCTAGTCGTCTGCCCTGTCCGTAGTATACAGTCCCTTCCGGCAGCTCCTCATCATGTTTTGTTTTGATTCTTTTTCTTCATTGTCTATTTTTTCTGCTATAAGGGTAAAGTCTCCTTTAATTTCGACCTAGTTCTACTTATTTCAATTCTCTGTTTCTTGTTTTGCTTTTCGCTTATCACTTTGTTTGCTTCCTTCATCTTCTTTTTAATTCTTCTGTTCCTTTTTTCGTCAAATCAATGATATCAAAAATTCAATTAGGAAGAACATGATCTGTCAAATGTTTTGGTTCCCAGACGCACCTTTGCTAGTGACAACGTAAATTTGTAGTAGTACGGTACTGTAAATGCTTTTTGTTTCTGCAGGCACAAATCACCCTCCCCCATTAGAAGACAGCGAAGCTACATTTCTATGACAGCCACTCCTTTACGGCAGACCGCAGTCATCACCTCACCGCATCACCCCGATACCCTCCCTTCACCGACACCCCGACCACAACTCCCCCTTGCCCTGCTCCAGTTAACTCCCATCCACTTACTAGTAGTCCTCAATACCCCCATAAGTACGACATTCATGCTCAAATACAGCGATCGCAGTGTTTGTCTATCCGGTCGCATCCAATCTTCTATCAGTATTCTTTTCAAAATGTTTTCAGCATTGCCTTAAATGGAATGAAGAAAAAAAAGCAGTCATGTACAGACCAGCATCAGACTACACTCTCCTAAGCAATTATTAAATGATTGCAACAATGTTTAACGGTGACCATGGTGACGATAACCTTTCCATCATGATAATAGAGCTTCGAATACGTGTGCATACAAAAGTAGATTTTGATGGATGAGTGCTATATATGAGGGTGTCGGAGGCATAGTACAGATCTTATTAGTTACCTGCTATCCCAAAATATTTGAAAAAGACAACTTCGGTAAATTAAATAATCATTCCCAACGATGAACAATATTCGTTACATGTTACAATCTGGGTATAGAACGAACTCTTCAATTGAATTTTGTACAATTAAATAAAATCACACACTTATTTTCTTTTCAGGTATACACTGATTGGAGTTCGGCATTTGACGCCATAAAATCATATCATTAAAATGTTCTTTATAAATTAGATAATCATGGTATTAACAGCGTTGCTATAACGCCTCCGTTTGATTTGTCTAATATGCAGTAATTTGTTTCATTCATCTTCGACTGATATCAAATGTAGAGTTCAGGGTTCTAAACTTGGCCCCACGTTGTTGTTGTTTTTTTTTACCTTTAGTAATGGCATTGCTAATGAACCTCCAATTCTTAAAGTCACAAGTTTTGCTGATGATACCACTATTCTGCTATTCCACTAATCCAGTCTAAATTTGAATGCCATGGTAGGAATTTCAAGTGCAAAAGTGATCAAAATATTAACCTGTTCAAAATGTAATGCGTTATCTTTGAATATGAACAAATCAAATTTCATGCAATTTCAAACTACAAACATAAGCATATACACCAGTCCTTTCATATTGATGCAAACATTGATGGCTTATCATTGCATTGCACACAAAAAAGTATTTAAAAAATTCTAGGTTTTACAACAAACCTAGAATAGGTTTATAAGGTATATACCTAACATAACAATTCAAATGACATAGGAATCTATTGTATATGAATATCAAGTTCTATCAATCATAAATTAGGGTAATACATATATGACACAGTATAGTATGATCATTCTTAATTACAGAAGAAGTTTGTAAGAATTTGTACTTGATATCTGTGCATACAACCATACTAAACCTTTATTTCAAAAAGTGAAAGTCCTTAATGTACAAGACGTAAAATATTCTATAAACTGCAATATTCGTGTTCAAGAACATGAAAAATGTACTTCCATGTGTATAGCTACAGAGATTAGTTTTGGCATAACAGAAATTTCCACGCTTTCATAATGCGTACACGTAATGATAGTAGTATTCACTTGAATAAGTCCAAACTCTAAGTAGGTCATTATTTTCTTAGACATTATGGCTTTCCCTGATTGAATTTAATTCTTAAGCCCCTTTAGAAAGAGACAAATGAAAGAGAACATCTTACACATACAGATACTGTACTGATGGGTTGTAAAAGTTGTTTACGAAAAAAAAAATTACCTAATCTTTCAAATATAGTGAACCCAATGATTAATCAAAATGGTAACGTTGTTATACTATCGTTGATTACTACCTCAGGCAAATCGAAAAAAAGGGTAATTGTCATCTTTCAAATGTATAAAATTCTGAATTGAAATAATTACGCAGTACTGGTTGCTGCAAGCTGTAAGGATTAGAACCAGCACTGACGGTCGTGCGGGAGCTCGGTGGTTTACTCGATAAGACGTCTGTCCGGTAATCAAGATGTGATATAGGTACGAATATTGCCCGACTATGTATGGTCATGATTTTTTTCTTGTTTATCATGGCTACTACTAAACATTGATTAACGTCGATGTAGGGTAATTTTTCAATCAGTTGCATTTTCATCTTTATTATGGCTTCACTGATCTAATTAATATTTCAGTCTATATTAGTCCATCGTTCACCACATTAGTTACTGTCCTATCATCTCGTTAAAGCTGCGTTTACACCACGTTCCCGGCAATCACGGCAATCATGTTTCAGGCCACCGTGGAATAAATGGGATGGACGTGAACCGACGCAGTGAGATGGTATTGTCAAACGTGACAGACCGTGTCAGATTTTAAACTGTCACAAATTTTGCCACGGCAGTCCCGGTTCTAATGAGGAATTTTGTATGCCGTGACAAAACGGGCTGAACGCAACGAAACACGGCTGCACGTAATAGGACGTAACAAAACTTGGAGGCTGTCCGTAACGGGACGCGAAGGAAAACATTGATAGTCTAGCCTGATCAGGCGCCGTGAGAACAGCGTCTGATAGCTATATGTTCACCGGGGCGAGGACTGGAACGAACAAGACTAGAATACTAGACTTGACGTGGGTAAAGTTAGGGAAATAATTTTTCAGTTCAAACGAGGACAGTGATGGTGTCGGTTCATGTGGTTCTTATGCTAATCTACAATGCATATGATCCGCACAAGACTAGGATGAAAGACGTTTCTGATCTCTACAGGCTTCGAAAGGTCGTTATACTCATCGCTTTAAAACCTCGGCCATTATGTTCGAAAGCAGGTGTGCTTACATGAAAAGTCACAACACACATCTCACAAGGGTTTCCTTTCCACGCGGTTTTATAAGCGGTTTCTTCATGTGCTCTTTGCGTCATTGACACCACTCCCATTCTTTACAAGAAGACAAACCAATCCCAAAATGAAGGGGTATAAAAAAACAGCAAACAGACAAGATATGTAGTATATTTGTCTTTCTTTGGTAACAAACGTCTTTGTGTCTCTCCACACACAATTGGACTCCCCCCAGTTCGCCATGCTTGGTGTTTGGCAACATCCAAACACCACTTAATAACTGGCATCAAGCCCCTTCGAAGGTGTCATCTCGCCCACTTGCGAACTCATAAAACCACCTGTCCTTGAAACAGTAGAGCGCGAGTGTCGACAAGTGCGAAACAGACAGACAAACACACACACATACACACACACACACACACACACACACACACACACACACCCACTGATCTTGATAGACAGAAATATTACTTCTTTGGTTATACAACTCGGCGCATCCATGACTACCTGCATGTAGGTGTCACTGCTGTTGCTATTGTTCTTGAGTCCGCTACATAGGTGCAACATCTTATAACGATAACTTGAGTGTTTGTGAAACATGCCACGACAACTCAAGGAAGAAAGAGATTATTGTGTGCGTGCATGTGCATGTGTGTGTATGTTTTTCAGTTTCTGTTTTCACTGGAATATTGATGAACAAGGCTCCGATTTGATAGTGAGTGCTCCAGAAGAGGCGCTAATGCATCAGCTTAAAACTGCGTCTTAATGGAAGATGGGGAAATACTACTTGTCTTTGGGGGCCTGTAAAGTTGGAGCAAGGCTTAGTGTAATCAACGGTCTAAGCACGTTGAGATTCTGCTAAGCACCCATTAAAATCTCTGGCAAAGGGTACAAAGTGGCGGGGTATTTACACGCTAAGCATTCTGTCTTTGTCACATGTGAATTTTAAAAGGCCACGATGTTTTTTAGATGTCAAAATATGAAGGAAAAGGAATAAAGAGACACTTCAAAATGGCAACAAGGAGCAGTCGTAAAATTATCAGGAAAAAAAACCGATGAAACAAAAGACATACTGTCTATTGCAAGAATGATTAAGATTATAACAATCACGATCTTGGTTGTTATAGTGATGGTTATAATAACTATACAATCATTGTAATAACCACGATAATGTAAAGATGATAAAGCTGATATAATTAATATCATTGTCCTTAAGTTGGAAGTGATAGACAAAGAAACATCTAAAGCTTTCAAATCAATGGTTGATACGACAAGAAAGTGAGAAAGTTAATCAATTAAAACAGACATAGGTGAGAGAAATTAGAAAAAAAGATGAATGCTGGTCGTACAATGACTTTGCAAATGGACAAAAATCAAGTTAACGTTCCTTCTGAGCTTGACGTATAGGATTACAGACAAAAAGCATTCTCATATAGATGCAGATATATTGTATACGTCCAAATGTCGTCGAGAACCCGAGGTACAACGTGTGCATCACTAGACTAGATGTGATAAAAGTTGACAGAATTGGACTTGGTAAAAGAATTGGACTTGATAGTCAAAGAGAATAGAAGACTCCGGCCGTGTTTTTCTTCCGATCATCACGGTCCGGCATTTCATCCTTGTTGCGGTTTCCGTCATCTCTTTACATTACTCTGGGACTAATCAGTTCGGCAGACCACCAAAAGACCAATATCGAATTGTCTCTATTGAACTTCCACCGCTTGACAAAGCCACTGCCTTGCTAGACAGCACTGCACTTTTCGCGCCGACGAAGCTTGAAACTCTTCTCTCCTAAATCTAAAATCCCATAGTGTCGTAAAACTGGTTGACAGAAAAAGACTAGGACGATCAAGAAAGGTAAATTAGGCAGTTTTAATCAGTGCTATGCCATAAAATAGGTGCTCAAAAGAAAACACAACCGAGTAATTCTCGGATGTTTCACGAGTGCATTGACAAATATTTGGCCACTTACTAAGTGTTTTGGACCTCTTGTATCTCTAACCTACCAGCCGACCATAGCTGCTCTAACACTCCCAACTAATTGTTATTGCTCTCCATTTTCACTATTAAACAGCCAGCTACATAGATTTACCCCCTGGCGATCTGAACTAAAAAAACACCCTGAATGCATTTTTATTTGCAAATTTCTTTCCTTGATATCATTTCAAAGGGGACAGGGATGATTAATGAATTGAAGTCACGTTTCTCTGGTGCGAAATCATGTGCCAGTGACACTCACACACACACACACACACACACACACACACACACACACACACACACACACACACACACACACACAGGGAGAGCGAGACAGGAAGAGAAGATGTAGAATGGTCAAAGACATGCAAATATACCATGTATACCTTAACATGGTTAATTTATTCGGTTTTAGTGTCACGTCAAACGAAATTTAAAGAAAAAACCCCGTAGAATTCTTGATTGGAGAAAAAGAAAAGAAAGTCATAATCTATCATCATTCTGTTGTGTTTCTTTTCCCGAAGCTATTTCTACTTTTTTTTTTTAATGTGGAAACTACCAGAACAGAAGAACAACATATCATCAGCAAACATATTAACCGGTTTCGAGAATATGGAGAGATATAGATACAATTGTTATCGAAACCAGAAATTGATCTTACCATTACTTGATGAACAAATTACAGTAATTATCAATACAAACGAAGCGACCACAAAACCGATAATACAAATTGCACAATAAAACAAATGACAAACAAGTATAGTGATACATATATTCTCCCCACTGGGTTCGAATCATTAAAGCAAATTGATAGATCATCACTGTTTCCCCCTAGTTTTGAACCATTTACACTGAAAATAAGGTTATTTGTCTAGAAACAAAGAAAGAAGGAAACACACGAACAAGCATTCTCTCAAAACAAAACAAAACAAAACAAAACACAGTACTAACTTCGGCTTTGATCCATATGCGGTGCCTACATTTACAAACCTTTATACGGGCAATAGATTACTGTATCCCAAATTACAATTTTGAGTTCTTCTATCGTCCTAGAGCAAGAATCATTGTTCCTTTCTTCGAGCGAGGTCTTGATGAAAATAATTCATAAGCAGAAAATGTCAGACTTTGTTTTTCAAGCCATCAAATTTTCATTTCAACCTTTGAGGCGAGAGCCAAACTGTTGCATCATTCAGGTATCAATATCGACATTGATCGAAAGAGCGTGTTGTTGTCAGGAACGTCCAAACATGCAACCACGTGTAATTACAATTAGGACAACAGACCCACGTCCTATTTTCTTTTTAACAATTCCCGCCTCCCCCTCCCCTCTCTCTCTCTTTCACTACCCGTTTGTGTTTTATGTACCATTGGCATCTTGCTCAGTCCTTCTACTTGTACCTAATATGTTCCTTTGTCTTACTTCTTATTCTACTATTCATCTATCGATCTCTATCTATCTATCTATCTATCTATCTATCTATCTATCTATGTGTATAAATTACTTCTTTATTCATAAGATAATATCACTTCATTATCATTTATTTTTTGTTGTTTTCTGTAATATTATGCTTAAGTTATAACCAATTCACATATGCGTTCCTTTTCCCCATATTGAGTGCACTGTCAGGCAAATTCTGTCACAGTCAGGTAAATTCTGTCACAGTTTTGAGGTAACCTCAGTCAATACTAGTGTTCAAGATCGATGATGTTTCTTCAGGGGGGGGGGGGGGTTTACGTACTAGCCTTCGTCATTTGTTGGAAGCACTAAAACTGGAAGATCTCTAATTTATGTTCACTTTCTTGGAGTAAAAGGAATTACTATTAGACTTCCTGTATCAATGACGCACTCTGGAAGAAAACAGCTGTGCTATAAAAATGTGAAAATCCTTCATTCGGAATCATGAGATTTCATTATTGTTGCGATACCAATGTATCGGGGTCAGAGGTGAAAGGCAGACAATAAGGCTGATGTTGTTGTTGTTGTTGTTGTTGTTGTTGTTGTTGTTGTTGTTGTTGTTGTTGAAGAAGAAGAAGAAGAAGAAGTGCCTGTTGCTCCATGTCTAAAGCTGTATTATTATCCCCACCATTCTCTTCCCAACTAGCAATTCTGAAAGCATTTATGCATTTTACAGGCTTTGGAAAACTCCGATAATGGAACAAATACTTATACGAACCACAAAGGAATCTCATGAAAACAAAAATATTGATATTATCTCGTGAAACATAAAGAATTTGTTTACACGATAACAAAACGATACATCTCCAAAACACACACTATTTTTTTTTCTAGAAGGAAATTGATGGGCTTATTAGAGAGCTGGCGGCTGGGGAATGTTCCTAATCCGAGATATGATCAAATGGAATCTTGACAAAGAACATCTTTCCTGTTCACATAGATAAAGATGGTATCCCTCTAATTTCAAATCCCTGGCATTTAAGTCACGCATGTCCTAGCTTGTACATGAACTCTTCTGGCTTATGTTTTCTACATTGTTTTCTATCAAGGTCCTTTGATTTATATCTACGAGTTCGAGGCACCGCAGACGTGAATTCTTTGGGAAATGCATATGTTACTGAATCAGAATTGGACTGAAGTGAATTGAATTGAATTGTGATGTGTTTCACATGGCCGCTGTAAAAAAAAAAGAGAGAAAGATAAAGAAACAATGGATATTTGTAGCTGAATATCAAACAACGACAAGACCGGCAGAAGACTAGGTAAGAGTGCTTTGCCCAGGGGCGCAGCCGCTGCTACGTGGGTTCGAACCAGGGGTCTAATGATTGAAAGCTCTGTTCCTGAGAAACAACGGATCCACACACCTCACCTGATAAAATCCACCCATCCTCGTTATTCTTTTATTCAGCAGCCAGTCTATCATCTTGTTAGCATCGTTGCAGACATTTCCTTCATGTGGGACTGGACACTCCTTTCATATCGATAACGCCTCGTAGCATATTTGCGTTTGGTACATTATTTCAATAACTGTAAAATGTATGAGAAGATCAACCTTGGAACTTTCAGTTTTTATCGAGTTTGTTATGACTCCGAATAGTGCAGGGCTACTTGACTTTCTTATAACAGGGATAAACTTTTCGTCTCGACTGTGAATAATTGGATCGGCGTTTCCATATCGTTTTGAAGTCAATAAGATTCTAGCATTTAGAATAAAAGGCGGATAGATGGACGTTTACACGGCCGATTATGGAAACAAAAAGAGAGAGAAACTCCAAAGTGACAGTCAAATAACAGCATGTAAAATCAAACGGATTTCTAAAGTAAAATGAGAGATACGCGAGATGCTTTTAATCATGCTCTGTAAGATGTCTTCGTTTTCTTGGATTTCTTTTCTTTTCTTCGGATATCGTATTGATGTAACGGACAAGAAAATATTTGAAGAGTGAATAGTACTTTTGCTTTAGTAAAATCGCGTCATTTTGATTTCGTTACGGAAGCGGCGCTCGCAATGTATTCCAACCGTAGTTCCATAAGTAAGTCAGCAAGGTTCTTTGTTTCATAGGGCCTCTTTCTCGTTTGCCTCGAATATGCATATGGAAACTTTGACATATTACGTTCCTGATGTGAAGCAGTGAATTTGAGATTGCTTTCGTCCTTCTACTGGACAGTGAATTGTGGCCAGGATTTCCCAAGCATTTGTTATATAATCCGCCTTGTAATGATCTCGATGTCAACTATCCTGACATTCATCGCCCATCGGTCAAAACCCTCATAAAGGCGGGCTTATATTACAGATTTTGATCTTTTATTATTCTGCTCTCTAAAAAAAAATCGAGTGAAAATATCCACTCTTAAAGGAGTGAATACAAAAAAGAGTGAAATTAGAGTGAAATTGGAGTGAATTTGGAGTGAAAATGTTCATTTTCACTCGTTTGAGAGTGACGTCAGGGATCCCTCCAAAATCTTCGAGTGATCACTGAGGTCACTCCAAAATGAGTGAAAATGAACATTTTCACTCCAAATTCACTCCAATTTCACTCTAAATTCACTCTTTTTTTGTATTCACTCCTTTAAGAGTGAATATTTTCACTCGATTTTTTTTAGAGCGTAACCTTCGGTTATCTTAGATTTGGAGATGGGTTCATATTTTAGGATAACCTCAAAATCACATAACTGTGTAAGGATCCAGACATGCGACTCGATTATTGATTCGATTCTAATATATGCGTTATATCTCTATTCATCGCTGACGTTTATTTTATTTAGTTTACACACTCGATCAAGTCCTATAAATATTTCATGCCCAGGGATGCATTTTTTTTTTGGTTAGTTTACAAATTGTGGTTACTGATTCATCTCCATGTGCGTGCCCCAGTGCCGTCTTTTCGATAGCATTCATGTGCTCAACCAAGTCCTTAGTGCCTCATAGAAAGAACATCATTATTCAGGATGGGTGACATGAGTCAATACTCGATGGTTCACATACGTGGTGTTGTCGGTCTTTCTTGTCTTTCTCCACTTTGGCATTCCATCATGCTCTGTGTCTAGCCAAGTATGTATGAACCCCATTATAAATTCTTTTTAAAATTCATTATGAATTCTCCTTTAAATCGAAATAAAATCTGGCCGAAAAACAAACAAACAAATAAGCAAACCAAACGCCTGACTTTGCACTTTTTAGTTTTCGTTTTTCGATTTTGACGTTCCATCCGTCTGTTACCCAACCTTGATGTATTGAAATTGATCAAAATGTAAATAAATCACTTTCCAGTACAAACAGTGCCATGTCATCTGATACGTGCGCGAAATCGTGAAATGCGTACGAACAATCAGCCCGGCAGGTTGCGTATTTAAGTTCTCCGTATCTCTTTTCCTCTGGCCCCGTGCATCTCCCTCATTCTTTCACCTGCCCCCCCTTTTTTTCCTACCATCAATACACCACCACCACACTCTCTCCCTCTTTATGTCCTCCTACCCCCCCCCCTCTCTCTCCCTCTCACTCTCCTCTTTCCCCCAATACATCTTAAATCTCACAAACTTACTCTCAGTTTTGCTCTAACGCTGTTTGCTAAGTACTCAAGAGAGCTCCCCTTCCGCTATCTTTCGATCTCTTGGCGTAGCTACGCATATGACGACGGTCCCTTGTCCCCACATAAATGTACTGTCTTCTTTTGGAAATCTATATCTTCCATCTCTATATCTCTTTCTTCAGTATATATGTTTGGATCTCCCTCTCCCCCACCCTCACGTTCTCTCTTTCTCTGTTTGTCTCTCTCCCTCTCCTCCTATTCCCTTCTCCAAACTATGCCTGTCTCTCTCCATCTCTATCTCTAGCCCCCCCCCCCCCCCCCACCCCTTTCCTCTCTCTTGCCTTTAGATGGCTGGCCGTATTTACAAATCCTCAAATCCATCCAGTATGGATGCAAGCGAGGGTGCGTGGTGAAAGTTTGTGCATATGCTCACACCCTTGCAGGCACAGACAAGCTTCGACGGTTCATTTTCGCCTGAAAGCTTTGGCATTTGAGGCACATTTCTCGGCAAAAAATATAGGCCAGGGTAGAATCCAAGTGATCTTGCCATTTTGTTTGAGAGAGATCGCAGTGACCGGATAAAGTGGTATATTGCCGACCTGTGTAGAGCTGTTTCCGAAGCTATTTCAGCCAGATAACTCGTTTTTATTTTTATCTATAACGACAATACTTTTTTTTCGGTTTGATTGACTTGACATCTCCGGATGACACTCAAACGTTGGCGCCTCCTTTGATCCCTGTCGTAAAAGAAGTGGCGGACTTTTCGGGGTCAACAACATACAAACATCATAATCACACCATCTCTTCTCGAGGAAAAGTTCAGACTTCATGTTGAGAGAAAATGTAGCAGGAGGACGCAAACTAAAAATATCATAGCTGTCTTATTTCAAAAGCGAAGAGAACGTCACTTGCTTCATTTCAAACGAGTCAGCCAGTCAGTCATTCAGTCAACGGACACTTCTGTCAAACAGCGCTGTTACAATACAGCGATTAGCAGGGTCATCCCTCCTTTGAACTAAATATCAGTACGTTTGAAATATATCTTTGTATATACGTATGTATATAATTGACAGAAAATACGATACAGTGCAATACGATACAATACAAAACAATATAATACAATACAATACAATGCAATACAATACAATACAATACACACAGTCAGTCTCAATTGTAATTCTTCAATATCCTTTTTTAGTTAGCGTCATTGTCAGCTACCAGTTCAATCGTGCCCATTTCCTTTTCTTCTTCCTTTCTTTTTTTTTTTTGGGGGGGGGGGAGGAAGGGGCAAGCCATATGGTGTCACAACTTCGCACATACTAGTTATTCTATCGCCTTCTGAAATTTGTGGGGATTGATATCATCCAGTAACCATGGAAACTAGACAGATCTCAAGCACCTGCCATGGCATTCTCTACCTTCCTCCTCCTCCTCCTTCTCCTCCTCCTCCTCCTCTTCCTCCTCCTCCTCCTCCTCCTCCTCTTCCTCCTCTCTTTCCCTCTCTGATCTCTTCTCATCAAGCCCCCCCCCCAAGGAAAAAAAAGGAGTCCAGAAACAAAACCAAAACAAATCATCTCCTTTTGAAATCAATCTCCAGAACGCACGACCCTCTCTCCAAGTCCTCTTTGCCAGAGTGCAAGAGCCGCTGGCATTTCCATAATTGCCCTTCCCTACCACCGGCCATTAGAAAGAGAGAATCACTGGCGTGGGTCTGTCCGTCTGTAGCCCATTTTGACATACACAGGGAATATCCTGATGCTGCTACCTTTCGTCAATAATTCACGCCGGAAGATTAACACATGCAATAGCTAATGGACCGTTGCTTGTTGATTCAATAGGGAATTGCAGACATAGCGGGACACGAAACAACAACAACAACAACAACAACAACGAAGAGCAGCTTTGAATCTGTGGATAAAATTTCTCGTGCCAAGGTCTTGATCCTGGAAGTGTGTTCCTATTCATGTACGAATACTTGCGACACGCTCCTTTCAAAAGTACAACACAAAGCATAACCAACAGTCCGAAGCAACCAGCAAAATTCATAAATGCACTTAAAGGCACAATTTACCATATGCAGACGAAACAAAAACCCAGCTTCAGTGCTTCAAAATAGTTGTAAAATGTGAGCTAGGGATAGAAACAACCAGTGTAAAAAAGTTAATATCAGTTTAATCAATGTTACGTATTGTTAAATGTAAAAAAATGTGAACAATAGCTATGATAAAATTGTGTCTAGACTAAGCCGTCTATAAGTTATGGTTCAGTGAGAAAATCGTGACATCACCTCATATTTTAGGTTTTATTGCAAAATATTTATATGGTAGGATGTTTTGTGATACGACTGGCCTACACATATGCATCAATGTGACAACTTGAGCATTTTTTCAATCTCTGTTCCCAATGGTAAGCAGTACATTTAACTTAATGGATATAGACGATAAAATACCAGTTCACGACAATTTTTGTTTGACAATAAATCAGAAACACAGAACTATTTTTTCTATACCGTCACTTCCTCTCGCTTTTCTTTTCGGTGTTTCTCCATTTTGCCTGCCATTTAATTGGTGCTGATTTTCAACAGTCGCGTCAATTTCATTCGATTTCTAATCAATTTTCTCCTTGCGCGGAGTCAATTATTTTCACATCGCGCTTAATCGAGACATTCCGAATCCTCGAGGAAGTTATTAGAAGTGGTTTCCTTGCAGTACACTCGCGGGGAGGGAAAGAAGGTAAGAAAATGGCTTGACAGTGAGGGTGAGAGATCGATGGATAAAGGGTGAAAGACGGGGGAGAGGAGCGTAAGTGTTAAGTAAACGGTGACGCCACAATACCACGGCGTCGTCCGCGGTGTAGCACTTCTCATAAACCTCTTGGCACTGTCTAGCAGCTCCAGCATTTCTGTGTAAAGATGCCTCGAAATTCTCGGCCGCAGATGAGTGGGCTGTCCCGAAATCTCATTCACGAGAGTTGTTCGGCGTGACGAACATCTAAACTTTATTCCATCTTGTCAAGATGTCATGCAGAAGATTTGGGCTGCATCTAAGAAGTTTTTTAGTCTCCATGTCTATTGGAAACATTATTAAGCTCGGATGTTGATTGCATTGTGAGGCAGGGAGCGTAAAGCTTATAAGCATCCGAAGAAGACGGCATAATGTTTATGGAAAATCTCCACAGCTAGGAAATAATTGCTCGAATCGATCCTTTAATATCGTGAGAGCTTTATCGGAGAGTGTTATACCTATTCCCTGACTCTTCAAAGGATCCTTGATGTAGTTTAAGCTTCAACAGTGAATCAAAGAACTATAATCATGCGCATTAGATTTTTAATCAACTGTTTAACTGTTGAATGCACGAACATTAAAGTTAAAAAATTGGAGCAGCATCAATTTCCTCTTTCCTTTACCTTTGTTTTGCCTGTGAGGTGCGGAATCTTTCTCAAATTTTAATGAAATGTAATGAGCTCGGTATGGAAGACATGTCTAGAGTTGATAATCTCTGATTTCAAGTTAGAGGACCCTCCTCGGCGTTTAGTCTTCGTGAATTTATTTTGCTTGATACAATAGCAGCGATCGAAAGAAGAATGCCCTAGCCCCTTCCTCACCATCGATACCATCACTATGCAGTGCATGTATAAGTGGGTCACATGTGACTTTGGTCTGAGGGCGGTAATTATGCAGAGATTCTCTAAACGACCACTACGATTACAAGAGAGTAACACAACCAAACCGCCGTTAGAAAGAAGATACAAAACCAACACGATAGATACACACAAGAAAACTCACCCCAACATCCTTTTTTTTTTTCCCCAGAGAAAGTTCAGAGGAATTCTAGCTCAAATGCTTCCCTGGGTCTAGCGGGATAAAAAACAAAATCATATTCTGCCTGCAGTTGCTTTAAGCTGATCTCTCGAAAATAATCTTTTTAAGCTGGATTCGCTCCTACACTCACGTACGCTAATTCAATTTCTCGGCTCTGTTCCAGCGTCTTTTTCTTTTCACCTACCTGTGGATTTGTGCGCGGAGTACACAGACTTTAAGCAGGTAGTAAGTTAGCGCGAAAAAAACAGAATAATCATCCACAACCACCCACATTCAACACTGTGCTGCAGTTCATTAGCGGTTTTTTTTTTTCGTCACTTTAAATCAATCGACAAAGAAGTGAAGTCATCATGGATAACATAATGAACTGAAAAGAAGAAAAAAACAGAAGGAAGGTTTGGAAGCAGTCTTACCTCTTTCGTATCCCTGGTTTCCCTTGCTGGTCTACATTCCGCTTTATGCGCCACCGAAGAGAGCATTAAAACCAAGTTGACGATTAGAAAAAGTCCCAGGGAGTTCGAAAGAAACTTCATTGCTGCTTTCTTCCTCGTTGAACAACCCACAGATAAATAGGGCAAAATGAAAGACGAAACTTCCTCGCAACTGTCTTTTTCTTCTTTAACTCAAATCTACCAAACACACATTAAGTTGCCTGAGTCCTACGGACAGAGCTATAGCTGAGCACTGGACGTCGCAGTCTTCTGCGCTTTAACTGAATACTCGATAGGGATGTGGACGGGGTAAATAGCCGACTGATGCCCGGCTGGTCCGCCGGATGTGGTGGATACGTCTCTACTCGTCTGCTCGCGTGCTCCACCTTGGCTTGTGGTGAAAGCACACACGGTGTTGCCAAGCACGGATGAACGGGATTCTTCCAAGAATGTGTGTGTCCGCGTACGACGGCCGCTTCACTACTGAAGGAAAAAAAAATCGCGGCAAGAGATTGATGCCTCGCCAGGGATGAATGATATATCAATGTGGGTATGAGTTGGGCGGGTTTTTTTTTTATAGACACACACGCGCTGCCTGATGACGACGCAGAACCCTGACTTTTCATTGGCCAGAACGACAAACGCACAGTCCAATGATGTAATCTTCGTTTTATGCGTTCTCGCCATATACCTACGTCTGTTTGTATGTATGTACATGTATGTATGTATGTATGTATGATGGCTTATGTGTTTGTATGTATGTAAGTATGTATGTATGTATGTATCAATGTCTTAGCATATTTATAATTACATCTACATGTTCTTCTATTTATCTACAGTATGTATTTTTGTTGTCTGTCTGTCTGTCTGTCTCTGTCTCTCTGTCTTTCTGTGTCTCTTTCTCTCTGTTTTTTTTTTATCATGTTCGATTAAGCTCGTATAATGTCAGATTAGGCAGTGATTTATTTATGAGATAATCTCTACGTCTCTGTGACTGAATTCGAGAAGACCTATTCAGGCACACGGGAGGGGCGTCAAGAGAAAAGTGCTCTATTACTATACGCTGATGGTCCCACCCTCCGGCGGCTTTGCTGTCTCGCCTCTCAGGAGAAAGAGGATTTCGATGGTCAGTCTTGCGTGGGTGAGCGCCAATTCTTGACCACATTCTCTTGGACATCGTAAAGTGGATTAATTACAAATCGATATACTCCTTTGTTGTGACGCCCTTACTCGTAACCGCGTGAGGAGGAAACGTCGCTATTACAGGTGCAGAGAGAGTGAAAGTACCGTGTCGCTGGCGTCTCCGGTCCCTTACGTGGCCCGTAGAAAGCACCGGAAAGGGCGTCTTTCCGGCTATTTGGGTTTCGATCCGACTATACGCCCATTAAAGTGCACCGACTTTGTGATTTGGTCATGCAGTAATCCGATAATCAGCAATCACGGCGCAAGCTTCAATCCTGATTGTTGTATCTATTTTTTTAGGCCTTTGCATTCTTTGTCTCAGGCAGGCTTTTGAAAGCTGTGGATATCCTCAGCGTTACCCCCTGTTGCACTCTGAAGTGTAAGGTTACCGTCCAAGCGCTCATCAGAGCTAATGAGTAAATCTCATTTCAAGTAGCCAGAATATTAACATTATCGGACTCTATCAAGCCACATACATACTCACAAACACACCCACAAAAAGATAGCCAAAATGATAATAACAATGGTGATGATGATGATAACAATAATAATGATAATAACAATAATGATAATAGTAAGAGAAGTAGTAGTAGTAGTAATAATAATAACAATAATAATAATAATAATAAAGATTGATATTTGATTGTCCTTATTCAAAATGTCAATATTACAGCGCTTTACAAAAAGGAGGTTATTACACAACATTAAAGAGGATCTCCAGACCAGTTTAAAGTTAAACCATGTAAACTGAAAAGGAAGAGTTAAATTGTAGAAGCACAACATTGGACATTTGATCAAAATGGCACTGAAAGTGAGTAAATTCTGAAATTTGAAAGATTCACGAATTTTTGCAATACAGTTCTCAAACAGTTGATATGAATATGCTAATTAGTGAGGTAATGATGTCATAACCTTTTTATTCATCTGGCGTTTATCATTCCAACCTCATAATTTTCCATTGATCGTGTACAAAGACGTTACGGGGAAAAAAATCCTCTGCTATATAGGTGTAAAATATGTTATCCCCGGCCTATCACTTTGGAATAATGATAAGTCAGATATATTAGTATATAGTAGACCGGGACATAATTGCGTTTGAATAAAGAAAAGAAAATAACACGTAAAGACTTTATGTTCTACACACTACAATCATGGTAATGTGTGAAGCTGACATCATCAACTCATTATTTGCATGTCTACATTGACTGTTCAAGAATTCTTTTATAAAAAATCAGCGAAACCTTACAATTCCATAACTGCCCCAATCTTTATCCCATTTTCATTCATTCATTCATTCATTTATTTCCATATCAAAACATAACATCTACAAATATCAAAACACAATTGCCTTGGTACGTTTATACATTTTGAATGGAGGGATCATAGGAAGCACACACGAGGCTTGTTGGAAATGATCCCATGATTTTGACCAAAGTTTCAATGATGTCCTTGTAAAATTTTACTCTTTCTTTATAAACTAACGTTTAACGGATTCTCCTTTAACAAATATAATATCTATAGAAGTACAAATCTACATTATGAATTAAGCATCTTATAATTACAGGTCTATTACAATTTGCGGCGTAAATGAGCTTTAATTGATTCTTAATTGAGGTAATTGTTGGAAATTCACCAATCGATGATTAACTGCATGGGGTAATAATTTGGAGCATAACAAACACAACACACAAACTCTACCATGCATATGCATGCCTCATCCTTCTCTTCTTATACATACATGTAAAAAGGTGTAATCTTAAAAATTACAAGCGAACCAAACTAAAAAGTTAACGCATAGGACTGATCAAAATTTCAATACTAATAACTTCAGATTGTCGGATCTTTTTGCAAATTCCCTTTTGCTGCTATTGGAAATGGTATATTGAAGTTTTTACTGTAGTCTCATTTGTTCGTAAAGTAATTTTAATTGTTATGTAAACTATTTACTGATGTGTTTTTTAGGCTGATGTATAGTACGTTTCCTTTATTGTTTGTGTGTGTTCTTATACAATAATGTATTTGTCTTTTCTCGTTTTGGAACAGCGCTTAGAAACTTTAATGTAATTTGCACTATTGTCTTTCCAAAAATTGTTTATCATTACTACTAGTAGTAGTAGTAGTAGTAGTAGTAGTAGTAGTAGTAGTAGTAGAAGTAGTGCTAGTAGTAATAGTAGTAGTATTTGCATTATAATCATTATTGTCATTATTAATATTATTGTTGTTATTATCATTATTATTATCATAATTATTATTGTTGTTGTTATCATTATTATTATCATAATTATCATTATTTTTGTTATCATTATCATCATCATCATCATTATATCATGACTTACGTCGTAGAATTTTGACAAATTTGTCTTGTTGCAGTTTCTATTGTCTCACTGCCGTAGCATTGCTATAATTTTCTTATTGTATTTTATTCCATTATACTTCAAGAAGGAGTATGTCCACCAGTAAAAGAAAAAAAAATATTACCGATATTCATTAAAGTTAGATAGGAACCTTCGAAAGAAAATGGTTGATATAACATTATAAGATTGAGAGTTTGTAATATAAAGTGAAAACATGTCTACGATCACATGACAAGTAGCCAGGAAATCCATATCTTATCATTTACAAAAAACACTGCTTAGTCTACTAAAGATATCAAATGGTACTCTCATGATAAACACCGGTAGGCCCCACCTATAATTTCAACACTAATTAATTCTATAATGTATTCAGAAATTTGTAGGAAAAAGTAGCTTTCCAATTTGAGATGTTGGTAATATTTCTAGTCCCAAAAAAATGAAGACAAAATTTGCTCACTGGATGCTGCTGTGTTTGGGTTTTTTTTTTTTTTTTTTGTTCTTTCTTTTTTTTGGCGATTTTCCCCCTTTGGAATTTGAACACTCATTTGTTCTCAACAAGCAAGAAAAACTACGAAATCAGGATAACAGTCAGCAAGACAGGCAAGACAACAGGCTAATCAATCCGTGAATAAAAATGTATTAGGTTCACATTAACATATAACATGTATATCATCACACATAATTATACCTTCTAATGTGCACATATTTCACGCTGTAGCAATTATCTGCTTAACATTGCAATCTTTGCGTGCGTTTGCGAAAATGTTTGTATAATACCTATTGCATAAAAAAATACGAGGAAGCAGGCACTCACACACACACACACACACACACACACACACACACACACACACGCACAAACACAAACACAAATACACAATTTCCATTATATGCAAATAAAACACATTGCTAACATCGGCGTGCAAATCTGTAAAGTGAGGTGGTTTTCCCATACTGAGAGTTGCACACTGAGTTAATGGTCGAGGGACGCGATCTCTTGTTTAAGTGCAGTCTGTCGCGCCATTTCCTTAGCGAAACAGATTCTGGTACCAAGGGACTCGAAAGGTTTTATCAACCAATCTAAATGCAAATCTGCGTGAACTTCTTCTTGTATGCCTGGAAAAAAAAAGAAAACCCAGACAGCTTCTAACGAAGGCAAACTGTTGGACCACTCTTGACCCTCCCGTTTTCTTCTTTTTTTATTTTTGTTGCACTTCTTATCTTCTTGATTTCAAATGTTATGCAAAACAAACAAACATAAATTACAGAGGGAAATGAGCAGCAGCTTGAACTTAAGATAATCTGCAAAAGAAATGAGGATCTTTGATTTACATTTTATATACATATATTGTATATCATTTTATCGCCTAATCATTCTTGGGTACTTATAAATCAACATACATATCATACAGATTGCCTTCTTATATATGATGTGATAAAGCATCATAAGACGCCACCACAACGGAATTCTTCCCCATGATATAATCATTATACATTTTAAAGCACTGTCTCGAGGGGAATATTAAACTCCCAAAGGAATCATATTACAACAATAGAAAAACAATAATGTGTTATATTATGGTCTACATAGCACACATTATTTCATTCTAGTCTCATAGGCAGCCAGTCATATTCTTGAGTTGAATTGCTCGACGTGACGTCACTACTTGCAGCGTCAATCCCCGCTGTATTAGTCACGTGATTGCATTCTGATCAATCACCGACCAGCATTTGATGTAACGAAACTTTACAAATGAGATGCATTTTATCGACTTATAAAATTATGAAGCAGAATAGTGTGTGCATGCGTGCGTGTGTGTGCGCGCTTGTGTGTATGTGTTTGCTTGTTTATGTATTGTTACGTCATGTCAGCAATCCTTTTTTAAAGCAACAGCTGCGAAAAATAAGACTGAAAATCTTAAAAGTAATGAGACTTGAGTATATCTCTCCCTTCGCAAACCCACGATTTGCAATCCATTCGTCAACATTCGGAAATAGTGTTAAACAAAATGAAAGTGAGCAAATTAAACTTTTGTGCCCTTTGGGGGACACATAGCTCACAAGTTTGTGGCTAAATGTCAAACGACACTGAAAAAGACCAGCCGCTGTTTGACCGAATAACCTTATAGCGAGACGGGTATGTATCTGGAATAGATGGGATAACGTATCAATTGTTTCTCCCACTATTCAAGTTGCTATCTCAGGCGGTTTCCGAACGCGGGCTCGATTTTCGAATCGATGAATAGGGATATTCTGGCCAAGTCTCTCCATTAACATTAGCAGATAGCCAAGAGGAGTGACAGAAAATCAATGGCACACTTTGAGCAGAGGAGGTGATGCTGTCTGACGGATATATATCCCCAGCGCCATTTATAAAGTTGCCTAGTTACACGGTTTTTCCCCCGTTTTTCTTCTGACGCGGAGAGCCTTCCTCCGCGCCACGATATGAGCGTCAGTATCCCAAAGCGAAACGAGGTGCCATCGCTCTGCCCAACATAACAGTTATTTGGAGATCCTGCGCTTGCGTGTTTGTGTGGGTGTGTGTGTGCGTGTTTGCGTGTGGGTGTGTTTGTATGATGGTGTGTTTGTATGCTGGTGTGTTTGCGGGGGGAAAGGAGAAGGACGAGATGACAGCAGAACTAAGCTATATTGATGTCTTAATTTACCCAGTAGCGATATTGGTCGCAAACACATTTTTTCATTTTTGGCAAGTTAGGTGAGATGCCTCGCTTGGAAATGTGCTGGAGATTCATGCGGTTATTTGCATATTTTATCAAAAGACAGGGGTCAAAATTATCTCAAAATCTAGCCTTAAGAGATTGATGGAAAGTAAAGGCAGTGTAGGTGTCGCCGCGTCTTCGCGAGGCAGTGGATCTATTATCGGAGAGAGAAAGAAAAAAAACATTAAATTTTGGTGGAAATCGGGATCAGATGGCGTGGCGTAACCCGGACAAATCGTGGCAGTAAAGGCGTTAATTAAGTAGTGAAGAAATCAAGACTTAGAGTGCTACTGTGGTATAGTGGTTGAGGATCTGACCCTGAATTCTAGCCACCCCCTCCCCGACAAGAGTGCTCGTCCATATCTCTCTTTACACAAGCGTATCTAAATGATGTTAATATAATTTCATTATTATAATGGAGTATTTTTATCATTCTTATTATTATTGTAATAACAATAGTAATGATAATAATAATAATAATAATAATAACTATTATTATTATTATTATTATTATTATTATTATTATTATCATCATCATCATCATCATTATCCTTTTTACTATTATTATTATCAGTAGTTGTAATAGTGGAAATAGTAGTACTATTAAATGTTATAATCTAATTATACTTATGATCTACTACAGAATATTGTTCACCAAGCACGGCCAATCAGATTCATATCTTGTACCTGCTTGGCAGTATTTCGGAGAACAACACTCCCTGTAGAAGGTCATTGAAGATCATTAATAAAACTGAAGTGGCTGCCCTTTTGAAATATAGGGCACTACCATGTCAATGTCAAATCAAACTTGCTATTAATACCATTGTAACAAGACTCAGTCCTGATATTTCTCAGCTTTGGTCAGCAGTTGAATAGAATAGAAATGAAAACAAACGTGGTTTGCAAACAACTGACGATGTTAATGATGATGATTATTGTTACAACGACGGGCATATTGTGGTTCACTTTGATACGACTACAAAGCTAGGGAGGAGAAAAAAAAAAGGATATCCATAAAATGGATCGTCAGCAAACTTGGGGAGGTACATCTGTGCCTCACCCAATGCAAGAAAAAGGAGATACTGCGACAGTTTCACATGTTTCATGTTTCTATACCATCACGTCAGTCAGTTACATAATCAATGGCATCCACTAAGTTAATTAACTTTCAATGATATGATGATGAATCAAAATAAATGCAAAAATGAACAAATGAAATGTAAACGCTAGTCGATAAGAAATATCAGTAATTAAAATTTATCATTGAACGCCAGAAAGTGTTTGAATATCAATAACAATTTGATATTGAACGTGAACAGACGAGTAGACATACTGATAAGAGCAAATGTAGTTGGTATAGTATACACAAAAAGATGAACGAAAATATATAGAAGTAAATGATATCCATATACACAGGCAGACCAAGGGAGGGAATAATACAGTGTGGCTAAACTAATGTAAAACAGATTGCTTTTTCGTGGGCGAGGTGGTTTTGCAATGAATACGGCAAAATCGACTCGGCCTATACCTCATTTCAATAATTCCCGATTTGAGATGTAAACGAAAATGATCTTGACATTTTCATTTGCATCTGTTATCTGTGTATATAATATACATTTTTTTTTGCGTTTGTACAAAGTTTGTAGGTCTATAATTTCAGTCAACCAGTTTCCTCTCTCTCTCCGTCTCTCTCTCTCTCTCTCTCTCTCTCTATCTATCTATCTATCTATCTATCTATCTGTAGGCATATATATATATATATATATATATATTCGTTCCTTTCCTTCCCCCCCCCCCCCACCTCTACCCAAGCCACCACTGACATCGTGGCGTCAAAATTCCGCTCCCACTACTCCGAATACTTCTAGCGTGGCATCCTCCATTTGCGTTTAGGTCAGGTCAGTGCACTATGAAAAAAAGTATTTCCATTTATTAGAGTGTTTTATCTTGTTCTGGATCTATTTCTCTTTGTATCATGAAATCTCAAGTTGGTTTGCAATCGTAGTGCTTACCGTGATATTACAAGGTCAGAATCTGACATTGTTCTGCATGAGGTTTAATAAGATCATTCTTGCAATATCAAGTCCCAGATGGTTATCATCTGTGATATTGTTAGCAATATCTTTGGTAATACTATTCCATTCAGCAAATAATATATTATGCATAACCTATGAAATTTTTTTCTTAAAACATGTGCTAGTATTACGGAGGTGAGTAAAAGATTATGGTAATTCAACATGTCACACATGTCGTCACTGACACCAAACCAATCAAGACCATACCAGACTTTCTTAAAGTAACAAAGAAGCTTTATTCCTCCCCTCGAGCGCCATAGTCCCAAGAGTGTCCAATCTTCCTCTGCCCCACGCGGGCTGAACAGGTTATACTTACTTTATATAAATGCATATTCATGACACAAGCAATATAATTTGAGCTAGTATGCAATTCTGACAGTCATTAATCATTCTTTTTATCATTTAGTATAATATCAGATTTTTTTTCCTTTAAATTTCCAGACTCTACATCATTAGATGTATATATGCATGCAGGTTTATAAATATACAAACCTAGAAATGACTACCACGGAACATTTTTACGGTCGTTGACACCCACACTCTTGTTTCTAAGTTGTGATAGTTCCAAGAAACCCACTACTCAGTGCTTGGAGCAATACGCATGATATCGACGGGAATGATATAATCTTATAGTTAGGAGATGACAGGTAAATCAATACGCTAATTACTAGTGTTGGTCACTCAGAACTACCAAGTGCTTTTGACCCCGTGCATTCTGCTTATTCTATGTTGTCTACAACCGCTTCCGTTTCTTATGGACAGTATACCACTGCGGTACAGACAATCACTTTTCTTGGAAACGTGATCAGCTGCGAAAGGATACATTTGATATATAACAGAAATATAAAATAAGCAAAAGAAGTCGCATGATTACTCATGTTAAAGAAACTCTTCGTGTATTTGGGCGTCTGTTGGAGTGAATTACAGTATGATTTTGATTATCAGGCCATCGATTATCCGGATTCTCTGTTATCCGGATGTCGACTTGGTGATAATTTTTTGGTGTGTGTTTTCATGTATTTTCAGTACCATAAATCTCTTTCAAAATAAACACTAGTCCAACCATTATCGTGCGAGTACACGACGAGACAAATTCAAATAATGGCAGTGGATTGTAACTTTTAAGTCAGTTTGTGAGACGATGTCAAAGGTTGGTGCCGCGCTCGTTACTGCCACTGAGTGTACAGCACTTACTACAGTACAATGCAGCGGCAGTATTATACGAGTCACAATGTCGATCCCATTGTCGGTCGATATCAATCAAACAAACAATGCATGAAGGAATATTTTACTTATATTTTCGTATCAATTTCTGAAGTATGAAACATGACGATGGCATGCAGATAATCATAATAATCCGCGAATTTGTAATAACATGTGTGATACCCCTAGCATGATTATGATAGAAAGTGCTGTATTTGAGCATATCTCTTTTATCCGGCCAAATTGATTAACCGGCTGCTCGGCGGTCTCGACGTGGCCGGATAATCGAGGTCCTACTGTATCTAGTTAACGCAACATGACCATGATGATTATCAGGAATGTGATCTCATGCTTTACAGGCCAGTAACCACGACACCGAGAGGATGAGGAAGTAGGAAGAAATCTGCCATGCCTAATGCTAATTATAGGCACACCGCCACCTTGTACATTGTTGTAATTGGGACTCGATCCTCACCCCTCAGACTGAGTGTGTGAGAACTATCCACTAGAGCGATATGAACATGAAAATGTAACTAAGCATTTTAACAGATTTAAATGGCAAACAAGAGCAAAATAGTGAACGCCTTGATTTTATTTGCATAGGTGTACCTAATTTGCATGTTCAGCTCGTAAGAAGACTTCAATCACGTAAGTATTAATATGGAAGGGATTTCAAATGATTTGTCGTTAAAAGCTTTCTTGTAGAGTTGGCAGACGAATTTCTTATTAGAAATTCTTATTTTGGATCAACTAGCAATTAACCTCTTCAAGTCTTTACCCGAATCGTTCGTACGAACGCAGCGAAACTCTTTCCGTCGGATGTCTTCAAACAGCCCAACGGACATCCCGTGGCTTTCAGCCGGCACAACCCCGTCAAAGCCCCGCGATCACGGCCGTAGATAACCCGAGTCAATATCCTTCGTGGATTACTTCCAATCAAATGAATTATTTCCCGCACACGAGCAAATGTCAGGCTGTTATTTCTGCGAAGACTATCTGTGTAAGCATCTCGTCCTCACAATCTTTGTCATCGAGCTTCGCTCACTTAACCCTTCGAGTGTTCAGATCGGCTGACGATACTTGGCACGCCCACAGACTTACTCTTTCCTTCGAAGCACCATCAATTATTTTTCAATTCTGAATCTATTTGGGTTAAGGCAATGCTATGATGCCATTTTCATCAATTTGTCCGGTGGTGCAATGAACTCCGTGTGGTAATATTTCATTGTCCGATCCAAGATAAAATTGTCAGATTTTCATTACGAAAAAGTCATGAGAACTAGATAATGAGTGCCAGGTATTGCATCTCGGCTTGTCAAGCATAACAACTCCGCGGACTGGGCACATCAAAGGGTTAAGGGTGGATCACAGGGGGTATGCAGACTACTGGCTGGCTTGCTCCATTTCAAGCCCTTGCTGGCAAACATTCAAAACATCGTTGTAGTTGTTGTTGTTTCTTTGCTTATTACAGGACAATCGCAGGAATGGTTTATCTCAAGAAACTCACTGCATGCCGAGGAGTTTGCTATATAATGTGTTCAAGTATTAATACTGCAGGATTCATGCTTTGCATTGTATAAGTGGACAACTCCTTCTAAATCACAGACCCTGTGACGTAATAGAACGATACTCTTCCTAAATACTCCCGATATCCATTGTATGAAGTAACGTATGATATGCAAATATCATCTAACAAGCAAGGGAAGCGCTTTAATCACGCCAATCCAGCCACAATACATTTTCGTGCTATGTCTATCACGGCGATGTTCTGCATGTTACGCAGCATACTAAAATTATTCATATGCAATCAAATAACGATTAAAAAATTGAAGTTTAATGCGTGCATTTTTTACATCACATTTTGTTTAAAGTCTGTCACATACACACAATGTATAGTTTATGTATATACATGCAAAGACAACAAATATCTTTAAAACCTATCTAGCTTTCACAGAGGACGGCGAACCGCAGATGTTGAAGAAGAAAAAGCACTTAAGAAATCGGCGAAAAAAAGTGCAAACCCTTCTTCTCCCACTGAGAAGTACCTGGGTCCATATTCGTGTGCCCGTGTGGGAATATCCGTGAGTGTGTATACTTCTATATGGCAGCACTCGATGCACGACTCAAAATGTCCGTTACATTAGGTTAATACTATCCGGTAAGAAAAAGATGAAGAAGAAGAAGGAGGAAAAAAAAGGTAAGTGGTGGGGGAGGGGAGGTGAGATGGGGGGGGGGGGAAGGGGGGGGGGGGGGTAGCAATATACATTGTGCCGAAAGTTGAGCTGTATGTAATGTATGTGCGGTTTCGATGTCGCGGCGATGTTTTCGGCAAGCGTCAGTTCGTTATGTTGAACATCCATTATCCGTAATGCATATGAGTCGAGAATCTTGTTTTTGTTCAATTTTCTTCTCGGTCACCTTCTTTCTTCGTCTTCTTTCATGCCAATAACCGGCGTCATGCTCCAAAGTCTAAATTTGCCTCAGCGAGCTGCCCATTACTACACCCTTATTGCTTTCATAACTGACCCACATACCCATTTATACTTCCAAGTTGCCAGCGACAGAGAAGGTGCTAATTACCAGTAGACTTCATCACGTAATTCGCGCTGAAACATGGTACAAACACGACTTCTCAAACGGATACTGGATTTGGGACAAGCGCTATATACTTATGTGAGTCTTCATTTTGTATTCTGCTCATATGGCATGTTATGAAAGAGGGACGAAATTGGCAAAGAAATAGTTCAGACTGTAATGAGATTGTCAAACAGTGTATTTTGGTGACAAAAAAGTCATCAAAACTAGTGAGGGCAACTTTTTTATTTCGAGTAGATCGCACATAACAAAAAGAACCTATAATCACAGAGAAGAGAAGCAGAGAATTTCCCTTGCAAGGATATATTGGCCAAAACCCACGTACAAGCAACTCAAAAGAGGCAAATGGTAAAGAAAGGCAGAAAAATCAATTAATTACGCTCAATCTGTGTCAAATACCTACAATTTTATATCTTTTATGTCATAAAATCTCATAAACCGGGAAAACAATACATTAATTACCGTCAATCATCCTATAATCAGAGAAGGAGAGTAGTGATGTGCACCAAAAAACATATCAATGTCTCAATGTCATGTCAACGACTCCTTACCGCCAAATATTATACTAAGTCATATGATTTAAACCATCAGACACAGAACACCAGCTTATCCACCGATCTGTCATCAACAGAGTGCTTACGATAGATATCCTCTTTTTTTAAACCCAGAGTTAGCATTTTATAATTAACACATCTAATTAAGAGGGTCCTGTCACCATTATTGCTCAAGCGTTGTCAGGTAGCTTCTTCTTACGTCTTTAGTTGAGAAGGGAAAAGTTGCTGGTCAATCCCTTTGTCTAAGGATGCAAGCACCAAGCAGGTCTATAACCTAGGACCTCTTGGCTGAAAAATCCTGATCCTTGTCCATTAAAAGACAGCATTCTCCCTGCTTTGTGATTGATTTTGGATATGTCGTGGAATAGCAATCGTCATCATGACGACATTGAGCACTGTAAAACGTTGGGTGGGGGTCAAGATTCGAATCTTCGTAGAACGTCTAGTCTCTTTCGATGTCCATGCCGTTCAAACACTGCCAGAGCCTTAGGCCAGCGAGTCAATTCGCTCTCGGTGCATAGTGCAATCACATGAGGCCGTGGCTCGGTGAACAGTAAGGCTTCACTAAATGAATCGGCCCCCAAGGATTCCATGTAGTCTGGGTCGTACTCCTAGACGGAGGAAAATTGACTTTCTCTGTTAATGGGGTTCAAAAGGGGCAAGCATATTGGGACATTGATTAGTGTCTAAATGAAGAACATTTGTGTCAATGCCCTACACCACTAAGGCGGCAATTTATCACATGAAACATCCGTGCAACATCAGATACAGCTAGCCGATATGAATCTTCTTCTCCTTTTTGGTCTTCATGGTCTGTGTCTCTCTTCTTTAGACATGCACTTAACTTGGACGATATTTGGTTTCGTGCGCCCCCTCTCTCTATACTTTTCAATTTAACGATACGAGATATATTTCGTTCGCCTTGATGAGAAAGATATCATGATCTTTTTCTCTGATATATGATTTTATATAGTGGTTGTTGTTGTTGTTTCAGGAGGGGTTGCCAACCTGATAGGACAATTGCATTCAGGTTATACGAATGACGAAACATGCAACGTTGACTTTTTCTTCTTCCTTCACGAATCGAACTAGCGCAGAATCAAATCCGCGGAGACAACTGGAGAATAACCAACCGAAGGGCGAAATATCTGGTTCTTGGGCAGCGTCTGAATTCCCTAGAAGTCGCTCAAAATTTGTGACGTAAATTGAGCAAGAGTTTTTGCTGTTATAGGTTTGGATTTCGGCAAGGGACTACAAATCAGTGAAATATTTGCTTATCCATACGAATATTGAACACAGTAGTCCACTCGTTTGCCTGCACTTTTGTTGTTCTTGTTTTGTATAACATCTGTGCTTTGTTTTTCCCCCTATTTGAAATGTCTAGAGAAACCCTTTTCATCGAAAATGCAGTCGCACCTCGACGAGGAATACAGGAGCAGTGTCACCTTTAAGAGTAAACTAATTCGTAAGTTCTAGAGTCAGTCTCTTTATATCCTAATAATTACATCACTATGTATGGGGCCAGGTGGGCTGATGTAAGGTTTAAAGAATAAAAGAAGGAATGACATCCATTGCTTGGCATTGCATAGAAAGGATATGAACATTTCGAATATATCAAACATGGAAAAGAAAACAATATCTATGAATTTCCTCACGAATTTCTTATGAACCTCATTTGATTGTCAAATGGCGATGTTTGCTATATCTTAGATCAAGAGGATATAGTCACACCCACATGGGTATACAATCAAGATTTCTATGCTTTAATGGGTACTTTGGATGTGTGTAGATAGTTCGTTGGACCCAGCATCAAATGAATTTTAGTTGGACTGGTGTAGGGTAGCGTGCTAAGCATTGGCGTATACTAGGGTAGGGCTGTGTAGGCACTACTAGCGCGTAATCATGGCGATATTATACAAATGATGCACAGGATAGAGTGCGTTAGTGAAGGTGCGACGCACTCCGAGTCGAGAGTATTGACAATGGTGCAACATGCACGAGGCGCAGCCTCGTGCATGTTGCACCATTGTCAATACCTTCACTAACGGCACGAAATAATCCTGTGCATCATATGTTTTATAAAATGGGTCGAAAACTAAAAGCATTTTCACGTATCTTTGTGGGCCAATACCAGTCAGCTACATGTAGCACTCCCTCAAAAGTAAGATGTCCGAAGATGTTCGTCCCAAACATTAACGCACGTCGCACTCGGAAATCCCGCACATATAAGTACTCTACGTATAAGAGCATACGTACGCCACATGTTATGCACAAGAAAGGCCGGCTGGCAGCCCGAACTAGAAGTTGTTTACAGGATTGACAGCGCGCGACGCACTTGTAACAACTGATTGAGCGTGCACTGCTAGTGTAAACATTGTGACGTCAGTGACTTTACGGCGTGCATGTTAGTAAGAAATTAATGCACGAACACGTGACTCATTTCAGCGCTTCCAATTGGCTACATTCTTGAACCCATTTTATAATGTAGCGTAGTGTATAGTACTGCGTATAAATGCGTATTTTGAGGTCCTGCCCTCTACACCGAAAGTATGCGGGAAAAAAAAATCAAACAGATCTTTTTTATGCCTCCACCACCAAGTGGTGCCGGAGGCATTATGTTTTCGGGTTGTCCGTCCGTCCGTACGTCCGTACGTACGTCTGTGCGTCTGTACGTCCGCTTTCGTTTACGCGATAACTTGAGTAATATTTACTGGAATTTTACCAAACTTGGTCCAAGTATGAAGTATGATAGGGCAATCATTTGATTAGATTTTGGGTGAAATCGGCCGAAGGTCAAAGGTCAAAGGTCAAGGTCAAATCATGAAATTGTATCCATTTACACGTAACTCTAGACTGGATAGAGCAAATTTCACCAAACTTTGTTGGAGGATGATGTGTGATAGGACAATTACTTGATTAATTTTTCAGTGAAATCGGACAGAGGTTAAAGGTCAAAGATCAAGGTCAAATCCTAAAATTTATCTGTTTACATGATAACTCAAAACTGGATGAAGCAGCTTTCACCAAACTTGGTCCAAGGATGATGTATGATGGGACAATTAGTTGAATAGATTTTAGTGACATTGGCAAGAGGTCAAAGTTCAAAAGGTCAAGGTCAAATGCTACAAATGTTGCAATTTTCCCCATATCTATGCATTGCCCAAAGGTATTTTCTTAAAACTTGGTGTGGACATGTACTGCTGCGTAAAGATTCTCCAGAGAGAGTGTCATGTCATAAGGTCAAAGGTCAAAAAGTCAAAGGTTAGGTGAAAATGTTGCAATATCATTTTTCTCGCAAATGGTTCAATGTATCTTCGTGGAACTTGGTACATACGCATGTACTGACTGGCAGGGATTATCTAGGAAATTTAGGGGTCATGGGTCAATAGTCAGGGGTCAAAAGTCAAGGTCATCTCCTCAAAATTTTACTATTTCCCTCATATACCAGTATATGCAATGCTTGCATTATTAGTTTCAAAACTTAATATATGCATTACCTAATGGAGATTTTCTGGGAAATTTCCAGCCAGAAGGTCAAAGGTCAAAGGTTAAGGGTCAAAGGCCAGGTTTCAATGCCCCCACCCCCAAACAAAAAAAAAATCCATTTTGCACCGTCATTACACTCTTTCTTCATACCTTGGAAATTACTCAATGCATAGACTTATAAAAAGGTCTGTCAGAATTTAAGTAAAAATTCTCAATTCCCCAAATATGTGTACCTGCACTCTTAGAAAATTAAAGCAAACCCAGTTCAAGACATTTCTGACGAACCCGTCATTTCAATATTTTGCCAGTTATGTGAAACTGTCATGGATCACACATTGTGAAGACATTGTACTATACGCCTATTGGGAGAATACTGCATTATGGCGGAGTCATCAGTCGCCATAGCGACATTTCTAGTTTTTTGTTTTTTTGTTTGTTTGTTTTTTTGCATATACCTCGCGTACCCCTTTGCGTCAATGGCCGTATTGTTACATAGGCCGGCGTAGGCACAGCGTAGGGCAACGTAAGCTCGGCGTAGTCGCTGTGCAATGCTATGCAATTTTACGCAAGCCCGCTGAGAAAGCCCCTTAATATTCTTCTGTTTTCATTCTGATAGGATCGTTTGCTTCCTTCATTTTGTTTTCTGTTCTCATGTGTACGCTGACTATTTCGGCGGAGTCGGTACGCAACACTACGCAACATTGCGCAGGTCCAGTATGAAAGTCACTTTAGGAATGACTATTCTCAGTTACAGTCGCTTCAACTTTAATCCTATGTCAAGTCGCATACTGATAAAATCGTGAGTAAAGTACCGGCACGTTGACCAAAAGGTCTACACTGATTCCTCATGTAATACTGAAAGCATAATAACTAGCCACGACGTTAGCTGTTTACAAAACTGTAAGTGCTGCAATGAAACACCCGCCGATGGCAAATTTACTAAATACCAGTCCCGGGGGTGTTTCATAAAGCTGTTCGTAAAGTTACGAACGACTTACGAGCGACTGCTGATTAGTTCTTGTGCTGAATTATTAAAATTCTGATAAGTATAGCACATCAGAACTGATCACCAGTTGATCGTAAGTCGTTCGTAACTTTACGAACAGCTTTATGAAACAGGGTCCTGATAACTCGAGTTCGGGTCTAATCACGCTCATCATGTAAGTGGGTCAATTGCAATTACCTAACTTGATTTACAAGCATCTAAAGCGATATGTATATGACAACTATTTTGATAAAGTGATTATGGCTCACGCACATAACTATTTGCAAAAAAAAAAAGAACCGAACAAAAAAAAAACACATGAATTGATGAAAGAGGTGTTTTTTTTATTTTCTTCCATGACAGTGACCAAAATAAGCTTGCATATCATTCTGTCACTTTCTTGTATTGGTCGATGATGGCCACTTCACTGGGTTAGCACCCTGCTCTTTGAGATGTATGAATAAAGTGTGATCTTTTACGTGCATGGGTTTCTATACCGAATTTCTATACCGAATTATGCTAGCTCATTCCAAAAGACATTTTGATTTGATCAGATTTTTTTTCTGTGGATTAGATTTAAAAATTTTAAAACTACTGCAAATATACACACTGTTCCTGTGCCTATCATTTAATTTTATCACCATTACCTCCATCATCACCAACATCACTATCATCTTCATTATCGCCATTTTTTCATCATCACTCTGTTATGATTATAATCATTATTTACCATATTTTTATTAGTATCTATGCACTGGAATATAAGGCCTAATGCATTATGTTTAGGTATTTTCCCCATTCTGCTAAGCAAAATATGTATCCCTATGTTTCTACCCTCCCTAACCCCCACACATGCCACCCCCATAGGTAAGTTTTCTGGGCTGCCACGTGTTCAAGCATCCGCTTATAGTGACAGTCCTTCGTTGTGTATAATTTTTCCGTTAGTTATTTTCAAATAGGTTAATACATGTACAATATATGCTTTATGAAATTGATGGTGTAGTATTGGTGGGGATGAGAATTAGGCTTATAACTTTTTGCGAGATACCAAGAAACCATTTAATACAGAGCATACCATTCTAAGACGAATTTAAAGTTTATTAGATGAAAACCGGTTTTTGAATGGCTGAGATATCCAAAAACAAAGTAAAGCAAAGCGATCCTAATAAAAGGTGGGTCCCATATTTTATTCTAATTGCTCTGTTCTGGATATCTCGGATTAGAGCATCCGAATTCAATTACAAAAAAAAAAAAACCACCGTTAGTATGTAAGTAATATGAAAATTTCTATCAAATTTACAAATTTTCTCTTCAACGGATCAAGAGCTGATAATGAAGATTGAGAATTCATAGATTCGCTCCCACGATTTATTCTATGTTTTATAAGCAGTGAGGGGATCGAGAACCACCTCGGAAAATCCTTCTCTGCGTGAATTTAAAGTTTGGTTGTCATTTCAACGCGCTTGTAAAGAGGCTAGATAGAATCCTAATAGTCCGTGGGGACAGTTCATATGATCCAATAAGAATACCACCCACAATGTCTTTTTGCGTGAAGATTGGATTATACGGCAAAATTAAGGTATCTATCCAGAATCCTAACAATTCAAGCACTTGTGTGGTGTGTTTTTTCTTTTTTACTCCATTGTTTTCATGATTTATTCATAACCGTGTTTCTTTTTGCTTTTGATGATGTTCACTGATGAACATCTTTCTTCTATGCACTATAACATACTTTTGCAATTTTAAAAATACCTACCTTTTGTGAGAGTCAAACTTGACCTACATTCCCTGCTTCCTTATTAAATCAAATGCTATGCCTTTTTTTATCTATATCCAACCATATGTTTAAAGCTTTATAATCATTATTTTTTAGTGTACACAACTCCTTTGTACTTCTCATTTGTCATTTGGTTATGTTTTATTTAAAATTTTCATAACCGTGTAATACTATTTTGATTTGATTTGAGAAGCACAATAAATGCGAACGAACGAACTATCTACAGGTTCTTTTTTTTTCACAGATTTTATCTCAATAAATAATGCGAACAATAAAAAAGTTAAAAAAACAAGCGTTTGAAACTATTCAATTGTGCTGGGAGAATATACATGGAGGGAGACTGAATAGCCTAGAAAATTGTGCTGTTTGATTTGTTTTTTGTAATGTCAAGCATTATACCTTTCTTGCATAGATATTCTCCTTTTATTCAGAACATCTATTTCACAGGAAAACAAAAACGTATGCCATTATGATAACTTTTTAAAAAGAACTTTGGTATTTCCACATCAAATATATGTTTACCATCACATACGATGGAAGCTATAAGCACAGAGTGAATTTCAGATTTCAAAATATCTGCCGAAAAAGAAAGTAAGACACATTTAGCAACTGCTTAGACATTGCCAAGAACACTGCATTTTTTCGCAGTTCACAGGATATGTGTCTTGTCATCTTCTGCTTTTTCTTCTTATCCACTGAATATTTCTCAATATTCTCTGAAAATGAATGAGTACTTTTTGAAGAGCGAAAAAGGAGGGAAAGATTTGATTTGATTTAGCAATCTAATCAAGTTGAGGTTATACTACCACTTCAGGCAAAGAAAAGTCCCCCTGAAAGAAGTATTTTGGTTGAGGGAAGATTGTTACTTACGTCCGTATATAGCACTGATAGTCCTTACTTGGATTTGTGTTTATTTCCATTGCCTCTGCGTCTCATTTGCTGTCAAGAAGAGATTCCACCTGTATTCCTTGCAAGAATATTGATCCCTTTTTGGACGCATTATTGACACAATACGTCCTCCTGCTCTGTCTCTTTGATAATCGTGATGACAATTAGGGCTTACTTACTGAGAAAATGCTCATATGGATTGCATTTTTATGAAACCAAAGACTTAAACGAGGCAACAAATGAATACTTGCATCAATTTTTTCCCCGCAAATTTGTCTGTCAATTGCCTTTAATTTCTGTCGTTATAAGTTTGTTTATTTGTTTGTTTGTTTGTTTGATATTTCCATCCGAGAAGATGGTTGATAGACAGCCCTTTTCAGCTGCACTAGCTGGTGTTCCGTGGGGTCCATTTGGATGTAAGGCGGGACCACTTCACCGGGTTACTAACCCTGCTCTTTTCGATGAATGAATGAAGCGGGTTTCGTTTACGTGCATGAGTTGTGGCTCGCTCACACACGGGACCTCCATTTTATGTTCTTTCCGAGGGACAGAGTATTTTGCCTCTTACTAGAGGGGACGGTATGATCAAACACAACATTCCTCCGATAGAATCGAACCCGGGTCCTTTCGTGGTAAAGGCAGACGCGCTACCGACTAAGCCAAATCACTGCCCTTAAATGAAGGTGTAATGACATTATTTAAAAGTTGTCATTAATGTCGATATCATCAAACAAGCATAAATGCGAAATATTATCACGGCGGTAAAACACACACAAAGAGAGAGAGGGGGGGAGATAGAGAGAACGAAGCAAATATTCAAGGTCGGAATCATGGGATCACAGATCTTAATCACAGAGGGTAAATGATATTCTTTCAACTTACATTCAGAACTCTAGCATCGAATGACTTTCTTTCTTATTATAAAGATGTAATTAAGATGAACTTTAGAGTTTCTTCAAAGGTAACGCCAAGGAAGGAAGGAAAAACTAAAAGAAAAGGAAAATAGAGTTATATATGATGAGATTATGCAAAGGTTATTTTAATAACATTCGAACTCAGTTTTTGAATATTTTGTATCAATGATATTTTGACTATTGGTATCTCATGAAAGATTCTCAAGATTCTCAAGATATGTTTTGTCAACCCTATAATCATAGACCCATTTCAATTTATTTTCTCCAAACATTTGAAAAGCTTGCTCAGAAAAGATCTTTAGCTTTTTTTTTTTTTGATAAGAAAAGCGCTGTATGTAACAAAAATGGTTTTAGAGAAGATTTCAGAGCAGATATTATGGCACTTTTAGAATTTGTAAATAATGCATCCATAGCATTATGGAGAAGAGGAAATAATTGTTGGCCTGTTAAACTTATAGAAGATATTCAATTCTATCAATCCTAGTATCATTTTCGAGAGATGTACCATTATGAAATCAGGAGAAATATTTAAATGTGGTTTGACACAAGCAGAGAACAATAGTATCCATCGATGATTATTGTTCTAAATATAACTCTATAAAATGTTGTGGTGTTCACGGAGGTTCTGTATTAGGAGCCCTTCTCTGTATGTAAATTATGTATACTTTGTGAGTGCTATTTTCTTTACATTTATTTTAGCCGATAACACAAACTTATTTTCATGTCTTAAATTGTGTTAAATTAACTTTAAAAAGATTGGTTTGTGATAAATAGATTAAAAACTAATTCTGATCATAATGTTTGTATAGTATTTGGACAACCTAATATGAAAGCAGACATTAGTTCAATGAATATAATATTATGATAATAGTCAAATTTGTAAAATTTATTGTCATAATCGAAAAACGCTTGATTTCATGAAATGTATGTCAAAAAACCCGATATGATGGCATTAAAATCAAGAATCTTAAAAACTTAGAATATACCATCTCGCATATGAAATACGAAAAAGAATGACTTGATACCGAACAAATAAGCACCGTTTCCTTACGCAAGAGACGTTAGGGGAAAAAACAGAGTGTGCAGAGCAAGAAATTCTTCGAGTGTAAGTTTCCCGACAGTTCTATGAAAAGCAAACACACGAAGAAAGGGTAATTGACTTTGCTGTTAGCCCATTTGTGTGTCTAAAAATTAGGGAATATCGGGGATGACAAAGCTTTTGATTATTACCGTCAGTATCTACAGAGATGGTAGAGCACATAGCACTGACATCTGCTTCTTTACTGATTTTCTAGGAAATATGACGGGCAAATACAAATTAAACAAAAAATCCTTCTGCTAGGAGGATGCAAACATATACACACAACTCACTCAGACGCACATACACACATACACGCACACACTTGCACACACTTATCAATATCTTACAAACACACTATCAATAATACATTCTTACATACAAATATGAATACATAATTCATAGATAATTATGATGTGACCCTGGAAAACACGTGCGGAGCAACATAAAACCAGGGCAAAGGAAGAAGATTTTATGAAATGCTTTTTGAGCTTTGAGCGATCAAGACAGAATATAAAGGAAACAGACACACATATTGAAACAAAGAAAGGGTTTCGTTGCCTTCAGCCAATACCGTTCCTTCCGGAAAATGAACACCGGAGCAGATGGTTGACTGACGTCACCTAAATCTCATGGTACCTCAAATCAAAGACCTCATGGTCAGGGAATCACGTGGGAAAGCGCAAGACAAGTTTAAAGGTAGAAAAACTCTTATACAAACACCTTTATAGCCAGAAGAGCTTGTGGTTGTTGTTGTTGTTATTGTTATTATTATTATTATTATTATTATTATTATTATTATTATTATTATTGTTATTATTATTATTATTATTATTATCATTGTTATTATTATTATTATTAGTAGTAGTAGTAGTAGTACTAGTATTATCATCATCATTATTATTATTATTATTATTATTGTTCTTGTTGTTGTTGTTGTTGTTGTTGTTGACTATTTGTACAACCGGATGATGCTCATTATTCCAAAGGATCGTTGATCCGAAATTGAATTAAGATTCGTTATCCCAAACGTTCGATATTCCTTCATGAATTCCGTATTTCCTGACGAAAAATGAAACAGGGATCTTTATTCTGAAGGTTCTTTAATCTGAAAAAAAAAATAAGAATCGTTATTCCAAAGGTTTGCTTATCAGTAAAGAAAAAAAAAAGAAAACAGAATGTATAACTAACGAACCTCCACAATTACGAACCTTATTTCGTTTTCGGATTGACGACCCTTTTTCATTTCAAGTTTTAAAGAACATTCGTAATAACGAACTATAATCGCTCAATCAGTGAAACATCATATCAACAGGTGTCACACGAGTGATGACACGATAAAATGATGCAAACATACACATACTTACTAAACACTCTCTAAACCTTTCACTGAAAAAAAAAACCCCAAAGATAAAGAAATCGGTATGAGAATAGAGAGACGGTCAGGCAGGCAAGGAGCAGAAGCTTGAGCATCTAACAATTTTCAAACACTAAATGGTCAATTTAAAATACATCGTAACCTCCTTTGGCATCTAACACGATTCAAACTCAATAAAGTCAAAAAGAAAATTCTCAGTAACCTCAATAGAAATATATTACTTTACTAAATAATACTAGGGAACGAATTAGCACAAATGCCTCACATTTTTGAAGGTCCTCAGGCTCTGACGTTTCGGAGAGATGAGCGTATTTTGCGGTAAAATTCCTTTGTACATATTCTCGACTATAGATTAACATCACATGTCACGATTTTGTTTTTCTTGCTTACAGTTTGACCTCGGCTGTTTTAATTTTCCTTATGTCTCCTTCGAAAACTTAGATTAGTGTACGATGATTATGATTAATTAACTTTATGATGCACGTTGTCAAATGTTTTGTGATCTACTCGTATGTATGTGTCTTTCTTCCATTAATGTTGCAGCTAATATAAACATCGTCATGCATAGCACGAGTCCACACGACGTCCACTTTGCGGCCTGTGCTCTAATGTGTTGGGGAAATTTGTGGCAGCTTTATACACTGATGTCCACACAGGATGAACATGACGCATGTTCCTGAAATGAGAGGAAAGAAAAAAAAGAGAAAATATTTTATGGGGGCAATTTCTTACGCCTTCTCATTATTTTCTTGTATAAACATTAATCGTTTATGTTTGCATGCATGGTCGTATAACATCTACCATGCTTGAATTTGCCTGTCAAAATTTTGAAACATGAAATATGTTCACCTTCAGTTTGTGTGCCTGTCTCTGTCTTGGTAAAAGTCATTTCGTACTGGGAAGGAGGTACATTCTTCCTGCACTTCAAACGGGAGGTGTTCTAGCTTCGAAGGTTTAAAAGAAATGATCGAAATGACATCTCACATATCTTGTTGTTCAAATTTGTGATCTCAATACAGCTAAATAAAAAAAAGATATCGCAGCAGACTTTCAGGAGCCAGGAAAGCATGATATCTTTTAACTTCAAGAGAATGTCCGATGGTCTCCAGGGAATAATCTGGATTTCGGGTTGTTGTTGTTGTTTTTATTTGTCCGTATATTTCTCTTCATCGCTTGAAGCTAGAATCAATTCATCATAAGGACATCTCTTGGCCTTCTCTCCTTCCACACACACACGAACTCATCTTTGCCTATGTCAGTTTTTCGATGAGAAACAAGGACGATTACATAGAGATATTGACAATCTTTTTTGTAGCTCTGTAATAGATAAAAAGAGAAACTGTACCAGTCGAAAAAAAAAACTGACCTTGGGCAATATGAGTTTTCTCTTTTCGGTTTTACCTCCTTTGTCTACTTTGGTCTTGTGTTCTGTACTGCTACTCAAGCCCCTGTCACTTACAATTTGTGTCTTGATGTTAACTCTTGCGTATGACGTGTTTCTTTGTATATAGTCAAACAATAATTCATGTATAATATGTAACATATCTATAACTAGATTTGTCATTGGTCGAATTGGTGCCGTGTGACATTCACTGATTTCGTTGTAGTTAACGGTCTTGAATGGTCCTGAAATGCATGATATTCTTCTGAATATGCACTCCCAATGTACAACTAGCCCACTTCCAATTATGTTTCATCTTTGTAAGATAAAAGTGAACTTGGTCTAATCGTGTATTTGTAGTGTATATAATCTGTTATAGTGCATTGAAGATCATGCACCATTATACAATATAATAGCACATGTAGATAGAGTGACTGAAGATATATATGTGAATACATACACATTAGATACATATCACCCAAACACACACAAACATATGTATAAGCATTTATATAATATATAAATTACATATGTGTGTGTGTGTCTGTGTGTGTAGATATACTTACATATTGTTTTTTTTTTTCATTCTACGTTCCCCAGTTCAAGTTCACTAGCTGCGATTCTCGCAGTGAAAATACATTTCTCTCTATATTTGTCCCTGTTCTCTCGCCTCTTCTTCTCTTTCTCTCTCTGTATTTCTTCTCTTCGTACTACTCCGTGTCCTACTCAACGAAACTATATTCCTGAGAGACCTGTCCAGGGAGAGAATCAAACTCAAATCTATCATTCCCCCCTCATACTAATTTTAGCGGTAATTCTTTTACTGGAGATATTTCGGATGGCGTATGACTTTCCACTTTATTGTCACAGTGGGAATCGAAAACAAACAATGATTACATCCCCAACCATCGCTTGGAGCTGAACGGCTGAGTGGGTCTTTACATGCCCCTCTCTTCCCCGGCGGGACGGGGGAAATGCATGCTGACTCTAGCATCATGTTAGGGCCACGAGCAGTAAGACGATAGTGCAGGGAGAAAATTAAACACGATAGCTAGAGAGCATGTAAGGTGAGAGCATATAGACGAATAGAATCGACGGCGTGATTAGAAAGGGATTGGTATATTCTGCCGCGAATGCAATCTAGATGTGTAAATGCAGGTACGAAATTGCTTTGCTTTAAAAGATTTCGCTTCACAAAAAAAAAAGTGATGAAGAAGAAAAAGAAGAATCAGAAGAAGGGGGTTCATTTCCCATTGCCTCACTGCGTCACGGCGTAGTCTTGTATGACCCTGTTAAGGTGTGCCTTTCTTGTGGTGTATTTGTGTACTGTGTGTGTTTGTTTGTTCGCTTGTGTGTGTGTTCGTGTGCATGTGTGTGTGTTTGTGTAGAGCAGCCTAAAATCTAGGAAACACAAAGAAGAATATAAAAAGGTTGAATAAAGGGTTATTTTGCACGAAACGGGTGCATTAGTATTAAAAGCTACGTTTGTCACATTTCTCGATGAGGAAGATCGCTTGTTCCGTTCACATTACTGTAGACCGAGAGAAAAAGAAGGCTGGAGAAGAAGACTACTCCTACAATTCCTTAGGACCGAATGTCGCTGTACAAAAGAAATGATATATTCAGATTACTATAAAGTTTCCTTTTATCTAATCCGTTCCATACTTAGTTCTCAAAATACCCATAGACTTAATACGCAGGTCACCAGGTTCCTGTAAGGAATGGGTTAAAGAAAAGAAAATGTATACCTTCAACTTGTTACTGATATACAAATTATGTTAAGGGTAATATCATTCATCCCACCTTCCGGAAGAGGCAAATCACGTGCTCTTTCATTATGGTAGAAGATAATTATTTTGAATATTCGTTGCAATAACATGTTCTTCATATCGTTGCCTAAGTGTGAGGTCGCGAATTGTTTTAGACTTCATTATATCCAGCGGTGCATGACGGCACACGAATTTAACCAAAAGGTTAATAACCCAACACCTATAAACGGATTACTACATATTCATCAAACTTCACTAATGTGTCGCATTAATGACTATGCATTGACTGAACATGTATTTGTGGTCCATTCATGCTATATATACACTTGGCACAATGGTAGAGACATTTTATCATATAATACTTTCCATTGGTCGTCAGATAACAAATACTAATTCAAAAATGTCATATACAAGGATATGGCTGGCTGCTTAGCTGGTTGGTTGGTTAACTGGCTGGTTGAGTGGATGAGTGGTTGGTTGGCTATTTTGATGCTTGGTTGATTGGTTAGTTGGTTGATTGGTAGTGGGCTTTTTTTTTTGGGGGGGGGGGTTGGTTGGCTGAATGGTTGGTTGTCTGGTTGATTAGTTTGTAGATTAATTGAGTGGCTGGTTGGTTTGTTAGATGGATGGCTAGTTGGTTAGTAGATTAGCTGACGTTGTTTTTGTTGTTGTTGTTGTTGTTGTTTGTTTTTGTTTGTTTGTTTTTTTTTTTTTGGGGGGGGGGTCTAGTTGGTTGGTTCGCTGGCTACTACTTGGTTGGTTTGCTGTCTGGTTGTATGCCTGGTTGGTTAATTGGTCGTCTGGTTGATTGCCTAGTTGCCTGGTCACCTGGTTGTTGGCTATCTGGTTGGTAGATTGATTGATTGGTTGGTTGGTTGGTTGGTTGGTTGGTCGTTTGGTTGGATGGGTGGCTGGTTGGTTGGTTGGTTGTTTGGTTGGATGGGTGGCTGGTTGCTTGCTTGCTTGGTTGTCTGGATAATTAGTAGGTATAGGTCAGTTAATTGGCTGGTTGGTTTGCTGGTTGGTTGGCAAACTGGCTGATTGGATGGCTGGCTGGCTGCTTTGTTGGTTGGTTGTCTGGCTAGATACCTGGGTGGCTGATTGGTTGAGCAGTTGTCTGGTTGGTTGACTAGTTGCCTCAGTTACCTGGTTATTAGCTGTCTGGTTGGTCGGTCGCTTGCTTGCACGTTTGCTTCCTTGCTTGCTTGCTTGATTGGTTGATTGATTGATTGATTGATTGATTGATTGATTGATTGATTGATTGATTGATTGATTGATTGATTGATTGATTGATTGATTGATTGATTGATTGATTGGCTTGTTGGCTGGTTGGTTGGCTAGTTAGTTGGGTGGCTGGTTGGTTGGTCTTTTTTTCTTTTCTTTTTTTTTGCTTAGTTGGTTAGTTGGCCAGATGCTTGATTGGTTGGTTAGTTGATTGGTTGGTTGGTTGGTTGATCGCTTGCGTGGTGGATTGGTTTGTCTGTTCGTTGGTTCACTGGTTTGTCAGCTGGTTGGTTTTGCATCATCTCCATTAGACCACCGAGCTTCCGCCCGACAGCAATTACGCAGTACCCGCTCCATGCTGTAAACCAACAGTTGCTGTCGGGCGGAAGCTCTGTGGTCTAGTGGAGATGACGCCTGTCCGGAGATCAGGAGGTCGTAGGTTCGAATCCTACTCGAGTATGTGCGCCCATGATTTTTTATCATGGCTACTACTAAAACACTGATCAATTCAGTGCTTATTTACGTCGATGTAGTGCAATTTGTCAATCAGTTGCAACTTCGTGAGTGCATTTGTGACAAGTTGATGGAGGGGATAGAATGGGGGTGTTGTTGTGGGTGTTTTTAAGAGGTGAGATGCGAGGGAAAGAAGTCTCCTTTATCCAAGACTAACTCTTCCACTGGGAGTCATTGGTCATTTGACCAACGGGAAAGTGAAAATTCCTGAAAAATCCCGCCTGCCATGCCCCATTTCAGTTGCCTTCTTTTACGTTATTCCCTTCCCTTCCTATACTCTTCGCCACCGGTCATCCTTACAGCTCAAATGAAAGGTGATACATGTTGTCATATTTTTTTTTCCTCTCCTATATTTCTAGGGATAAATTATTGTTCCCTCGGGGTGTTTAACCACCGGTGTTAGGTGCAAAGAAATAACCCACTTACTGAAATGTACACCGCCCGGCTTACAGAGATCAAGATTAGTTCATAACGACGTTGTATCAGGTATCCATTTTGGATACTCCGTAATCTTATTTCTGCAAAGCAAAAAAAAAAAAAAGACAAGAAATCATCACACACGCACGATCCATCAATCGCTTGCTCGCGTACAAAGACTTTTTGTCATGTTAAGCACATCCTGACAATATGTACCTCGCTATTAACAATGTCATGATGGATATAAGGTACATGTATAATATGGCAATCAGAAAAAGAAATGATGAAAGGCAACGTGCAAGTTTAACATTCTTTCATTCAGTCACTATTACGTCATTGTGTTTCCATCTCTCGCGTTTGTTCGCTTTTTTTCTTCATAAATAATTCTTGACAACCTTGAAGAACGCTTGATGTTTCCAGGTCCTCCGCGTGAAGCGGACGGTAAGCCGGGTAGAAGTCACTTCGGAGAAGGGAGTTAGAATGTCATGGTCGACCTTCACACAATGCCAAAGCTGGCAGTATGTAATTGAGAAAATGCATAATTTACCGGTAATTTCTTTCATCGAGTATCTTCTCGTTAATGTTTAATGCTCCGTAAACGTCTGGCGTACCTAACATGCCTACATTCCCTTCTTTAGAAGATGTGTATACATGTACAATAGTTGCAATGATTTAATACCTTAAAGTGGAGAAAAATAATCCTGATTAATTTTGTATATTAACACACACACAGAGACACACACTCAAACACACACGCACACACGCACACTCGCACACACGCACGCACGCACACAAGCACAATCACGCACACACATTGTATACACACAAACATGCATAAAGACTGGGAAAGAAAGAGAAGGATAAACATGTTAAGATTCATGATAATCTATCCAGACATTTTATATGGATGTATTATTTGACAAGAGTAAAGTATAGTGTATGCCAGTTATACTATCAGTAAGTGTTTCAACCTTACTCTTTCTTTCTCTCTTCACATAAGGAGTTTGCTCCGTTCTTCGCACATCAAATACTCCTCCTCTTTTCCGTTGTTAAGCATCGAAAGTGAAGGGGGGGGGGGGCAAATTCAATGTGATGGCGTGAAGTTGATGTAGCATTTCGCAGTAAGTAGTTTTCTGTTTACATGACTTAACAAATGGAGATGTACGCAATCCAAATGGGACTTTTAATGTGACACGCCTTGGTTCCATACCATTTGCTCCTGCGACAATTGCGCCCGTGAAATATCTGCACGAAAAGCCAAACATAAATTCTACCCACTAGCATATCCCTAACCCTAGTCCTATACCTCACATCAAATTTAACCTAAAACCCTTTCACGACGTTAACCCTAACCATACCTAAGTCCTTAACAGAGTCGGAACAGACATTGTCGCAAGAGAAAATTTCGTGTCACTCTCGCCTTTGCCCAGATCGGTTAGAATACTAGCAGTGATCACCTACTGGTCATTTCAGCGGAAACTGCATGTAAATATCGGCAGCAGTAACAAGTACAAGGAGGAGAACTCGACATTACATCGAAACAGACAAACTGACAGATCAGGTTGGTAGATCATTATAGTCATAATCTAATGATCTAACTTTTCACATCTCAGTGGGCCAGAAAACAAGATCTTAAAAGGAGGAGAGTTCACCTTTTATAGCTATTTACAGAAAAGCTGATACTCTTGGTAATACCTCAAGTACTCTCATAGTGGTGATAAGATCAGTCGAACACAGATTTCCTGCTATAAATGGCGGTGTGATAGGAAAGACGTAAGAGAACCCTATTAGGACAAGGACAGGTTCACCTTCATAGACATGTGGGTTGAGTGAATGCAGCAATATTAATAGAACACATCAGTGAGAGTTTGAGCAAAATCGGACAATCGTTCAAAAGTTATGAATTTTTGAAGTTTCTGCTCAGTCACGGCTGGATGAAAAGACTACTATAGCTTGTAATGTCACATGAGTACAACGATATAAAGAAAGAATTAAAAAAAATTCAACATATTTCTATTTTTCTCGCATAACAAAAGAACACTCGACTTCTCTCTTTCAGAGGGCAGGGGGAATAATATTACCCTTAACATACGTCAGCAGAAAGTCGAAGAAATGTGCATTTTATTCAAAAAGTAAAGTTTTGTGAAATTCTCTTTTTACTTTCATTATATAGTTGTACGCATGTGACATCATACACTGTAGTAGTCTTCTCTTCCAGCAGTGACTGCGCAGATACTTAAAATATTCGTAACTTTTGAACGGATTGTCCAATTTTCCTCAAACTATCACTGATGTGTTCTACTAATATTGCTGCATTCTCTCAATCCTTACGTATAAAGAAGGTGGACTTGTCCTTTAAGGTCACACAGCCCAGACCCGGGATAAACGTGTAAGCGTGGTGACTTCTTGTTGCGACACGATCTCTTTGAAAGACTTATAAACCGAAACAAACCCTGCGAATCGAGTTCAAATCAAAATGGAATTTTGGACATGAAATGTCAATCTAATCAAGGGTGTGTTGTGCATCAGTCAAAAGAACCTTCTACAGCCCGACGAATATTGACTATTCTTCAATATTCAGTTCATACCTTTGTCCATTCAGGCATTGGTATAGCAGACTCAATTCACTCCTCCCCGGGCTTTTGTCATTTTAACTGTCCATTCGCCCGTGGGAGTGGATCATTGGGGGAATAATTATGCTAAGCCCTTTAGATGGGTACTTATGAACCTGACGGGGAGTATCAAAACGTATGGGCTGTCAGTGACAGTTAATTGATCAACGAGAACAAGCAAGCGGGGAACCCCCCCCCCCTTTTTTTTTTCTTGCCAACATCATGCGATGAATGTATTCTCTTCGTGTCGGAATACTGTTATTATTAACTTTGTGGGGTTTTTTTTAATACTTTTAACCCTATGTGTGTGCATTTATACTCCTTCGAATGAATTTAAGCACGCCAGGCAAAAAGAACTGCGTAGGTTTACTCCATCCTTAGCAATTATCCAATAATCGCAGCATATCACTGCCTATCACTGCAGTAAATCTGTAAAGCTGATTGTTAATTTGGTTTACATCTGGCATAAAATTGCACTGCATTTGCATTTGAAAATTGATTCTTCTTTTTTTTTTTTGATCTCCACACCACGTTTGTCACAACTTGTAACATTTTCCTGATCCTGCTTTTTTTTTTCTCCTTGTGAAATGTCAGTCATCTTTAGGTGTTTGCCTATACCATTGATATAAGGCGGCCCGTATAGGCTGACTTTTATGTATTTCTGCACGACGCCTAGCCAGTCATTTGTATGCAATCGCTTAATTAACTTCATTCTATTTCTTTGATCTTCCACCGACTGTTTGAAATGAGTAGCCTACGTCTAATATTTATTGATTAAGATTCGAAATCTTCTTGCTGATTTAGTGTTTGTTAGGAACTCTGAGCTTCTTTCGAGTGATTCAAACTTATTTGCCTCATTTGCTTCTTTTGTTGTCAATTTTTGGTCTTGTTTATCCTCTTTTAGGGTCCTTTTGTTTGACATACATACACACATCATAAGGATATTGCTAATGAGAACAACTTTGCCAGTGTCAGCATAATCATATGGCAATTTTTATTCTCTTATGATATTAACTCTCAACAGACAGACTTGCATATGGACATGCATACGGAACAGAGATAGGAAGATAAAACTTAATTGAAATGATTTTCCATAAATACTCTTCTCACATTGTGTGTGTGTGTGTGTGTGTGTGTGTTTTGTGTGTCTTTTTTTCCCTCCACCTCAACCATATTCTCCTTGGCCACATGTTGGCTTTGTATAATTGACTCTGTGAATGAGGATTCGTCAAAGATCGGCTCTGATCGGCTCTGATCCTGCTTAAACCCTCTGCGTGTCACGTTTATATACTGTCCATATAGGTTTATGTATAAACCTTATGAACATTTGACTCATTGGCTCAGAGAGATCTGAGCTTGTTAATTCAATCATCGCCCAACAAGCCAAGATTTTGCCGAAACTTGTTGACGCTATTCCCTCAGTACCCTAATGATCGAGACGCCAGCTTCCACTGTCCGGTACAGTCGGGCGCTCGCTTCCGAGTAACTTAGAGTCTCCGCTTGCCGAAATTGTCTGGTGATTGATTTGTTATTAGGTAAAGTAAAACGCCGTCGCAATGTCGTAGAATTTAACAATGTTTTAGATGGCTGTATAACATATTTTTATTATTTGTACTTCTCTCTTTTTTTTTTTTTTTTGGTTAAATGAAGACATAAACTTCGCTTCCTAATGTCGTGATGGATGTCTACTTCTCATTGGCAATCCCTCAGGGCGAGCTGTTACTTTACATCATCAATTTCTTGCTAAATCATTGTGCAGTAAAAAAAAATAATCAAAATGAACGTCAGACACGTTAACTTATATCAAGAGAAGCACGTGATGTTGACAAGCCAAATTTATCGAGGGAAAAAATAGAGAACGACTGCATAATATTTTGAAGTGTGCCTTGCTTGGGGCAATAAAGCGGCATTACTTTCCGTTGCGCCCCTATTGGTTTCCTGATAACGTGTGGAGTGGTAAAAATCGGGCGACTTTATCCCAGTTTCTCAGCTGGTCTCCATTCCTGCATAGTCTTCTGGCCATGGGGGGTTTGTGAGTGATGGCGTCACGACAAATCTCATTTTACTGTTCTAGAGATCATATCTTGGTTGCCAAAAAAAGATGGCTACTCACGCGCACGTGGAACACTGTGAAATTTTCAGATTACGAGAGGTTTAGCTCAGTTTCATTCTTTTCCCAAGTGTAAGCATAAAACAAGAGAGAAAGAAACAAAACAGAACAGAAAAGTGTAAAAGAAATCTTCGTGAATTTCACTCTTCTGTCATCTTTGTACTTTGTTTATTTTTTCTCTTTGCTTTGTGTTGTTTGAAGCTTTTTCTGCATCTCGTAATTTTTTAATGCGCGAATTGATGTTTTGCATATTTTCCCCACGTGACATTGCTGCACTTCCCATCCTCACGCGTAATCAGCATCTCTGTGGTGCAAGTAAGCCATCCATGTGTGATCTCGACCTTGCTGGAAAGAACACAGTGTCCCACAGTGTGAGAAACACAGTGTGGAAACAATGTGAACACAATGTGAACACATTGCGTACACAGTGTGGAAACGATGTGAACACAATGTGAACACATTGCGTACACAGTGTGGAAACGATGTGAACACAATGTGAACACATTGCGTACACAGTGTGGAAACGATGTGAACACAATGTGAACACATTGCGTACACAGTGTGGAAACGATGTGAACACAATGTGAACACATTGCGTACACAGTGTGGAAACGATGTGAACACAATGTGAACACATTGCGTACACAGTGTGGAAACGATGTGAACACAATGTGAACACATTGCGTACACAGTGTGGAAACGATGTGAACACAATGTGAACACATTGCGTACACAGTGTAAAATCTCTTCACACTGTTATATTCGAGCGTTTCAACATTGTGAACACATTGTGAATCATCAACTCACAGTGTGACACAGATCATTACCATGTGAACACTCTGTGAAAAACCAAAACCACAGTGTGAAATTATCTCCACACTGTTTTCACATAGTCGACTATGTGACCACACTGTGAACACACTGCGGGACACTGTGTTCTTTCCAGTAGAGTAAGTTCTGCAGGTGTTCAAGTTTCCACCATAATTATTTGCACTTTTGAATGGAAGGTGGAAAACTTTTTCGATAAAAGTGAGTCAGAAAAGGATAACTTTTAAAAGACAAGTCATTGTCGTTTTGTGTTCTTTGACGTGTTGTCAAACCTTTCTTGTAATATGTTCAACGATAATTACTACAGATGCTTTGGAGCACATCTTGAGAGAGAAAAAAAAAGATGTTTCTTCGGTATGAAAACACACAGAGTGGGATGAAGGATTGATATAGAGAAGGAGAAAGATGGGATGGGGATTGAATAGAAGAATGACAGAAGGGAGGATTGGAAATGGACAGAGTGGTCCAAACTCAATAGTAAATCCGTGGCCCGAATTCACAAAGGTAGCCTAATGAAGGATAGATTAAAAGGAGGGTATAGTTCTGGTTGAGATGTGGATTCAGGTTTTTAACAATATTCCAAGAAGAATGGAAATTTTATTGGAATATTTTGATGAAAATCAAGTTTGAAGTGGCCATTTCGTTCATCTGAAAGGGGGTATCTCACTGAGCTGCGAATGTTTGCGAGCGTAGCGAATTCTAGGAAATTTCAGGGTTCGTTAACAGTTGCGATCAAATTCGTAAACAACTACTGCAATCAAATTTTGAACATGTTCAAAATTTCTTTGCGACAATAAAACCCGTTTACGACAATGAAAGCTGTTTGCGAAGTTGATTGCAACTGTTAACGAACCCTGGTGAAACCTACGTTAGCAAACACTCCCCGCCCAGTGAGATACCCCCTTTAGAATCGTATCCTTTCTAATATTTCATATAAGTGGTTTCTCATTATGTCACAAAAAGTTAAAACCTGAATCCCCATCTCAACCACAACTATACCATCTCCTTACATGGACGTAGTCCTACTTTTCACATGCTCGTATTAGCATTTTCATGTAAGTTTACAATTGGATGCCTATTGGCGTTCGCGTTCTGTGACGCACTTGTACGCGGACAAAATTTGCATAATCCACTGGCTTAACTTAGGTTCAAGTGTGCTTGTGTAGAGAGCGATCAGGAAAATCCTGTTCTCTTTTTTTTTTAATGGACATGGTTCATGCCATCACTCAAGTCCATGAAGAATGTTCCTTTTGTCCATATAACTTGCACTGCTGGAAAGAAATTCTAGGACATAACATTTAAGACGGCAGTATATTTCTGCCTGTGATGTTCGTCTTTCTTTTTATCTCTATATTTACATTTCTCCCATTTTTGATAAGGTGAAGATACGACACTTTAGACCATTCATGTTAAGTAAAGTCATCTTTCTTTCTCGCCCATAACAGCTTTATGACACTGGGAACTTTCAATATGCATATGTAGAAGCCCAAAAAACTAGAAAAGAAGATGGCAGGCCACGATGTCCCATTCATTTCCCTCCTTTTCTATACTTCGACCTCCTAATGGAGTAGGATTAAGGCTAATCGTAACATAGCCTGCCGATTATAAGAGAAGTGGAACTTGGATGAATAAACTAGTTTACCGGCAGTATGTAATGGGGAAAAAATAGAATACCGATAAGTTTTGCGGATTACAGGTATGATATTAGGCAGAGGTTCTTGTGTGTGTTAATAGCCTACCTTGCTCACGATGAGCAATGTTTAACGGCTTCCTAGATAGATCTGGCTGAAGAAAGATAGATTGGGAACATTAAGCATTTATTTGTTTCACTGAAGAAACTGCACTTCCTCAGTAATGGCGCTGTGACTGCAATCACAGTATTTCCCAGTCCTAAAAAAAACCCCTGTTTTTTACAATGATTTTGTTAAGTTTGTTTTCATTTTGTTTTTACAGAATCATACATACACACACGCGCGCACGCGCGCGCACACACACACCCACATATGTAGGCAAATACAAATGTCTATTCTTACACATACAGGTGAAATGTTGCCGGTCCTTTTACCCCTTGTTTTGTTTTTGCCAAAAAGTTAATAAAAGCAAGAAAAATAATTACCATGCTTTTTACAATGAAACACAATTTCACGTTCCAAGAGACTAAAAAGATCCTTGATATTATATGTAACAACAGAGCAGATGGTCCAAAAGAAATATAAAGGGTATGAGGAAAGTTATGAAAACTGTATGAGAGATTCGCGAAAACTGACATTTTTTCAAGATAACGCAATAATAATTATTATGATATTAAATGAGCCAATAACATTACTCCTTTCCACATCTTCCTAAGTCTCACCACAAAAAAGAAATGAGAATAAAAATCGTCATCATTACAAATCTTGTACTGTTTGATATACATTGTGATTAGGTTGTGGTAAGGTTCGATGCTGGGATTGTTGTTGCTGGGTAAATTGTGAGGTATAGATGTGATGTTTTGTGAAAATTGTTTATCCAAAACCTTCATTACATATAATATTTTCTTTACGTCCAGTTCTCACATTCAATTCAAGATTTTTTTGGTCTTTAGTAGGTTTCTCTCCCTCTCTCTTTCCCACTTTCCCACTTTCTCCCTTCGTCTCATTCTTCTTCTCTCTCCCTCTCTCTCTCTCTCTCTCTCTTTTCATCGCAGTTGAAAATGGAACATAAAATGGCATTTCACTTTCATTTTAGTGACTGAAGATTTGAAGCTGTCGTATCTACCCTGGATTGACATTAATGGTTATTGAAGGCAAGGGGGTATTCATGGAACAAATGGAAACAGCGCTGAGAAAGAGCGCCAGATTATCGAACTCAGGATCTCTTTCATCCAGGGTAGCCTCTTTTAGTTTTTTTTTTTAGCACCATTCTACAATGGGGATATATGAATATGCATTGACTCACTGGTCTACATAAATACTTGTCAGTGATTGGTCATTATCCAGTCACATGACTGATGTAGCGAGGATCGAAATTTTTATGTTCCAAGCAATGACGCCGAATCAAGTAGCATAATTCAAGAATTTGACCGTGTGCCGACGGGGCTAAAATGAAATGTAACAAATATTGCCTTATCTATTGTTGCAATAGAAATCCCGCGCGAATGTCGAGTGATATATTTAACATCTCGGAAAAAGAGTTCTTTGTGTTATATATATATATGTATATATATATATACATATATATATATATATATATATATATATATATATATATATATAATAGATATATATATTTATATATATATATATATATACATATATATATATATATATATATATATATATATGTGTGTGTGTGTGTGTGTGTGTGTGTGTGCGTGTGTGCGTGTGTGGCATATAATCGTATAGACACCGAGAGGATCAAAGGGCGGGATGGAGGAAGCATCCATTGGCGGCCCCACCCCCATTAACCAATCAAATGCAGTAGAAACCCCCAGAGGTCAGGTATAGTTGCTGATTCACAAGAAACGGTACAATAATATCTTTCTTTCGAGCATTTCATATTTGTATGTACACAGATGTTTGTTTCGTTGCAGAAAAGTCTCTACTCATTTTAAAAATTATATAGTGATCATCAGATTATCTGCTCATTTAGAAGAAATGACATTCCAATTTCCTCTCCGATTGTAAAAGTGTTGATTCTTTTTTTCCCAGATTCTGTACACATGTAATGCAGGTACGCCGCGGTTTCATCTTAAGGTTGGCTTACTCAACAAAATGCAGAGTTGACCATTACTGATTACAAGATGGTCATTTCTGCTGTACCCCACCCCCCTCCCCCCGCTCTTGATGGATTATTGTCTTCATAATGAACAACTCTTGATTTTTTTTTAGTAATAGCTGAGTATAAGAGAGAGAGAAGAGGAGGAGGAGAAAAAAGGAAGAAGAAGGAGAGTGGATATAAAGAAGAGGGAAAACATAGAAGAGGAAACGAAGCAGATTGCATCTGTTGATTAACACCAATGGGGAACACAAATTTGTATTGTCCATGTTCTTCGACGGACATTATATAAACCTCAAACCTCCTGTAAGACCAAGGCAAATATTGCATGGACCATTCCCTCTGTATGAGTGTGTGTCTCCTACAATGTGTTCTGCATGTTTGGAATCACGGCCCGGGGTTTGCAGACCAGTCGCCAGGGGCAAATTAAATTCGGATTTGACATCGACAGCACGTTGCGTTGATCTCGCCGGTGAAACTCACTTCAGGACCTTTGTAATTGATTCACCGTGTTCGTTAGATAACTGTTTAAAGGGGGAAATCGCCTTGATTTTAACAGCAAGAATTTCAACTTGACAAGACCTGAGTACTTCGCAAATTGTACAATTAAAATATTGCACAAAAAACGGAGTGAAACGTAGCAGGCCTAATCCCAGGTTCGTTCAGTTGATTTTATAGTCATGGTAATTTGATATTGTAAAGTAAAGTTTATAGCAACCCAAAACGGAAAAAAAAACTTATACAGTTGTTAATGATGTAGGCTGAAAATCAACATGAAGATGATTTTCAGGCCAAGTATCAAGATGCTGGCGTCACCACTGATTATCAGCTGAGAACATCACATTCTTTGGAAAGTTAAATACATCCGAGCTCACCACACCCATTATTCTTCTGCACGTTAAACAAGTCAATTGCTATATAGATACACTTGATAACAACAGTATGTGCACAACGAACATTTATGTCGGTTACAGTTCTTTATTCCAGAGGTTCGTTGTTCCGAATACTCGTAAATCCGAAAATGAAATGAAGTTTGTTGTTCTGAAGATTCGTTTATGAAATAATTAGATAAGGTTTGTTATCCCAAAGGTTTGTTAATCCCCCCCCTCAAAAAAAAAAAAGAAGATCGTTAATCGGAACGTTTGTTGATCCGAAAACGAAAGGAGGTTCTTTATTCCGAAAGTTTATTCATCTGAAAACGAATTAAGGTTTGTAATTCCGAAGATTCATTGATATGCACCGTTTTTGCATTTTCGGTTTAGCGGATTTCATTTCATTTTGAGAGTAATATGCCTTCGCAATAATGAACCATATTTCATTTTCGGATCAACAAACTTTTCGAATAACGAACCTTATTTCATTATAGTGTTACCGAACCTTCGTAAGGTTTGTATATAATTCCAAAGGTTCATTGGTATGCACTGTTCTTGCATTTTTGGATTAACGAACTTTATTTCATTTCCGGAGTAACGTGCCTTCGCAATGATTATTTCATTTTCGGATTAGCAAACTTTCGGAATAACTAACTTTATTTCATTTTCGGGTTTTATACCGAACCTTCGGAATAATGAACCTGAAGAATAACGCCAAAATGCACATATCAATGAACCCTTTTCATGTTCGGATTAACGAATCTATGGGTATACCACATTTGTGTGTTTAGGATGAACGAACCTTCGGAATAACGAGTATCACCCTTCATGCCATGCCCAAAAACAGAACGCACGCAAGCAAGCAGGCACTAAACTTACCTTGCCCTCAACATCCGCAATAGCACATACAGAAAAAAAAAAAACAAATTAAACACCACAGGCAAATATTGTTGCCTGAATAGACATATAGTGTTATCATGTCATCATCTTAAACACAGGATAGTACCGGTTTTTACACGGACTAGAACATGGACTACACGTGCTGCACTTCTTTACAAAACTTTACTACGCATGACCATGAGATGGCCTACTTCTTTGTAATATCGTCAATCAATTACCATGGGTGTGCATAACAAGAGGCAACAGCCTTTTCTAGTAATTTTCGTCAGGTTAAAGAGTTTTGCCATTATCCCATGCCTCTCTTCTCCCCTAACTTGACCTCAATCTGTCCGAAGACGGTATGCAGTATAAAGCTACTCGATATTCGTTTTACTTTAAAGTAATTGAATATATGCAAACTTTTAGAAGCATCCATTTAGTTTAAGAGCTTTAGCACCCCATATCACGATATCATATTATCATGACACATAATCTTCTCGTACGTTTTTGCGGCTTATTTATGTTTTCTCTGAAGCCTAGAAACTGATCTTGTTAAGTATGACATATTATTATTGTAAAAAGAAAGCCATTTCCGTCTTGAATGAAGGACTGAGTTCAAAGAAAATATTCCGATATTTTGCGATCATGTCTTCAAGGAAAATCGTTCGTTGGAAATTTATAGGACCTCAAAGGTAAAAACACATCACGGCGAAGATCAATGCCATTTATCTTTCACGCATGAATTCATTCCCTGCGATTTCCTCTAACATAGTCTAAGGTAAATGAATAAGGCCAAACGTCAAGCTGCTTTACACACATGCACAATAAAAAAAAAAAGATATGAAATAAAAAGTATACTAGAGTTTCAAAAGCGCTGGTTTTACAGACCTTAGTTATACCGCGACAATGTCGGGATAACGTCCGGAGATCGAACAACATTCCTCGCCTCGAGCAATAAAACCGCAGGAGAGAGGGAGGGGTGCCGTTTTAACAGACACACAGAAAAAAACACCTTATGGGAGTAGGTTTCCATGAGTGTTGAGTGTATCAGAGGGATGCTACCGCGAGGGCATTTTATCAGAATGGTTGTCCGGGTAATGTCGGGGTGATTACCCTTGCTAGTTAGGCCAGGGTGGAATTTTTGGGGAAAAAGTTACCGCGACAACGTCCGAGGAACATTTTGCGGGTACCGTTTTAACGGGCAAAGTAAAAAAAAAAAAGCCAAACAAACAAAACAAAACAAGATTTTCCAGACGTAGTTGCGGTAACTCTGGTTTGAAAGGCTCTGTTAAATGTAGAGAAAAGATTGTATGTCTATCAACCTCATGTCCAATTCTACATTATGAATAAGTAGAAATGTCAGATTTATTTACATAAATCATGACCTATAGGTCCATGCATACACTATACATGTACTGTATCTTTGCTCACACAAACACATACACGTACACACACATGTGCACACACACCACTTTGCAGCGACTGAAGTCACCGATGCGATCGATAGGGAGAGCGATCGAGGAGAACAACCTCTTCCACTCGTCAGGGGCTCGTGCCGTCAATAATTCACCTTCCTCCAAAGTTCTCTATCAGTCCAAATTACTCTTTTTGCCTTTCTTCTGATTGATAATAAATACTTTTATTTTGGGATCGGGGTTATTGACATATTACAGACCCGGTAGCTTGGTGATACCATGCAGTTGGAAGGCTGGCCCGGCTCGGATATATTCGATAATCTCGTAACGAATTTTGTTCAGCTTTATTACTGATCTCTATGTTATACAAATAGTGAATGGTCACGAGTGCGATGGTACGAGATTTCGCACGAGGTGAAAGATAGAGGCGCTCTATTCAACGAGGCGAAGCCGAGTTGAATAGTGCGCCTCATCTTTCACCGAGCGCGAAATCTCGTTCCATTGCACGAGTAAAGACCATACACTATTTGATTTATACAACGTCCAAGTAGATCTTTTTGGTCTAAGTAAGCCTAGAAGTCTATATATGTATGAAAAATATAGCCATACTTACATGTGGATCCACTGCGATTCTCTTTCTGGCTTGTGCAATCAGTGTAGATACACTCATACACGTACACTAGCACTACGTAGGCCTACGTACGCGCATGCATGTACCGCACACGTACACTGCGCTAGCTGCATGCGATCATATGCAAGACACAGTACACGCAGTACCGCACAATTTCTCGAACCGTGAAATAGAACGAAAAAATCGAACCAAGTTGCACGCAAAAATAGAACCAAAATTGCACGGCGCGTTGAATGGAGTACTTATTGAATAACACGTCACCAACAATCCTCCAATCAAATTACAAGGATCTACTTGGACGTTGTATAAAAGTAAATACACGACTGGATTCGACCGTTACTGATGAGAGTACACGTCCATGCACATGTTATTATTCGCTAACACGTGGCTGAGAGGTGATTAATTCGTGGTTACGAATGTATCTTGGTGAGCAGCGATTGAAGATCCAACCAGTCGGGACCAACCATGGTCCCTATGTCACCTGGTCTTTCACGTCTTAAATGAGAGGGGGCGATTTAGTTTATGGTAAGCATTGATAAGAGCCCAATCTGGAAAGAACACAGTACGTGTCACACAGTGTGTTCACAATGTGTTCACAAAGTCAACTATGTGAAAACGCTCTTGTGAAGATGATTTCGCACTGTGATGTCACAGTGGTTTTTCACAGTGAGCCCACATCGTGATGTTCTGTTTCACACTGTGAATTCATGAATTACAGTGTGTTCACAATATTAAAACGCTCGAGTTTGATAGTGTGAAGAGATTTCACACTGTGTTCACAATGCATTTACACTGTGTTGCACATTGTGTGTCCCACTGTGGAACACTGTGTTCTTTCCAGCATGGGGTTAAGGGTGTGGTCTTGGAAAGGTGAAACCGTTGTGTAAACTGGCGGTGTCTGACAAGAGTCTGGGATGGTATGGCAGACTGTGACTTGAGAGTGAGGAACCTGATGTATTTACTCAGAAGGAGCATTTTATGTCTCTCTCCTTCTAAACAACAAAAGGGATACTATAGTAAAAGTACAGTCACGTCAAAAGTTATACTTGAACACTGCATTATACGTGGGAAACCAACATGGACAGTGCTATCCGGAATATTTTGCATTCTTTTTCTCATAATGCGGAAGAAGATGTCTCGAGTACGCCATTTGTAGTTCCAACAAGGTTTTTGGAACTACCAATGGCGTACTCGAGACTCCTTCTATACTTATGATAACATTCGAAGTCCAACACGTCCAACAAGTCCAATAAAAATTCATATTTATATAGGACCTATATATATATAATACCTTGGTAATTCCCTTGAAAATGAACGCATTAGACACGACGCATTCCATTCTGCGATCAGATATCACTGCGAATGAGTGAGAAGGGCAACATGCGGAAAACCCATGAGAATTCCACCGATAAATTGCCAGAAGTATAAAGAGCTAATAATCGCAAGCATTGCCCGAGACCAGCGATCGATATACGGGTCAGACTTGACGGAAAACTCTGTGCTCCGCCGGGAGTCGGACATTTATTGCCCTTTTATTTTCCACTTTCTTTATTTTTCTGGGTAGTGGTTGTTTTTTCTTTCAGCAGCGAACTCATCCGGAAAAAAAACGCGCGATTCCAAAGAGGTCGCGTATTGAAGGGTAACATAATATCCAACCCCAAGATCGGGAAGGACGTGATCTGACCGTCCCTAGGCTGAGATTGAAGAACAGCTATCAGGCCGTGCCCGTCATAAAATTAAAAGAGAAAAACACACTCGTTACGGCGCATTGGCACTTAGTTATACACCTGCTGGAAAGAATACAGTGTTCCACAGTGTGTTCATTATGTGTTCATATAGCCGATTACGTGAAAGCGCTCGAATTTAACAAGGTAAAGATGATTTCACACTGTGTTGTGATTTTTCACAGCGTTCACATAATAGTAATGATCTGTTTCACACTATGAACTGATGTTTCACACTACATTAATAGTTGAATCACAATATGTTCACAACGTTGAAACGCTCGAATTTCACAGTGTGAAGAGATTTCACACTGTGTGCACAATGTGTTCACACTGTGGGACACTCTGAGGTCTTTCCAGCAGGGATATAACCCAACTATCTCTCTCTCTCTCTCTCTCTCTCTCTCTCTATTTCGTCCATTCTTTCTTTCATTTTTTTGTCTCTCTGAATCCCTCTATCAAAATTGCATAACTTTGTAATGTCATTTGTTTTCTTGCTTTTCCATCTGTGAAGATCATCATGACATTATCCATACTCTTTAATAGAAAGACCAGTATAGATAAGAATCATCAGAAGAGAAAGAAACTGGCATACAGTTCCCTAAACTTGATATCAAAAATATCACATAGGGAATGTCGGGGAGGGAAACTGCTTTCACTTCCTGAATCAGCTGTCGTGTTTGAAATTATTCTGTCTGTCATTTCGGTAGTCATCTTATACTCTACAGCTGCTCAAAAGAACAACATCATTTCCTGAGAAAATACACGCATTCTCTATTTTATCTATTTGTTCCAGTTTCGCTAATTTCACACTGTTCCCCACATTAGAAAGTATAGTAGTAGCTTCCCAATGTAAATGTCCTTCAACATTATCATTTTACCAGAAAGTGAGTGGACAGACAGTTCTATGCATCACGTGGACGGTGCAAAATTTAAAAGTCCTAAAGGTACACTGAAAAAAATAGCAATCATCAAAATACATGCAAGCTGATTTGGTATAACATCTAATGGTATTTAAGATAGAGTACACAGGTGGGGACACTGCGTTTCATAACTTAAAATAGTTGAATTGCGATGTATGAACAAAGAGAGAAAGAGGGGGAGAGACCACCAGCTAAGGAAGGGTCTTCAATATTATCGTATGCAGGTTATTCGGCACAAAGTTGAGGAAGGTACAGCAGAACATAACTCAATTATTGTCTGATTGAATGCAGTCACTGGAATTCAAGACATTTAGTCTGTAACACCGCAGATGTCGTTTGGGCCTTAGTATGTAATATCATGTGCGTTTTTCGTGCTACTATATGCACCACATGTAACGTATATCGACATAATGTTTCTTGTTTGTCTAGCCCAGTTAATTTACGACAAGAGGACTGTAGTAAGTCTTCCTTCCTTCTCTTCGATTATAATCTGACGATCAATTATTTTCCGCAAATTTTGTGGGGCATTCCAATGACAAAATAGAGTTATTTCTTTACGATTGAACCGGGGCTGCATATACACACGATCATCAGCTTCGAACGGACCAAATATTATTAGGTCTATATATTGTTTGTATGATACATTAGATAGAAAAAAAAGCTTTGCATCTTGTACTGATTGTTCGATTTTAGTTTGTTATTTGCATTCATTTTTGGAGCATGTTCTTGCGCGAGATTTAGACGGTATCCTTTAATGAGTAGCGACATGATGTTGTTGACTGCCTGAGGGTTTTATATCATACGTGACAGATGGCAAAAACATTAAATGTGGAAAGTTGCTGGAGAGCCAAATGCGTATATAGCGGGACAGATACAGCAATAATGAAAGTAGTCTGCAACTTCATCACTTATGACAAAACTGATTTGACGATTTTGTGTTTCGGTGAAGATTTCATAAAAATTTGTATGGTACACGACAAAACTAGATACAAAGTTTGCTTGGTCATTGGCATGTGAACTGCCGAACGGTGCTTTTAGAGAGCTTTAGAATATGATCGTTGTTTCGATGTTTTCTTCCTTTATTACAGATGGAGATGTCTTGATATCCTAGGCTGTCAGTTGTATAACATTGAACCCCTGATAAATTCAGGCACTGGCCTCGTACTGCGGGTTCATACGCCAGTCTCAATCAGTGAAATGTAAATATTTCAATAACATTATCCATTTTTTTATTTTTGACATGAAGTAAAATAATGATAATGGTGGACCCGACCCTTTATTCGTTACTGCGTGTATTCTGAAACATATTTCAATCTTGATTTAGTCTTGTCTTTCTTTTCAACTTATTTTGAAGGACAAGGCTGACGTTGTCTTTTTTCATGACCAACGTTTAGGAAATGATTTCATTTCTCACTTACTTCCTCCTCTTTACTTCTATATTTAGTAGTTTCAATCGGTCAATGCCATCTATCTTTCAGTTAATTTTTTTCAGTATAGAGGAAGAGGGTTTCCCTCTTACTGTTCTGTCTCTTGAAGACGTGCATAAATTACTTTGCATAAAACGTATAAATCTAGATAATATGTTCTCGTCAGGTTGGTGTAGCTTTGATAACTAAATACATTGCTCATCGTTTTAATTGAATAATTAGACATTTTATAGATGCAATTGATATCTCGTTTGTCTTTTAAGAGAATATATAAACACGTACATAACTATGTTATCATAATAATGCATATCGTACGTGTGGCTTGATTTCTTGTTACATGAATTTTGGCTATTAAAGGAATTTCTCCTGATTTTATGCGAGTCAAGCGCGAATAAATCTGCGATGGTGCGGTCATGACGCAACGTGTTCTCTTCTTTCCCTCAGCATTGTTGCGATTGCTAAATCGAGTCAAGCTCTCGTCCGTAATTTGAGATATGTTGCCATGGCGACAGCATGTCCATTTAATACTACGAAGTAACTTTCTGTTCATTTCGTTCTGTATTGCAGGGGTCTTTTCGCCTTGGACGTCGTCATATGGAAGCAGGACATTAGTGAAAGGGTAGAGAGATGATCTCCCACATATTTTTGTTCTGTTCTGTTTTATTTTTCCTTTGTATTTTTTTTTCATTTTCTTGCAGTTTCCTTTGCAATAACGTGTCATTACGTATATGTGTAAGCGTTGTAAGCCCCTGATATAACACTACCATGGCAACAATATCTGGGCTTTAATGGAAAAGCCGAAAAATACGAACAGGGGGGATTTGCTAAGTTTTTCCACCTTCATTATTTCCCAATAATTCGCAAATGCTTTCATAACACGCTTCTACCAAGGAGCTTCAAAAGCTCCTTGCTTCTACCCTCCAACTCGTGCATCAAGACTAAGACTCTATTAAAGGATATACCTCCGAGTTTCAGAAAAAAAAGAAAAGTATGTCGTTCATTTGGATGTTTTAGTCGGTAAACTACAGGTGTACTCTAAAGGTACTCTGCCGGCTGGCTGTCTTTATGATATAAGGAACAGTCCTCAAGGAATATTAAGGCTAGTCCAGACACGATCACTTTGTTTTGTTTGTTTGTATGTTTGTTTCTCTGTATATGGTCGCGATATACTTTCATTGGTAGTTTTTTTTTATTTTGGTGCGGTTGTTTTTGTGTGCGTCTTTGATTGTTTCTTGTGTCCTGATTCTTTGATTTGTTTCCATAAGACGATGTTTCTATTCATTCACTGACTCGCCCTTTGATTGATTGATTGATTGATTCATTGATTCATTGATTGATTGATTGATTGATTCATTCATTCATTCATTCATTCATTCATTACATCCATCCATTCATTCATTCATTACATCCATTCATTCATTCATTCATTCAATCAGTCATTCATTCATTCAATAATTCATTCATTCATTCATTCATTCATTCATTCATTCATTCATTCATTCATTCATTCATTCATTCATTCATTCATTCATTTCATCCAGAGAATGTCTAATCAACGAGGAAGGTGCATACCTGAATTGTCAGCGATTGTGGACGAGCTGTCCACGTAAATACTGCTCCCGTGCTTTTACAGGTGAACTTCGCTTGTAATTTCGTTGAAAAAAAAATACAAAAAAATCGGTACTCAGAGCTTCGCGTATAATTTCCCTTACACCTCCATGAGCTATTTTCAAAACGAGTCGGACATTAGGAAAATAACATTGTTGTTTCGGTCAATTGTGATTTTGTTACCGGGAACTAAAGTGCATGTGAGACGTTCATAATGGCATAGAGATTTTCAGAGGGCTATACAAACGATGTCAAGAGATTCTGGGTTTTCGCGAACTCGATTCGTTCAGTCGGGCATAATATGGCGTCGGTCGAGATTAACGTCCAGTTTTCTGAGTTTCAAGAGCAATGCCAACAGTGCTTGGAATGTTCAAATCTGTGTCTTTGTCCAGCTTGCCCCTTCTGCCCTTCAGCCTACGCCCCGGCTATTTGAGTTCTCGTGAAAGGGAAAACCGCGTCTTGCTTTGTGTTACGTCGCGACATCTGACGTTTGCAAAAGCCGCTGGGTATGTTTCCTGATACCAGAGATATAAGTAGGCAGAGACAGACAGACAAACAGACAGACAGACAGACAGATAGTTGGACTGAGGAATAGACGGTAACATTGAGACGAAACAATATCAAAATGTGGTGAACGAACGCAAAGTCTAGTCAACAATTTTACGATGCAATTTTCTCTTTTTCCGACACACTATAGAAAAAAAAAATCACATCTAAATTCAGTTGTTATGGGATTCAAGTAAGTTGTTTGTCAATCCGCGATATTTTTTTTTCCCGAAAATATTTGAAAACTCTATCAAGGTGTGTTGTATCTGAAAGGAAAGTGATTGCTACCTCACCAGATACGCAGTCAACAGCCCCCTCGTTGTGCTTACACCATGGACAGAATACATGCGAACATCTTTTTCTTACCAGGGAAGTGCAATATTCAACACCTTACCAGTACTCTTACAAACTTGCCCCTCTTTTGAAAGATTTAGAAAATTATGCCGTCAATTGAGTTACACGTTTTAAACAAATATTTATTATGGTATAATGGTTATTTATTAAATGTTTTAACAATTTTGTATTTTGTATTTAGTATTTTTTGGTATTTTTTTTAAAACTGTTTGTAACTGTTTGTATTGGTTTTTTTAAATGATTTTTCTTCTTTGGTTCCATGAACCCCTTTTATGGTATTTTAAACTCAGTTTTTTATTTTTGGTGTGTCATTACAGTAATTTCTATTACACAGTTTTTTTTTCAAAATAATACATTTTGTCTATGCCGAATTCAGAATACATTTTAAGTCAGTCTCCATGGTCTAAAGTATCTTTTAAAGCTTGTATTTTTTTGTGTATATGTGTTATACTTGTATATGATTTTTTTTTATGAAGTCTATTGTAATCCAATGTTTTTATCATGTAGATGTACACAGGGCTCCCCTGGAAAGCAGCTGTGAAACTGAGGGGACTACCCTGTTTAAATATGACGGAATAAATAAATAAATAAATAATACAGCAGCAAAAGGGGAAAAGAAGAAGAAGAATATGGGGAATTGAGAGAGGAAAAAATAGTGCACGAAAATTGAATTTTATGAAAACAAACTGATAAAGGCATCGCAGCAGCGAAAATATGAAAACTCTTGTCAGACGACTGCTGATAATCATAACAGTGATGACAATCTTTTTGACCTTTAAACATCTTTAAAATATTGATAACGACATTGCTGGTTATATAATCATGCGACGCATTTCATGAATATTGGATGTATCTATACGCGTTATTATTTGGACAAGCGAAATGAACACAATGCGGTATGGTGAAAATAAAATGGCAAGGATTTTTAAAGGATTTTATGTAATAAAGCTTCAAAGGGATTGTAGAGTTTGGGTTGAGATGGGGCTTCGGGTTTTCAACTTTTTTGTGAGATAATGTGAAGCCACATATGAGATATGAAAGACCATATACAATGGATTCTAAGAGCAATTCACATATTATTTGATGAAAATTTAATTTGGAAATGGCTGAGATATCCAGAAACAAAGAGGTCCCAGTAATAGGTTGGACCCACCTTTTATCAGGACCACTTTGTTTTACTTTGCTTTTGGATATCACTGCCATCTCAAAACAAATTTTCATCAAATAAACTATGAATACCTATTAGAATTGTATGATATCTAATATTTTATAAGAAGTTTCCAATTATCTCGCAAAACGTTGAAATATGAATCCCCCATCTCAACAAAAACTATACCTTCTCTTTAAGGAGAAAGAGAGACAGAAATTGATATGAGTACATAAAGATTGATTATACAACAGAAAGATGTTACCACCACCATTCTCTTCTTTAATAGCGTACCCAACTTGTACAAAAAATCGAAACATCGAACAAACAGGCAAGCAAAGAAAAAATAACAAACAAGACCTATTACACTTGCTTGCTGTGGCAGTGTGTATTAACGTTCGACACTAAAGTGACCAATACACTGATACAGGTCATATCAAACTATGACAATAAGAACTCGGGTCATGCAAATTGAGGTAACACAGTTACAAAAGTTATATCCTTTGGCACTGCAATGAATGACCTTTCTTTTTGTTACTGCTACGGGTGTTTTATAGAACATAATTATATCAATATGAATGTTCAGAAAATATGACAGAACATTTCTTGACTTTCAGGTTCTTACTCTTCTGTTTTGCGACAGCAAGTTGAAAATATTGCATGTGCGTTAGACATTACACCATGTACAAAGGAAAGGGCGAGACAAGATTAATCCTTAAAACTCTTTTGCTTTTAGCAACTGTCTTTTTTATTGTTGTCTGAAAGGTATAATTGCAGGAAGAGGTTTATATATTCATCAAATCACATTCACATGCGTAGTGTCCTTAGATGTGGGATTTTGTTTGCAAGACACCACACAAAAGGATGTACTCGGTTTATGCCCATCCACAAATTGTGTGTGGAAAATGCGAATTGATAATGTTTACATTGATGTTACAAGAACATAGGATTGATCAAATGTGTGTAGGCCTATATGATGATGATGATGATGATGATGATGATGATGATGATGATGATGGTGATGATGATGATGATGGTGATGATGATGATTATGATCCACAGCATTTGTATAGCGACATATATCTGTTGTAGAAACATTAGATCTATTCATTACTTTTCATTCTTTGTCGCTTGTCAATTTGCACATTATGTATGTACTTGCACAAGCATTACTAGGGGTGTAACTCGACAAGCGCTTCAACCGTCACTAAGAACAATTTTACATTAGTCAAGTTTATAAAGGCCAATTAATAATTTGTACTTTGCTGAACTTTTTAAGGGTACAGTAGCAACAAACGGAATGACATAAAGCCCCTTGTTCAATGTATCCCATGGAGTACATAATACCTAATGCTATCATCAAAGTAATTCTCCGTTCATTTAACATCGTTAACATAAGTAACCCAACGCCTTTTGGCGTCTCCTTTTGGCAATGATTTCAAGAATTCAAATTCATATCATGATTAAAATTTGATTGACAGTCTTTCGAGAAAATGATTACACCTTTACATTGTTTTTTATGATCTTCTCAAGACCAGGTTAAAAATCTATAGCATTCATGGACCATTCCAACTGGCTGGCACGAAACCTTAAATGGGGCAAAAATGCTTAATGAGTATATCGAAATACAGGTTTCCAAACCTTTTCATTGTCCATTGTAGAACAAGGATTTCCGTGATGTTGAGTAAGTTTGAGCAAGTTCGGGTACCTTTTTCGCAAGGTGATGTATGGATGATATATAGGGCATAAGATTTCTTCAAATCTCACGATTAGAACCAACAAGAAGGTGTAGTAAATTCTCTTCGATATCTGCTTTTGAGCTCCAACCAATTAAGAGTGCAACGGCTGAAGAAAAATCTTCGTCGACCTAAGCTTCGCAGAACATTAAGCGTCTCTAAACGTCCTCCACAAATAGACATCATTTACCATGTTTGACAGCTTCATTAGTTTTGTAAATCTTTAAATTGGAATACGATGCCGGTTCGATGCGCGGGTCTTCATCGCGGACTGCCGGGTGGATTAGTGTTATATATGACCGCGTCGCTCTATAATAACGCGCCAACAGAACTTCGACGAGCGCTCTTGTATTTATCAAACCAATGACTCTTTCTCCATCCTTTACTCTTGCCCCCCCCCCCCCCCCTTCCTTTTCTCTCTCCCTCTTTTCTCTCTCCTGTTGTATGATATATATATATATATATATATATATATATATATATATATATATGTATATATATACATATATATATATTTGTATATATATATATATATATATATATATATATATATATATATATATATATATATATATATATATATATAGTGCAAGAAGATGAGAGCATTCGTGGACGTAGCTAGTGATCAACGTATGTGGTTTATTACCGAGCTTTCGGTCTTTTTAAGACCATCATTGTTCATCAGGGCTGTGAAATGATACACAAATGACTCACTCGTATGGCTGCACTCGTAACAGTATAAATCTGACTAACATGATAACCATGTCATCAATGGATTCGTAGTTATATAACAAAATAGAATAATAATATGCATATATATATATATATATATATATATATATATATACATACATATATATATATAATATATTTGTATGTACACATAAATATAATTATATAGGCATTTCAGGCGACTCCCATTGTAACGAAGTCCTTGGGACAGACAGTTTTCTTTCCTTATATCGAAATGTTGTAATAGCTGTACAACTGAAGTATATAAAAATATGTAGATTATAATTTTGGGACCTGAGAGTTTACTTCGTTGTATCCGAAAGTTCGTTATAACCGTGTTCGTTATTAAGGGAGTGCATTGTATTATATGTAACGTATATCATGTAACCATTCTTTCCAGGTAGTAAAGAACATAAAACATACGCTTTCTTGCATAGAGGACTCCCATCAATTAAAAAAAACAATTACATTATGATTATGGACAAATCGTAACGCGACGAAGAAGTATACGCGCACACAATCATGCATGTACACACACACACACACACACACAATCACCGAAATAAACAATTTACAAGACTTATATTGTTCAGTAGGTCTGGAGCAGTTTTACCAATCATGGGGAATTAAGGAGGATCAAACAGCGTTCAACCATCCACAATGAAGAAGGAGAAAAATAGAGGAAATCCATTGCGAAAGACGTTGAGAGGAACAAAATAAACACAGTACGTAAACTGGAGTGCCAGGTAGATGAAACTCAAGGCATTTCCGACGTCATAGTATGTTTCTGTGGCACATGTTCCCACAGGAATCTCTCTCACTTAAATATTTCTTTCTCTCTTTCTCTCTTTTTTCCTCTCTCTCTCTCTAGCTCTTCCGTTTGGTAACTTAAAGGTCACATCCAGGTTTGATCGGCATGCCTTTGTCATGGTGAGTAAGTCCCATACAGTCCGCATGATATTGCGATTTAGAAAAGGTTATCTCATATATCGGCAAAGGTCACTGGTGTTTGTGTGTGCCAAAATGGACATGACGTCACAATAGTCTTTGTTAGCTTTACATTCAAAATAACAGTGTTATCGGAAATGCAATGGTAACTTAATACTACAATTCAGTCGAAAACACAGGTACATTTGTTAGAAAAGAAATATTTTTTTTTTTGGTACATAATCTCAACATAAACATGATGAACATAATACACATTATAAAGTCAGTGATTTCTAAGCAAGTCTAATATTAGCATGAATTCAACTTTGAAAAGAAGAAATACGTGTTGACGTCAAATCCGCAAACCAAATACTCAGAAATTCAAAAATGTTCGACCTGTTAGAGAATGTCTATCCATTACAGTAATAACTGCGTTAAAAGAATCTCTCCAGCTATTCTACATATTCTGTATTCAAGTACATTGCATTTGTGCTTATATCAACTATAGAGGAAGCTTTAGATTTACGGCAGCTACACTGACCAAATTGTCTACCAGCAAGACCCCAAAATATTTTCAGATAAGTTCAGTCGGCGCGATATAACAGAATTCAAGGCTAAGCAAATAAAAGAGGAACAAAGAACACGAATGTCGAAAGATAATGCAAAGGATAACAATGTCCAATATCCCTGTATAGTTACTCCGCTGCCTGTATACATCATGGTGAATAAATCATCAGTAAAAATCATGAACACATCTTATGGATCTTTCTTGCACTCAAATAAGATTTCTTCATAGCCATTGCAGTCTTGTAATGTACTACATTCTTGGTGATTTGACGTATAAATTCATTCCTAGTAGCTGTTGTTGATAATCTGTTGGGCGCGGAATGCTTTAGTTCATTCGTAATTATAATATATAATACACTTGAACCGAATTGAAATGTGATTTATTGAAGAACATCGGTGGCAGACCGCGTGGTAAATTGTGGAATTTTTACATAAAACCTGTTTGAATATATTGAAATGTGTTTCTGTTATGTTTTTATCCTGAACATTTACTGTATGTAATATATCTATTTTTTCTGCTCTGCTGTTGCTTCACCTGTCAAAAATTAAAGAATAAAAGAAGAAACGTCGCGCTGCTGTTGCGATATGTGGAACACCAAAAGCAAGCAAAGAATTGCAGGCGCTTGAAAAACTCCACTACAGGTAATGCCGCGCAGCGAACTAACAAGAAATAAGTGAAAGTACATGGCATGTATAGAAACAAAGTCAGATTTGCGCCATTTTCCATACAGGGACCGCGAGATACTAGTAGTGCTCCAAACAAGACAGCAGACAAGCAAACCGCATTGTTATGAAATTTCGATTTCTGCTCGATTTCATCTTTCAATTTGTACGTGATGAATGTAAAGTTCACCATTCTCACATGAGTCTACTTTTCTATGCCTTCATATTCTTGTTCTCATTTCGCTCTCTCCCTCCCTCTATCTATCCATCTATTTATATGTCTGTCTATCTTTCCCTCACTTTCTTGTTCGCATTGCGGTGACAAAAACGGTACCACTATCGTGCGTTCTAAATTCATCAAAAATTCATCCAAGGCTCAAAATCACAATGGGACGGGGAAAATGGCGGGACCGCCGTTCGACTTATATATAGACATTGATGAAAGATAGCTTTTAAGAGAATATAAAATACTATATCAAGATAGCTGATAGAAGGTAGACACATACACACCGAGGGTGAGGGTGTATGCAATAGAAAAGTATGTTGCTTGCCTTTGTATGACCAACAATCTGAGCTCGTGAATTTGATCTTGCTAGTGACAGTGCTACATTGTAACGCATGTTTGCTCGCATTATTCTCCTTCCGTCTGGTTTTTTCATTGTCCTATAAATATTCAAGGACTATTGATTGTTGTATAGATGCTGTCGGATGATCATAACAGTTTTTCATAGCTATAGCATATATTTTCATTATATGGAAATAGGAGCAATTGTATGGTATAAATGCTTAGCATTCTACTGCCTTCGATGTTCCACAGCCACTCTCAAATCCTCACTCTCTATCATCTGATCACAGAGTTTGGATATGGTGACCACAGAAATTGTTCGTAACTCATGATAAAATAATAATATATAACAATCTTGCGAACATTTAATGTGTAAAATTTTGCTCTAGGATTTGAATATAAGATATAATCAATATGTAATTGGCTCATGCGTATTTCTGCGTGATGAAGTGGCCTTTTAGAGTGAAGACACACATTCTTGTAATTTTTATCTTTTTTTGCATTCCCTATCCTTTGCACACTATGATCGCTGAAGAAAATATTGAAAGGGACTGCAAATTGCTGTTTGTTTGTTGCGATAAAGGAATGATATAAAGTTATATACTTAAACAGGAGTGTTCTGTTATGTCAAAGCAATTCTTTATTGACACCTCCGATGGAGCGTATAACTTCTTTGCGGAAAGGAGCATGGGTAAGTAGGAGAGATTCTCCTTTCTTCTCCGTCTAGGACGCCTCCTTGATCTCAGAACAAAGCGCATCTCTTGTTGTCTGATAATTGAGTATAATATGAATATAAGAACGACCCAAGTCCATGGAAGACCATTTCGAGTAAACTAAAAAAAACTTCATATCTTTTTCATTTGTCCAATAATATTCTATTTAACTGTGATGGGAAGGCAACATTGTCTATGCAAATTAGAACATGTATCATTATGACCATTAACATTTACATTAATTGCGGAGAGGCCATTTTGTGTGGTGGACTTGGGTCGTTTTTTCATTCATATGGACTTGGGTCGTTCTTTGATTCATATACATGATATTCTGCTATAGAGATGAGAGAAGGATGAGAGAGGGCGCTATTATATGATTGTAAGAATGACCCAAGTCCTTCATTCTTACATTAATATAAGATTTAACTCATTCATTTCAGGCGCTTCAGGGGGTAATTAGGATTTATCATTTATACACAAGATGAGTCCATGCATAAGCTACAATTTACCATGTCAAACTGAATTTGGCCAAAAATTGGACTTGGGTCGTTCTTATATTCAGGTCTTCAATTCTCATCCACGGCGATGAATACAAACATGAGGAAATCGCGGCCTATACGCCTCAACTACAGTCAGATCATAATGTGTGAGATTAGCACAAAGCCATGAGATATACAACTGATGCCATGAATACTGTGGAAAACAACGATCAGAGGTTCTTGCTCGAGAATTACACTACGGTACTAACTTGCTCAGTTGATCAGGTCTACGCCGTGACTAAGGTGTACCCCGCTAATCATTAACCCCGTGGCATCACGTCAAAGGGGAGACGCGAACTCTAACCCAGTAAACGCAGATTTGGGGATCATCCGGATGCCATGCCTGGAAGAATCGATCTGAGAAATGAATCCATCAATGTTTCCCACATTTCATGATGATAAGGCATTGCCATTGAACAGCAGGAAGTGAACATCAAGGTTAAGCCTCAATATTTCGCCTCCAGATGTTACCGGAGCTCGAGCGAATTTTGAAAGCCCACATACCGACGTAGGGTGCGCTTCCGCTTATACATCACGTTATAAATGCTGAAACTCAGGTCTCCTCAATCAGTCAACCGTACATATCTTGTAGGAATAATGAACTTAATTTATTTCTCATTGACTTTTTGACCTCTCTTTCTCTTTCCTCTCATTCTTCATTGTTGTTGTGCACACTATCTAATTTACGGGTGCTGTTCGTTATTCCGAAGGTTCGCTATACCGAAGGTTCGGTATTCCGAAGGTTCGTTAATCCGAAACACACAAATTCCCTATATACCTAGAGGTTCGTTAATCCGAAAATGAAAAAGGGTTCGTTAATCCGAACATTTGTGGCGTTATTCTGAAGGTCGTTATTCCGAAGATTTGTTAATCCGAAAATGAAATTCGGAATAACGAACCTTCGGAATAAAGAGCTGTAACCCAATTTACACGGGGTAACGTTCGTTATTCGTTCATCCGAAAGTATAAGGTCCGGTTTTCAGAAGTGTTGTTTTTCCGAAAAGGTTCGTTATTCAGAACGGCTGTTATTCCAAAACACACAAATCAGGGGCGAATCCAGGAATTCCGTAAAGTCGCAAAAAATATATATATATATTTCTGGTGCCACTTCCGGGTTCAATCAGCTGACTAGCGAAAAAAAGGCTCCCGTACAATTTTTTTTTTTCGTTTTTCTTACCACTTCCGGGTTTCTTCGGCTGACAAGCAAAAAAGTGTTCGTTTATCTAAAAATGAAAGACTTAGTTCCGAAAAAAATAAGGCTTGTTTGATATTCCAAAGTTTCTTAAATCCGATATCAAAATAAGGCTCACTCGTTAATCGGACAATAATAGGAGGCGCCTACTACCGAAGAACCCTAGGAATCACGATTTGTGTGTGTGTGTGTATGTGTGTGTGTGTGTGTGTGTGTGTGTGTGTGTGTGTGTGTGTGTGTGTGTGTGTCATTTTTAGTGATCCTTCGGAATTACGAACCTCTGGAAAAACGGACCTCATTTCATATTCGGATAAACGAACCCTTGGAATAACAAACCGCGAACCTTATTTCATTTTCGGATTACCGAACCTTCGGTATAACAAACTGTAACCGTTTACACGATTCTCGTATAAGTTCCTATGGAGTGTGGTCATCCTTATACCAATACAAACAGAAGTACAGATTGGACTTTATGTGGGTTTGATCTGTAATTCAATCAGAATAACTCAATGTAAGTGAAAATCCAATTTAATTCAATTCATAGCTAGAACAGAATAGATAACCCTATCTTTCCGGTGAATGGAACACGTTTTGTCCGTATTTCATTTTATCCCCATTTCTTCAGATGAAATTTACTAGATAAAAACAGAGTTTTGAAAAAAATTATTCCAGGGACCTACTTTCCTTTGAGAGTCTTTGCAGTCTCGTTTTATATTCAGGTACACACGTTAGCTTTGAATCGATTTTCATAAACAAAGAAAAACAAAATATACAAATGTAAAATGTTCAGATGTGCACTGATGTAGACTATTAGAAAGTTACGAAACATTTAAGTTTAATACGTCTTCGTGAAAATGCATAGCAGAATCAGATATTACTACGAGTGATGAGATGACAGTCTATTCTCAACGATCTCGTCAACAGGTGCCCCCACAAATAAACATGTTTTCAGCCCATGGTTTACCACATACATCCCCCTCTACCCTATCATTATCTTAAAAGTATACTATTGCCAAGGGATAGCTTGAAATTCACACAACGTTTGGTGCGACTTATGCAAGTTTTGGCTATTCAATTTAGTGCGAAATTAATGAAAAAAATGAAAATTTAGTGAAAATTCGAGTGCAAAGCAGCTGGATAGTGCAGATGCCATTTCTCTTCATCGAATCGCATGTAAAGGTGTATACTTCTACACTGTAAAAACATCGGTGTTAGATTTAACACCACGGGTGTTAAATCTAACACCGATCAAACTTCAATAAAGGACCACACCCACAGGTGTTAAAAATGCACTGTGATGGTGTTGAAAAGTGTTCACCTGACACTTCGTGGTGTTAATTTGACACTGTACCTGGTGTTATTTTGACACTGTACTGGTGTTAATTCAAAAATGACACCACATGGTGTTGATTTGATATTTGTTGGTGTTAATATCAATGGTTTAACACCCGTCCAGCTTCAATAAGGGACCACACCAGCTGGTGTTACTTTGGTGTAAATTTATTTTCACATTTTTTCAAAAATCTAGTATTTTATTGTAAAATTCTTGATCGTCTTGTTTAAATTGAAAATCAACAAGAAGTGCAGTTACTAAGAAACTCTTCAAAAAACAGTTTAAAATTTGGGAATGACACCCGTAGGTGTTAATTTAACACCATAAATGAGCACCGAAAATTTAACACCAGCTCGGTGTTCACTATTTAACACCGGACTTTTTGCAGTGTAATAGCGTAGTTTTCTTAAAAACCTGTCAGACTTCGAGAAATTCATTACTTTCCCTTTTTATGAGGTCCAATGTTTTGATACTTCTACATTTCTGCTGATTTTACTTTATTCTAGCTTTCAAATTCACCTTGGACATGGTGTTTTATTGCACCCTCGTCCTGTATCGATCATTTCTAATGACCTAATCGGCAGGATTTTTCAGGGAGGGGGAGTTCCTGATGCTGATAATGAAAGTATTTTCCCTTTTTCTATACCTTTTGGGTGTATGCATCACCTATTGTTTTTCAGGTGTGTTGGTGTGTTGGAGTGTGTCTGATTTTTATTTGTGTTTACTCTGTTGGTTGGCCGCCTCTGGGACGCGTGTTCATTGGTCGTATTTCCAACAAAGACTACAGTTAAAGTATACACCCCCTCCCTCCCCCGCCGAACCCACTCCAACTGAAAGTACACACAGTACAGCATGCTGTCTTCTCGAGAAATGTCCATCAAAATCAGCAGAGAGCGAAGATTGCGGACCGGCAAAGGTCTCGTGTAACACGAGAGCCTAATAGCCCGGGCATCCGGTGAACGAGAAGGAAGCGCTTGCAACCCTAATCGCTCTGTTACGCCGGTTGTCGAGAATACGCCATTCTGCCCTTAGGCGCGTCCTTGGCAATAGCATTGTTTCCCAATGAATCATGAGTAAACGGCGCGATATCACTGCAATAGTTGGCCTTCTAAAGGTAACATTTACGAAGTCGTTTGTCTCAAGGTTGGCGTGTGTGTGTCTTCTATTGTTTGCGCAAGTGTTGAATTGTTTTGAGATGTTGTTTTAGATTGTAAATGGCTGAGTATACTAGTATCATGCAGTTAAAGTATAATTCACAAGCGTTGTTGGATAATTTTTGACAACCGGCGTTATCTTGGTCAATTTTTATGTCTACCTCTGAAGCATTTCACCGTCTAATAGAAATAACTCTTAATGCTGAATGCACTTATGAACCCTCGAATTTGTGCAAAGTTGTGGGTAATTGCAAAAATCCTTTTTATTCAGTACGTGGCTATTGCTAATGATACTTGAAGATACTGAATATAAACTTGACTATGAGATTACATAACAAAACTTGCATTTCTGTGACTTTGTTCAAAATCTGCTCAAGGGCATTCTAAGACCAGAGGGGGGAAGTATGGAGTATGGGGTGTGTTCTATATCATTGGCAGTGATGATGCCGGCATTAAAATGTTTCGATAAAACCCAATTGAGAAAAAAAAGTAAACCAAATATGATTTCATTTTGATCGTGGGCTTACCATGGTAATTATCAAGGAGGTTCGAGAAATGGAGTCACAACAGTCTTATTCGCTTTGATCCCATCCTCGAAGCCGCCGCTCAAAAATATTTGAAGTATGTGTCAAACTGGATCTTCCGCTCAGATGCGAAGACAATTGACTCGTGTCTCATTGCATAATCACCAGCCACTTTCCAAGGAAGATATGTCTTTTTGATGGTAATTACTTTTCGCTATCCCTATTTACAAACGATGGGCGGTAGACAATGGTAAAGGCATGGGGGTGCGCGAATAGAAATTGCTCAAATATTGCTGAAATAGATATCAAAATTACTCGAATGTACGTGATTGTACGTTAATCTGACATATTAATTTATAAAGAACTATACTTGAAGATGATACCATGTATAGTTGCATTTTGCGGAAATAAGGAGAAAAGTGATAAAACCGGCTTTCCATGAGGGTAAGATTTCAAACACTTTTACAAAATACAGCTCAGATTTACACTTTTGCACATATTTTCGAACGGAATTGACTTTTGTTTTATATGCTTTATCATTAGGTGAAATTTCATTGCATTTGATACATAAACGAGCCGCCTATACCCGATATTATGTTCAGATTTAGATTGCTCAGAAAGATGGCGGCTTCAAGCATCTAACATCAAAGGCACAAATACACCTGTGGTGTTTTTGTCCATCCATAGAAAACTGACAGCTGTTTGAATAATTAAAGTCAGTTGTAACTCCATCTCTCGAACCTCCTTGGTAATTATCAAGATTTGTGTGTGTGTGTGTGTGTGTGTGTGTGTGTTTGTGTGTGTGTTTATGTGCGTGTGTTTGTGATAAATGGGACTACTGAAAATGAAAACATTTCTGTTAAAAAGTCCGATGTATAATGTTACCATCTAATTAAACAAACAAATAGAAGTTATGGAACTGTACAGTTGTATTGTATAATATATATATAGATATATGATTATATAAATATATATGTATATGTATATATATATATATATATATATATATATATATATGATTATATGAAGAGTTTGTTCGCAAAAACCGATAAGTCCATATTGGCCAAAAGGAGATATTTGTGATTAAAGGTCAAGAAAAATAAAGAGAATAATAAGAAAATTTTTGCTTCTTTTGACCATAACTTCAAAACTGTACCTTTATATGTAGTGACCAACATATAATTTAAAGGGTGTGTACAGTTCTGGTCGAGGTGTAGATTTAACTTTTAACATTTTGCGAGATATTCAGAAACCACTCTATGAGATGTCAAAGAGCATGCAGTTCTAAGGGGTATCAAAAGTTTATTCGATGAAAATCGGTTATGAAATGGCTGAGATATCCAAAAACAAGGTGAAACAAAGAGATCCTAATAAAGTTGTGGCATGTCGCCTTTTATTATTAGCACATTTTTGGATATCTCAGCCATTTGAAAACCAATTTTCATCAAATAAATGTTGACTCCTTCTTAAAATTACATGCTCTTTCATATTTCATAAGAGGCTTTTCATTATCTCACTTACAACAATGTAGGAATGTTCAAAACATGAATCCCTACCTCAACCAGTACTGTACAGTCCCTTTAAAACGTATTATTTTGTACTTTATGACAGAGACCTTACTTCAAAATCTTCACAAATGGACTCATCGGTTTTTGCGAACAAACTCTTCATATATATATATATATATATATATATATATATATATATGAAATGCAAATGAAATATGGTGAAGTTGACATCAGGGCCTTACATATCTCCTTGCTATTATCAAATGTATCTTCTTTAACGAGAATTCAAGAAGAAGATAACAAATCTTCTGCAATGAATGGTTGTAGAACAAATTAGCAGCGATGACTTTGTAAAAATGTAAGGATTATACGGCTATCGAATAATCTACAAAAGAGTAATATTATTGTAAGCTTCCATATCCTAGCTGATGGAGAAATTGTTAAGCAATGACGCTATCTCCTCCCATTCGTCGAAACAACATGTCAAGCTCAAATATTAAAAAAATTTTCAACGCGTTATGGGAACTGTTTTATTTTCTGTTTCTTTGACTTCATTTTCCATATAGATATCAATAGAGAGTGGAGAATAACTGCAGAAATCGTCATTGAGGCGCCTTGTAAAATGTCCATTAGAAGAGAGTTCATCCACTAATTGACAAAGATCACTTCCTTCTGAGGTCACTGGACGCACGTCTTGTCAATATGTGAAACTCGAAACCATCTCCGTCATCGCAAAAAGATGCCTATAGACATTTTTAACACTTTTGGTATTTTGTAGATTGGGGTAATGGTCTTTAATGGTTGTGTTTGTCTCAAAAGAGGGCTATTCAGGACCTTAGGGTGTTAAGAAACGTAAACAAAAACAACATTTGGAAAAAGAAAATTGGATTCAAAATTACCGTGAAAAAAAAATCCCGTTGTGTATAATTGTGTATAATTTTGCATATGGACAGGATGAAATATGTTAGCAAGTCAACAATTGTAATGAACAATGAAAAAAAAGTAGAATCTGTTCAGTAAAATCTTGAACATGCTTGCTTTACTTAATTGTCTTTTGTTTGTTTGTTCCTAACTTCTACCGCACGATTTGTCGATTCTATCATGTCTTTCCTAAGTCAACGTGGACACGAAATAAAACTCCCCTGAATTCTAACATTTGATTTATAGGGGGGGGGGGGGACCACGATGTTACTTTTCTTAAAGACGCTGACGTATTAATTGCGATTGCTTAAAAAGAATCATTTTTTGTTTTACTCTTTACAAAACCAAGAAGAAAGAAAATGATGTCGAGCTTACAAACAAAGCAGCACAATACTTGCCAAAGTGATTATGGATGAAGTCAAACACAATTAATTTTTTGATAATGTATATTATTGCCTTAACGTCTATGACCAAAATATACAATCATTCTTTGCTGATCAGGTCATTTCAGAATCATTTACTTCTTATAGCAAATCCACTTGCTCGTGAGATTTCCATTGTTGAAGCATTAATAGATCATTTTGAAAGGGAATTCATTTTCTCTGCTTCCGTTCTGTCTATGGTAGTATTTCATAAGCATTCAGCTGTGATTTTGCCAACGGGAAGCAGAATGTATTATGTTCACATTGTCGTTCGTGTTTAACCACGTCCTAAATTTGGCTTCTCTGCTGTAGTTAATGGCGCGTTGTAAGCTATATTGCTAGATATGCACCTGATGTATTTGAATCGGTGAAAAATCGTAAAATCAAAATATTTTCGGTAAGTATATACTTACGGTCGTTATGAAAAAGGTTCATTAATGTGAAAATGAAAAAAAAGGTTAGTTATTTCAAAGCTTTATTGGAATGAATCTGAAATGAAAAAAAAGGGGGCGAGTCGGTTATTCTAACGGTTCGTTAATCTGAAAACAAAACACGATTTATATTATTTCCAAGGGTTCGTTAATTAAATACGCATTTCATTTGCCATGTTTACGATTAATGAGCATTCGAATTAATGAACAGCGTTGAACGTCATCCGTTCTTACACCGTGATTCCATTTTGGCTGTTTGAAATTATGCGTTATTCATATTCCATGTATAATCGCAAAGAGTGATTGCATACATTATGAGTACCTGGTCTCTCTCACACCTCCCTGCATACATTACCTTTTGAGAAGAGCGCCACAAGGGAATAGTCCTTTTGATTGCTTACCTGATTTATGATTTGTTTTCTGTGGTTTTTTTTAATGCTGTACCTAATTAGGTGTGTTACATTTTTCAGGCACTGCTGATTAATAACCTCCCATGAGAGAGGGGATGAGCACATTCCTTACGAGACAATTACAAATTTGTATCTATGATATCGCATCAGTGTTGTTGTTTTTATTTTGTTTTTGTATCTCGTCATTCGCCAATTCTCTTCTCCTACGTGCGCATGTGTTTCTGTTACCGTTCTCTCCACTTTTTTCCTTTAAAGTTTTGAAGTTTTACGGTTGCTAACTATATGAAACGCACGTCTCTTCTCTGGAGAATCACAGATGCAGCTGAAAGGGGAGGATTCGTGCCTAACAACCAGAAAACGATATTTTGCCAGCATATTTTTTCCCCAACATGCCATGAAAGCCATGCCTTGTTCACTTGGCCTTGGTTGAGAATGGGTTGGAGATGAATGCATCGCGGAGTGATGACACACGAAACGTGAGGATGAATTGAGATTTTCGATTTTCTGCACGTTTGGCGGCAATTTATCCGTTTTGAGGACAATTTGGCCAGCGCAAATATGTTCCCTTGTAATGGAGTTTGGATAAGGGAAATGTGTTCAAGAAGTTCGCCGTTTAAACAATAGTGTCCCATTCAGCACATGCCATTTCTTGCATATTTTACTTTCTCGCTTCCAAGCGAGAAATTTGATGCATCTCAACATACGCGTCGATTCATCGATCATGATAATTATCGTCATGGGGTTAACCAGACAAAGACGAATGCATGAACTATACATACCAGATAGATCGATTCACGTTGTACTAAATTTGAGTACAATGAAACTTTTATTTGAATTCGTTGATGGATATGTGCGGATTCTCGAAATGGAGGGCGTTTCCCGAGCTTCTTTTCTTTACTAAAAAGAAAGTCAATATGACGGAATACATCTCTAGAACAATTTTACCCTCTCATTTTGCACAAGTTTTTATCAGGGCTTTCTAATGACGCGATATTCGATGATGTCTGCATTTGTCGCTATTGACTGAATAGTGTGTAAAGGGAAACTTTTTATATTCCGTATATACACTGCATTACTTTCTATAACGCAATAAAATAGTACATGACAAATGGAAAACCTAATTGATCACGTAAACTTGTCGAACCCTGACGTACTGATCCCCCCCCCCCCCTAAAAAAAAGTTCGTTTCGAGGGATCTCGGCACGTCTTATGAACAGTATGTAACTTACATTCTGAATATTCCATGAAGAACCCACGCACACGCGTTCAATTTCCAAAATCACTCCCTTTAAACACGTACACGTCTCTGATAGGCACGATAAATCAAAATTACGGTAAATCAGAAATGCGCTTTTCGAGCCTGCCTTTTTGATCGTTCATTGAAAAACTTCGATCGAGTTTGGTTGATGGATAAATATTCGAAATGTCAAAATGAATCTATTTTCAGCATATATACGTCTTTTCAATTCTGAAACATTATTCCATTCAATTATTTTTTATTGAAGACACGCTAGATAGCATATAAAATCGTACTTGGCTCCCTTCCATTGGTAAAAATCGTTCTGTAAAAGAATCCAATGTTTTTTTTTTCCTTTTTTTTTTTTTGAAGAGCAACAGCGTTAATCGTATCAGGGCAATCACCTCCCGAGGACAATTACCCCCGGCTCAATACTGGTTACTTATAAGGTTAGAGTAAAGACTAGGGTTAGGGTTAGGTTCAGGGTTAGAGTCTGGTTTAGGGTTATAGGATCAGATTCAGGATTAGGATTAGGGTTAGGGTCTGGGGGAAGGGTCAGGGGTAATTGTCCAGGGGGTAAGTGCCCTAGACCAGTGTTATATGCATTTCTTCACAATAAAAATGTTGAGGTTTAGAGATTGTCCGTTAATGTATGTAAGCACTGTCTGAATAGATGCAAGCAAAGGTAGCGTGAATAACTTTTGAAACTGACATTCTATAGTCCTATTCCTTCAGCACACCTAGACTTATTTATATACATTGATGGATATGGATATATTATATATGTATCAATATTATAAGAATATCACTGATAACTATCACTTTCATAACTGCCTTAAAACCTATTAAGATACTGCCCAATACATACTGATTTGTGTTAATATTGCAACCCATTAATGGAAAGACATTTTCGCAATCATTATGAAAATCACAGGCGTTATTCTCTCCCTTCTTATTTACAATATCATGTACTACGGATATCAAATAATAAGCCCCTATACTCCCTCTCTAGAGAGAAAGTGATACATACAGATGGGACGAGGGGAATCGACGACATTTCACTTTAAACAAAGGACTGAACGTGATTCTCACTTGTGCCAGTCAATCCATTATAATTGCACCCCTCGGGACCAGCAACCTTTCGCTTCAGTTCATATACCGTCGAGTGAGTCATCCGGCTAAAACTCTTCAATTTGGCTAAGAAATCTACAGAAAGAAAGAGAGACTGAACTGAACAGGTGTTGTTCACTATTCCGAAACACACAAATTTCCTATATCTTGACGGTCGTTAATTCGAACTTGTTGCGTTATTCCGAAGGTTCGTTATTCCGAAGGTTCATCATTCCGAAAATGAAACAAGATTCTTTGTTCCGAAGATTCGTAATTCTGAAAATGAAATAATGTTCCTTATTCCGAAGGTTCCTTAATACGAAATGAAATAAGGCTCGTGAATTCGAAAATGTATAGACGGTGTATGGTGAAAAGTCGGAATAACGAACCTTATTTTCTTTTGGGTTTAACGAACATTCGTGAGTACGAATCCTGTTCATTTTGGGATTAACGAACCTTCGGAACAACGAACGTTACTTCATTTTTATATCAATTAACCTTCTGAGTAACAAACCTTCGGAATAACGAATCTTATCTTATTTTCGGATTGATGAACCTTCGGAATAACGAACCTTATTTTATTTTCGGATTAATGAACCTTCGGAACAACTGACTGTACCAAAGAGAATCTTATCTGCCACATTGCCAACCTGCTCTCCCTTTAATCAATCCACGGAGTATAGAATACACACACTTGAGACGATGCTAATGATGACTGGCAGGAACAGATCCACGCACACACACACACATACACACACACACACACACACACACACACACACACACACACACACACACACATATATATATATATATATATATATATATATGTATACCCCTCCCCCCCCCACAAACACACACACAACGTATCATGCACGAGCATAAATACAGTGAAAAGAATTCTACTTCTTTTCTCTATAGCCCGTGTCAAAGCTTGATTTCTATGTTTACTATCGAGATTAGGACAGACCGCAAGTCCAGTTACGTAAAGGATGATGCAAATATGGGCGTATTATAATCATCAGGGAAGCCTCACCATGTCAGGGAAGATATGTTTGACTTATTAATTTCCTGTCAATTCTAAATCCATTATCACCAGAAATCGTCCCTCAAAGGTTAGGACGTGAGTCGAAGCTGAACAAATAGCCTGTCTGCCGGATCGGACCCGGAGATATTGAGCTCTGCGAAAAAAAAAATCTTCCGGAGATCATAAAACAAATGGTGCGTAGCAAAGGTGACAGTCAACCAACAAGAAGTATAAGATCGACAGATGCTAGTCTCGAGTCAAAGCTTGGGGATTTTTTTTTTTCATGCTGTAACTTACATTTATTTCCTTGGTATTCAATAGTGTAACTTTATGAATGATTACAGATAAACATGGTCAAAAAGAGAAACAAAGAATTGATTACCAAATGCTTAATAACCTAAAACAATCTTCACATTCATCCCGTCTTCTTTTATCTAATGTAAATGCTGGCGTGATGCACTGCAAAATATCGGGTGATAAATACAAAACACCGAACTGGTGTTATATTGCCGGTACTCATTTGTGGCGTTACGTAAACACACACGGGTGTCACTTCAAAATATGAAACTCTTTCTTTTTGTTAGGTAATAAGTTCCTGTTCTCCTTGTTCATTTTGAAGTTCAACAAGACAAACAGGAACTTCCCGATAAGGAACTTGATTTTTGAAAAGAAGTGTGAGCACATTAACACCACATTTACACCAGAGGATGTGCTCTCCTAATCACACTCGGCGGGTGCTATACCATTGGAATTAACACCAGTTAGTGTCAAATTAACAGCACGAAGTGTCAGGTGAACACTTTTCAACACCATCACAACATCCTCTCTATACACACCTATCGGTGTGGTCCTGTATTGACACTCGTTTGTGTTGGATTTGACAGGGGGGGGGGGGGGTGTTAAATCTAACACCGATATTTTTGCAGTGTAGTCTTATTGCACGAGCCACCGTTCCCTCAAGGGATTGGGGGAGAGTAGCCCTTACAAAGTTCTCTTGAAGGGTTGTGTCCTCTAGACCGTGATGAATTACTAGTATATGTAATCATGAATAAATCTATGAATATACAGTGGACTCCCGTTTTTACGAAGTCCTTGGGACCGGCATTTTTCTCTCATTATATCGAAATTCAATTATAACCGTACAAATAAGCAATAAAAAAATAGAGCGGATAACGTTGCGGCCTGCAATTTTTGTACTTCGTTATAACCAGAATTTCGGATAATGTTGCGGCCTGAATTTTTCACTTTGTTGTAGCCAAAATTCCGTTATAACCGTGTTCGTTATAACCTTGTTCGTTATAACGGGAGTGCACTGTATGTATATAACATTTCTAGAGAGAGGCAGTGAGACGGACAGACAGACAGACAGACGCCGATGGAGGGTAAAAACATGGGAGATGTCTTGGTGTTTTCACGTGCCCATATGGATGTGAGCAAACGTAAAACGTGGCTATTTTGAAGATTAAAATACAAGGAAATCCTTCTTTACAAATGAATTCGTTGCATCTGTTGTGCAGTTATAGAGAACGTTTTTTTCGGAACCGTCGCGATTAAACTGTCGAAAGAGACAATATCCAGTTACCGTAAACTGAGATTCCGACAAACTAGAGATCGATACTTTCAGGGTATCCAATTTGCGATCGATTTCGGAGGCTGGGTATTAGAAGTCGTTCTCCGTATCGTCGTCTTAATATTGTGCCTACAATACAGTTGTTGTTGTTGTTGTTGTTGTTGTTGTTGTTGTTGTTGTCGTTGTTGTTGTTGTTGTTGTTGTTTATCGAGTTTTTTTTTTGTTATCTGTTCCTGTTTTTGTTTAGTCTCCCATGTCTGCTTTTGTCAAATTGTGATTGCGAGCCACAATGGACCATTTATGAACCTTTTATGTCATTATTTTCTCATCATACAAATGAAGTATAATTGTAAAACATAGTGAACCTTATTTTATCTGTGTCTGTGTGTGCGGTGTATACATGTCTGTGTGTTTTGTCTTGTACAATTTTAGTGATTCGTTCTTGCTGGTTAACAGTAAATAGTTCTGAGAGCTTAGGAGAAGGATTAAAAAAAAAAGTCATTATTCTGCGATTTTGAAAAAAAAAGAAAACCAGAGTTATGGGATTACGGATAGTCCTCTCCGATAAGAGGTTATAAAAGTAAAAGAGGTATCACGTTAGAAGTTTCTAAATTTTGATGCAAACAAGAACAACAACAAAAATGGTATATCTCTGCAAATTTTGTCCAACGCGTCCGACAACCAAAAATCATTGCTCAAGTGATTATGCCGTGAAAGGGTCCTACCAGCCAACGAAGGGAGGCTAAGTCGTTAACAACATTGGTCGTGAATTTTATTGTTCTATGTGATATCATGACCTTTACTTTTAACTATATTATTAAATAGAGACTCTGTCTCCATCCCCCTCTCCCGAAAAAAAAAAATTGAGGTCCGATGAAAATGAGCACTCTCTAGAAGTTTGAGAGATTAAGGGAGCCTATAGCTTTTTCGCACATACCTATCTCTCTGAGAAGAAGAAAGGCAGAATACAGTTGAGCCCTCAACCTAACTTCCCTGCTGACTTTCTGCCGGAGATCCGTTTCCTTTTAAGCTGTCTTTACTGAAAGGTGAAACGCAAGGAGTTCTATCAAAGGAACCATAGAGACTGACAGAGAGTGTCGAAATATTAATAGAAGAATGGGTTGATCTTCTCTTACACATCTTAACAATTGTTGCGTATGTATACGGTGCATTACAGCTGTACGCAATGGTGAGAGCGTAGATGCAGGAGATAACAAAATCAACTTATATGTATACTTTTCTAGTACGTGTGCGAACTTGATGAAAAAAAAGTTGTTTTAGTTTGTCTCTAACTCCATTCCTCGTTATCTTCAAGATTTTGTTATTTTCTTTTCTTTGTGTGTGTATACTTTCCCCTTTCGCTATCTGTTTTTCTATCTATATGTCTCTCTACAAATCTTTGACTGTCCTTTTTCATGTTTTTCCTTTCTTCACAGTCTTTCTAGTTACTTTTTTTTTTCTCTTTTTAGCATAAGCCTACGTCTAGCTCCTTAGTTACCGAAGATTGATGTTATAATCATGGAGGCATTCATTTCGATGACACGCATTCCTCTCTGAACATATTATACAAGGTTTATGGAACTTCTCAGCGAGAGGCATTAGCAGAGGCGTATCGCACGAGCGGGAACGAAAATATTTACCAGACTTGGAAGGAGCTAGAGAAAGGCAGATAAGTTTAAAGAAAGGCGACTCCAATTTAGCGCGCCCCCGGATGGTGGTCCGTCTCGATGTTAATCACCGTTGTCATCACCCTTGTCGCTGAGGTCGATGAGCTCTGGCTGATTCTCGACCTCACTAACTTGCTTTGGCAGATGTATGCGAGGACTCGGAGATTTCGCTGAAAACATAACAAAAGAAAAGAAAACAAAATCTATGTCAATTCAAGCCAACAAGATGACACAGCTCTCGTCTAGTGTAATCTTCGAAATTGCCAAGCACTATACCCTTACCAATTCTAAAACTCCCCGCCCCTCTCTCTCCCTCTATCTATATCTTTTGATATCTTTCTATAATACCTTCTGTTTCAACAAAAATGCATATAATACACTGACATGCACGAAGATTGATATTATGTCATGTATCCAGTATAAAAGCGTATAAAAGATGAAGACATGAATGTCGTATTTCATGCTTGGGAATCTGTATCTATCCAGCAGTTCCCCATCAAAGTAAGAGTTACAAAGAGTCCAATAGATTTTTTGATAAGCATAAATAGATAAAGCATAAATAAAGCATAAATCAGCGTTTGTATGTCTCCATATGAACATTCAATTATCCCGCCCTACCTTTGAAGCCCACCATAGTTTGCGATTCCATTGCATTGACCTTGAAAAGTACGAGACACTTACCTACTTTCCATTTTGTGCCCAGCGATGCTATTTTGATTCATTGTCTGCGAGACCTAAGTGACGACGATGCCTTTGACGTGAATTGAAAGCGAACAAACATAAGTATTCGAACCCTCCCAATTTTCGTGAAATGGATGTGACTTTTAAACAAAACTGCCATACTTTCGAGCTGAATCAGAATGCGATATTTGCGCTACAAGTATCAAACGAAACATCTACTTTTTCGTTTGGTGGTTGATTTCTTTCTGAACAGCAAGAGACTGTTTAAACCGACCTATGAGGTACTGAAAAAGAATAGACTGTTTTACACACAAGCAATACGAAGTAAATCAATCATAGTGTAGCATCATTTCATATTCTCTCATGTGAATATATAATGAAACAAATCTAATATATTATCATATTACTGCCTTAACCCTTTGCCCGGAACTTCAGACGGTGTGTACTACAGGTGTTCTATGGACCAAATTGGCACTCAAAGCGTGTATAGGGTTAAATATATGACTTATAAAGAAGAATTAGGTCATACACACAAATAAAAGGAAACTTGATGCCAACTGATATAAAGTGAATAAGTTTTAAAAAAGATCACTGGCAAACAAGTGAATCGTCATTCAAATAAACTAAAAGAACGAATCATGCATGAAATATAGAAATGAAATAGACTGTTTATAAGAAAGAGAAATAAAACACTAAAACGGGATTCTTTAAAACAACGAAATCAATAAACAAGTAGAATAATAGAATCACAATAGATGAATATTTCATGGAATAAACGAATTAAGTGCTCAAATAGCTTCACAATTGAAAATTTGATGGATAAAATTTGCATTAAGAAAGAAGAAACCAAACAGAAAAGTTATGGAGTTGTGTCTTTCGTGACAGAATCACCTCCTGTCTCAAAAATCAAAAGTGCCAATACGTTATACGGGTGCAAGTTCAAAGCTTCAATGAATTGTATTTTGTGCTACATGTAATACAAAGGTGGGCTAATACAAGTATCTGGATCACAAACAGGATTAGTCACTTATGATATCACGATGCATGGCCTAATCTTTTTAGAAATACATGAAAATATATCATTATTATATGCATTCATAAAATCAGTATTTCGGAGGACTTTGGTCAGGTGATAATTCACAAAGAAATGTCGTCTTCATTACAGTACTATAGAGTCCGTCATATTTTGAGCTTGATTAATTTCTTCACTGTATGACATAATAAAACAGCTCTATGAGATTAGACCGTTGGGATTTGGGATAATTTTACATCTGTTGTAAATGAATAACCAACTCCCGCTGTGGCAATGTGTCCCCAAAGATTCAAATAGCAAAGAGTAAAAAAAAAAAAAAAAAAACAGATACAAAAAAAAAATGTGGTAAATTGTATTGTCCAACGATTCAAATTCGCCATCTCCGAGTTTTTTTCTCAAAGTAAAAGAAAACATATTGACAAGATTATGGCCCATTTGAACATCGTCCACTCCAATTTTCCCCATACCTTACATCCCTCCCCCCCCCCCCCCCCAGTTTTTCTTCTCAAGAGATGATCATTCGCGGACAGTGACAGCAGAAAGCGGGCTTATTGGCAGGGCACTCTTATCAGAAAATGTGTGAAATATGAGTCACATTAATACTACGCTATTCGCGTGAAATGAATATGATGCCCCCCCCCCTCTCTCTCACATTATCTCTCTCTCTCTCTCTCTCTCTCTCTCTCTCTCTCTCTCTCTCTCCCTCTCCATCTTACCTGTCGAACATTTCGTTATAAATGAATTGATGGATACTGAAGCGTAAAACTGCAAAACCTTGGGACGGATGAATGAAATCTCTGGAACGCGTTTTCTCACAAGCTCGAAAAAAACTCCCGCATTCCCCGCAAATCAGCAAAATGGCATCATTGGTTGCGAGTTGTCTCATTGAACAAGACTCTGAGGGGGATTTTTTTTTTGTGAGTGGGGAAAGTGGCGTCACGAATCACGGTAGTAAGTGTATTCCATTCATGCAGCTCTGTTTTTAGATGAATGAAAAACATTACGATCATACGGAATAATATATGCGAAAGCTTAAATGGCATCACTCCGGTTTGGAATGCTAAAATGTTCGGGGATGGCGTTCTTCCAAAAACTCAGCCTAGAGGGTAATACGAGACACGCCTGGCTTACGGATCTATACGTTGCAGCAAACATAGTTCTTCTATGTTATTGTGTAAGACTGCACTGGCTTCCTTGAGGAACATATTACTTTGGAGGGATAACCCGTCATTAATCAACTGTATTTCTTTAATGCATTTCACATTACTCGCGTTCTTCTCTTCTATGGAGTGAAACCCAAGTCTCTTTTGGTATCTATGATAAAACAAAGTGAAATAAGGCTCATAGAGATTTTATTGTATCAGTAGTGAAACCTGCAGTCCGTAGTGTAGCGAGGTATGGTTATCTTCGTATAGTTTTTTATTCATTGCGTATCTAAAACTTGACACCGGTAGGGAAAATTCCTATAATAGTTCAAATAACCTTCCGTCCCTACTGGAAAGAACACAGTGTCCCACAGTGTGTTCACAGTACTGTGTTGTCACGTAGTCGACTATGTGAAAACGCTCGAATTCAACAGTGTGGAGATGATTTCACACTGTGGTTTGATTTTCACAGAGAGTACACATGGTAATGTTCTGTGTCACACTGTGAATTGATTATTCTCAATGTGTTCACACTGTTAAAATGCATGCTCGAATTGACAGTTGAAGAGATTTCACACTGTGTTCACAATATGTTCACACTGTGTTCACTGTCATTGTGTTCACACTGTGTTTCTCACACTGTGGGACACTGTTTTCTTTCCAGGAGGGGTGCTACTATAAAGTATGGAAGGCATCTATTAACCAGTTGCATTTCCTTCCTTCCTTTCTTCCTTCCTTCCTTCCGTCCTTCCTTCCTTCCTTGATTCTCGTTCTTCATGTTCTTTCATTAGATTTTGCCCTTACCTTCTTCCCCTTCTTGTTTCTTTAATTCTGGTGTCTGTCTTGTATTTTTCTCATTCCCGATATCTGTCATAAAATGAATTGTTGTGCACACCCATGCGTGAGATTATTTTTGTTTTGTTTTTTGTGCTCATTTTCCATCCGACAGGCTGGATGGATGGACCTCATTCAACTGCTCTAGAAGCTGGTCTTCCTTTTTGGTCTAGTTGTATGTACTTGGGGCGGACCACTTCACCGGGTTATACTCATGGCCGGCGCCACGTTTTCAAAAAAAGAAGGGGGTGACTTCTGGTACACTTCCGGGTTTCTTCAGCTGACAAGCAAAAAAAAAAATAAAAAAAAGGGGGGGTGGTCTTCAGCTCAACTTCTGTAGTTCTGTAAGGTGCCACTTTCGGGTTTCTTACGCACTTCCGGGGTAAAAAAGTGGGGGCGAAAGTGGTGACATCTTATGTATTCCTTTGTATGGTTCCGCCGGCCCTACTCTTTGCAATTAATGTATGAAGTAAAATGTAGGATCTTTTACACGCACGGGTTGTGACTATCTCACAGGCGGGACTTTAATTCTATAATATGTCCTATCCAAGGGGCAGAGTGTTCTGTCTCTATAGTAGAAGAGACGGCATGATATTAAACACACACAACAATGCCGGGGATCCGAACTCGCGCCCGGACTCGAGCCATTTTGGAAGGCTGATACGTTAATACAGACTGAGCCACCTCGCCGTACTAAATTAATCGTAACTTTTCCCTTTTATTCCTGACAAGACTTTCCTGGATGATTCACAAACAACTGCTCCAGTCCAAACTAAAACACTTTGATGGCACAGTCTACTATTGTGTTGTTTGGCGTTTCATTTCAGCTGTGTTTTCTCGGTCCCAGGCAAGCAAAATAGTCAGTAAATTGCTCTTCTTGTTTTCTATTTCATCCGTCGAGAGCGACAACAGCTCTGCACTATGCCGCCTTCACTCCGGACTAGCCCTCAAATCGGATAAAGAAACAATATTCGTACACAGTTTTACCTTCTGTGTTCTAGGCTCGGAATCCAATGTTGGGTACGTGAACCACACATCGGAATAGCTTTTCTTTGTTTGTTGTTTGTTATATATTTTTTTTTTTTGGGGGGGGGGAGGGGAAGGAGCTGGGAGATTTTCCTTTCTAAATGTTTTTCGTATGGATTTTGATTTTGCTGCAGTTGGATGGAAATATCAATATTTCTCGAAACCCACCAGCCGGGGTAATCTAATTTTTTGGTGGTCTGTAAATTGATCAAACATTTTTTCCGGGGGTTGAGGTAGGAATGTCAGTCCAAGACAGACAGAGAATCAACAAGGTCGGTGTTTTTGATCGGGGTGAAATTCGGCGGTGTGCAGCAAAACTCACTTTATAGGCTTATCGGGGGAACACTAAAACCAGTCTTACATATTATGAACGATTAGAACTTGATAAACACCGTTCTCTCGCGAATACGAACATCCAGAAATTTTGAGTTGATTTCTTTGTTTGGTCGGTGATTTTGTATCCACATTGTCATTCATTACAATTGTATCTTGTGGTTTTGCGCAGCAAGAGCTTCGCAGCGCCCTGAGTGGTAATCTGATGATGAAATTGTCTTTTCTATTCCCAGGTGAGCTTCATCAACAACCACACTGGCATGGTGATTAATCTCTTCCTTCTTAAAGTCCACTGTTTTGGATATAAACGAGGAAAATGACATTGAATTGCGGAACGAATGAACCGCTTATCAATCGATCATAATCTGTTGTATCATCTTCTTTTTGTTTTGTTTTTTATTTATCTATTTTTTTTTAGAAAGAGAAAAAGAGAATGGGCAATAAGAAGAGATATCAGACACAGAGTTTCTATCGGGCGAGAATGGGGCAATATGTCGTTAGCACCATTGAACCATCACTAATCTATAAATGAATGCTTACTCTCTGTGCCCCACACATGCGAATCGTAATTGCTGTTACATAAATCATAATATATCTAGATTCATAGAAATTTGACAGAGACTGTTTCATTGTTAGTCTTCGAATGAGCCTTCTCCACTCTCCATTTATCTAGACGTCTTTACATCGGCTCTATCGTTATATGTGAATATCAACAAAAAGATGTGCACTTTGAATAGCCATTAATACAGTGGTTCGTGAGTTAAATGTCTTTTCTTATAGTTGATTATTTGATACATAACCTACGTACAGAATCAATTCATTATTATGTTTCAAAAAGAGTTTAACTTTCCGTATATATGCACTTGTTATCTTAGTTCGTCTGTCTGTTGTTTGAAGAATTGCTAAACTTTGCAAATTTGTTAGCTTCCAGAAAAGGAAGAGTGTATGTATTAGTTGTTTTTGTTTTTCAGCCTGATTTTATGCAGTAAAATGTTCCTCTTCAAATCAGTTATCAATTCCTAGAACGTTCATTTATACAGTGCCCTCGATTCGTGCTATTTGTCCAATTAGATATGAAGTGCTTTTCAACCACGAATTCTGCAAATACGAGTGGACAGCTAATAATTCTGCGACCAACACACTCATCTATATAATTCACCGTCACCAGCAGGCAAGACAAAAATGGATCAGACTTCATCCTAAATACATTCCACTATAAGCAATTTTGTCTTTCATTACCATCGAGTCCTAAACAAGAATAAGGGCGGTGGATATTAAAAAAAGATAAAAGAAGAGTGAAGGACGAAGGGTAGGAGGTAACATAAAGTGTCCAAAGGAAAAAAATACCTAGTCGAGAGTACGTATTTGATTCTATTCTGACGAGCCGTCCATTATGATATTATTGCATGCATCGATGTAAATTCTGCCCCCCTCAAGGCCCGATACGATATGATGTATGCTAATGATTAAATGCAGTCAAAAGAGAAATGCGCCACGTTGCCCTTGTATAAGGTAAGAAAAAACGCACGCACCAACCGCCAAAATCGGACCGGGTTGGCACTGGTTGTTGTTGTTGTTTTTTCTGTGCAGAAACAAACAAAGGGGAAAAAAGGAATGTGTTCATGAGGAATACACGAATATGTCGTGACATTATGTTTCAGCTCTTGTATCTCGTCCAACATGTCCAACTTTATAAAGCTATACGAGAGAGGAAAAGTCGACTCGATGGGAGCCAGTGCAGGAGAATTGAAGGTGACAGCCAAGATGCTCATGGCGACGAGTTACCTGATTATTATTTTTTGTTCTTTCTTTTTCCTCTCTTATTGAGCCCTGAAAACAAAGCCATAAGATATTTCATGTTCATGAAAAGATATGGATATTTTAGCATAGATTCTGTTATCATATAGTTTATGTAGGCCTATACATCTTATTGTTGATTAATACATATATACAATGTATTCTCATACATTATATCATAAGCTACGTTAAACGCTCAAATAGATAGATCGGTAGAAAGATGCATACACTCATGCATATATACAATCGCCAATACACACACGAACACATACACACATACTTGCATACATACATACATGCATACATACATACATACATACATACATACATTTATCAAATATATGTAGGAGCATTTTGTTAGCTAAAGAAAAAGACTGCTGTTTTGGTTTTCATAAACAATTCTTTCATTCGGAATGGAAAAAAAAGAAATAAAAGGTACGATTTTTGAGACGAAGAAAAAGACGTACTGAGGAATAGCAATATTTCGATCGCAATCTTTATAACTTGTTTTTTGTTTGTTTGTTTTTTGTTTTTTGTTATAACGCAAAGTACTGTGCGGCATTTTTGTCGGATAGCATGCCATGGCGTGGCGCCTTTCTGGCTCCATGCCATAGTGGCATTATTAACATTGAGAATTTGGCGTAGAGCCATCTAGAGAGGAGACACTATATCAAGCACAAGAACAATCAATCCTAATTAGGGATTGGGTTATTTCTCACCCACGGTGTCGACTGCCATAGACCTAATCACGCGAGATAACGCGAGACATCTACATGTTTTCACATCTCTATGGCGCGCTTCAATCTGCTCTTATCTATTAGTCTGTCCTTCGCGAACTTACCGCAAACTCCATCCCTCTCTCTCTCCGTCCCTCTCTTCTCTCTCTCTCTCCCCGCATATCTTTCTCTCTATATATCTTCCTATGTTGATTTATCATTTCGTATTTATCATCTTTCCCTCGTTTTCTCGTTATATCATCTCTTTCTCTCTTTCTCTCCCTCTCTATACCATGTCTACCATCTTGTCTCTTTTTCCCCCTTTGTCCTTCATTGAATTTAAGACATACTCCTGCAAATTCTTCTTGTTACCTTGAACATTTATAGTTGTTAAAATATGCATATATATATATATATATATATATATATATATCATACATATATATATATATATATATATATTATAATATATCATATATATCTATAACATACATAGATATAGATATATATATATACATACATGTATATATATATATATATATATATATATACTTCTAGATGGGTCATTTGGAAGACATTTCCATTTGTTTTATATGCAAATTTATTATATACATGTTCAATGGCAGTTTACGCGATGGAGACACGAAAATTGTCTCCCTAATGACCAGTTGCCTCCCTAATGAAGACACTTCCCCCCAATATGTCTCCCTAAGGTGCCAACTAGGGATATATAATATTATATATACATATATATATATATATATATATATATATATATATACATATATAAAATAAAGGAGCTCCAAAGAAAAAAGTAAAGGATATTAACGTTAATGTGGTACCAATCCTTTTTGCATGTTTATTACAAACGTAAGTTAGTTTGCTTATGAAGTGTTTTGAAGCTGTTAAAGTCGATAAAGAAATATCTTTGCATATTCTGCCCATAAGTGTGATAAATATAAAGAACGCCTTATCTTTGTCTGTAACTGAAGCACGAATGTCATAATACAATCAATCATAATCTTAGTTTGGCTGTCGTTGTGGCATTACATGCACAGAAGTCCCCCCCCCCCCCGACCAAAGATTCGAATCTTGCTTTAGATCATTCATACTCACATAAGATTTCTTCCTCTATCGCTGTTATCGCTATATAGTTCGCATTGATCGGACTTCTGCTACTAACATATTTTCAACTCGGCATTAACAAACAAATCGTACATCAAATCCATCAATACTGTATATTCTCACTTTGCACACGTTTTAGTCATAATATGGTGGAAGATGATATTCAAAGATAGCAGACTTTCCGACAGTTTCCATAGAACAGTATGCTTCCCTCGAATTTCTGTGTCTCGAAGATTGCCATCAAGTATGACAAAATCTCTCATTCATCGAATTCTTACATTCTTTGCCTGCCTAACATATAAGCGAGAACAGAGTTAGGATGTATTTGGTTTGACTACGGCATCCATCATAGATTATGTTAGTCTCATATTGCCAGTGTGAGTTCTCTGTTCAGTCAGAGAGTTTGTAGCCGGCTCGAGACGTTTGTAAAAAGGTTTTGTGATTTCAGACGAACCACATGAATACATTATGCATTTATCATGTACCACAGAATGCTGACATGCGTGGGCTTCATGCATTTTGAGTATACGAACGGAGATTTTCTCCGTGCATTTCTCAGTCCGAAGGACTGGACGAAACGAAAATGCAACTTTCGACAATCTGCAATAGATGTGTGTGTTATCAAGCGGACAAGCTGTCTTACCAAGTCTGTCATACAGTCTTCCGTGGAAAAACTTTTACCATTTTCCCCGTGGGCTTCCAAGAGTGAGCTTTAATCAAAAGCTTCGTTCCCCCCGGCGGAATATTCTCTCGTCCTGGCCAGCGAGTCTAGATTAGACACAGACAATACTAGTCCACTGCTTCCCGCCAGCGTGCAGGTGTGTTTAAATAGATTCGTTTTGTGTGTGATTCTAACATCTTTCATGAGGGGTAATAATGTGAGACGAACAAAAGGAAGATACCAACCAAACCACTGCGGAAATAGATATTTTAATTATCTGGCTAGCACTGCGAGGCGGGATTTTGTTTACGTTCCACATTGATCATACGTACGGAGAGCGATATCTTTTAGGTCAAGTCAGGAGGAACACAGTTGTGAAATGCGATGAAGATGATTAGGGTGCCTTGGGGCTCCCAAACCGTCAAAGAGAGAAATTAGGTGGTGAGGAGGGACCTGAGATCAATAAAAGACAGTGGTGGACGCGTAAAGGCTTGGACTGAGAAACAATTTTCAGGATATTGAAAGTGGACAGGTGTTTTGTTTCATCTGAGGTGTAAAATAGTCGATTGAATTTACCCACCCCACTCAAAGGGACACATAAAACACGGACATTTAGGGAGAAAACAAAACAGGAAAATCAAGAAGACAAACGCCTCGTGAGCGGATGCTGGAATGTGCACACTTGTCAACATGGAATTACTGAAAAATATAGGAAGTGACAGATGAATAAAAGTCTTTTTTTTTCTTTAGCAGAAATATGGCGGTATGGACTTCTGCCTGCTGTTAGCTACACTGTTTCAGTTTATACTGCTTGGTCGCTCTGAATTAAAGTTGTAAAAAGAGTGGAATATGATGACGTCGATACTTATAAAACAAATAATGAACAGATGAGAACTGAAATCAGATTGTCTTCACCGTGTCTATATCCTGGATGGTCCAGTAGATTTACAATGACATGAGTGTTCTTTAAAATATGTGTCTTTCCTGTATCCCTGTGGTTGTTGTTGTTGTTGTTTCGTGGGGGGAGTGTTGAGGTAGCTTTACTATTACATCAAGATCATAGCAACCATTCAAATTTGCATAATTGGAAATTTTTTCTATCATATTTTTTGTTTTGCAGATGATATAAAGAGCAAGGACATCAGGGCCGGCGGAACTGGGATGACAGTAGAAAGTTGCGCCGAGGGACTTTTGTTTTTCGCTTGTTAGCTGATGAAACCCGGAGCTGGCACCAAAGATATAAATCCCCCCCCCCCCTTCTCCTTTAAAATCGTTGCGCCGGACATAGCAGAGCATTGAATGTACAACAGGAAACAGGGTAGCGTGAACTGGCTGTTGATTATAACAAGAAATTCAGACGTGTTTTAAGCAGTTACACAGATCGGCCGTATAATCACACTTGCAAAAGCAGTAAATTGAAGAAAACTCGCAGCGAAATCCATGTTTGAAATAACATATAATTCACTGACTGGAAGGAACACACTATCTTGCAAATCACTGTGTGAATGTTATAGCATATCACACATTATGTTCGCACACTTTGTCATGATATGCGACAAAGTGTGCGAATAGAATGTGTGATGTGATTTATAGTGTGGAGACGGTATATCATGTATCCTTTATACGGATTCCATGGATATTCCATGGATGTTTATTCCAATGCAATTATCATTTCCGCTACAGTGACTGCGCTGCTGTGGACATCAAGGAAACTTGATACGAATTCATATAGTCATGCGAAGTACAGTGCTGAAACACTGTTTGTTCCCGCTGGTATATTCATCCGCTTTCTTCAGTCAAAGAGAAGGAGAAGGAGGAAAAAAAACCAAAAACCGTCGACAAGAACAACCATAAGCAGAGCCAGACATGTCCGTATCAGTCGCATGAACATGGTCGTCATCGCTCTCCCTGCAGGTGGTGACGTCATTGCATCCACCACGTGTGTTCAATAGTGACGTCACTGTCTCAAGGTCGTCAAAAGTTTCCCACAGACCTTCGAGCACAGTGACGTAGGGTAAGTAGTGATTCAGACGGGGAATCGATTCGATCCGCATTAGTAGCAGTCAATTAAGAGATTCATAGCTCCGAAGATATTTTCTAAATTTGTGCTATGGTAGCCGAAATTAGATGACGGTCCAACTTGCTGACTTTTATACGCAATGACGCTTCAATGATTAAGCGACGAGAATAAACATAAAATACAAATGTTATGAAAATTATGTTTTCATTATAAAGAGATACATTTCACATAAAATACAGCTTATCGGAGTATTTATTCACTGTAAATATGGTATCTTACAAAAATGGTCACATTATGAAAGCTTTTAAGTTTTCAAGTGCATTATCTTTCACCTCACAGCTTTATCTTGACACAGTATCCAGAAGAAAAAAAAAGAGAAAAATAATAGTGAAGGACCAGGCACCTCAGGTTTTCCAAACTTGAAACATTGATATTAAAGTGAATTATTTAACAAAATTGATGATTCTGTCCCTTTTCTCTTACAGAGCCCCTCCCTTACTTCACCACCTCTACCTGTTTAAATCCTTCTATTTCGTATCCTTTCATCCCATCTTTCAGTCATCATGCGGAGATTCAGTTTCAGTTATAGTTGCTGTAGTTCTGTATACAATTCTGGTATATATACTCTGTTGTTGTTATGTGTTGTATTACGTGTGGGGTGGGGGATGAACCCTACGAGCACTGCTTTTTAGCATTCCTCCCCATTTCCAGCATTTCTGTATACTTGAAATACTCTGTAAACTTATCTTGTATTATGTATTAAGATGTAAGTCATGAATTGAATTTCTGTAAAATATTTATATATGTCTGTTGGAAATGGAAAAAATGAATGAGTGAATGAATAAATATATAAATGAATAAATAAATTCACGGTTTTATTATGAAGTGATTTATTTTTCTGGGGCCTAAGCAATACAAGCGGTGCTTACGATTTAGGCTCCCCCACTTTGGTTCGATGACTACTATACTTATTTACCACTTGTTCATCATGTTGTTAAAATATGTGTTTCGATTATTGTTTGTATGTCAAAAAGACAATATGTTGTTGTATAATCATTGTAACTCAATTATGTCTGTTTCTTGTTCTTGTGAACACAAATTAGAAGTATATTCAAATCAATCAATCAAGCAGTATATCAGTCAATCAATCAATCAATATATCAATTAATCAATCAATCAATCAATCAATCAATCAATCAATCAATCAATCAATCAATCAATCAAAAAGGCTTAGAAAATTTTTAAGCGACAGGTATCTCACAGGCTGCTCAGACACTGCACACAGAGAAGAAAACTCTATCATAGGTAAGCTAAAATCATAAGGAATCATCTACAGTAGATATGAAGTTCGTGTTGATGGTGTTACACCCCCCGATCGCTGCGGATGTGTACGTCGATTGATAAACTTCAAGCTACCTCTTAACAAAGTTACAGCATTTGATTTTCTTGAACGTGGTGAAAACTACGACCTTTCTAAAGCATTCACTTCCCCGAATCCCTACGTGACATGATAATTCACCACAGAAGATAAACGGGACACACTCTGTCTTGATTAAGCAATGGGATGAATCATAATGATTGAAGAATTCGATATATTACCTCAATTTTCTTTAAAGCCACGTTAAAGACCCATCCCGACACACAAGTGGTGTTTGGGAATAAGGTAAAAAAGGAGAAAGACTACGAGAGCAACAGGACACGTAAAAATTTTCATGAATTTTTTTTGGGAAAAAACAAATAGCCTTCAAAAACATCATGAAGGGGAATTTTTCGAGTACGACCTATCTTCGCAAAATGATCGCATTGTAGATGGTGATGGTCTCTCCTTACAACTCTCCCTCTGGCTTGTTTACACAAGCGTACACATACAAATGAAGCATATGTATATATGTATATATATATATATATATATATATATATACTCTTTTAAAAAAATCGAGTGAAAATTTTCACTCTTAAAGGAGTGAATACAAAATAGAGTCAATTTTGAGTGAAATTGGGGTGAATTTTGAGTGAAAATGTTCATTTTCATTCGTTTTAGAGTGACGTCAGGGATCACTCGAAGATTTTGGAGTGATCCCTGAGGTCACTCCAAAATGAGCGAAAATGAACATTTTCACTCGAAATTCACTACAATTTCACTCTAAATTCACTCTTTTTTGTATTCACTCCTTTAAGAGTGCAAATTTTCACTCGATTTTTTTTAGAGTATATATATATATATATATATATATATATATATATATATGTATATATATATATATATATATATAAGGCCTACAGTGTAGAAGAAGAACGCCGTAAAAAAAAATAAATCATAGATCTTGAAGATCTTAAAAACGGAGCATAGCTCCGTATATATATATATATATGGCGACGGTAGGGTGGGAGCTAGCGGCACCTTTGCCTTTATTTGCCAAGATTTCGACAGTATAAGCCTTCTTCGTCAGAACTTTTGAAAAACACCAAAACAAAAAAGCAACAGCTTGCACCGAAAATCATTGTAAAACTCTCCTAAAAGAATATCTATTATGTACATATATGTATGTGTCTATATTGTGTCTGACTGTCCATGAAGAAATTATGTACATCCTCAATGATTCTGATTCTGCAGTTAGTTGTTTATGAAGCCCTATGCTAAGACACTTCTATTGTTTAATTTGCCTTTTACTTTTGGAATGTCTATAACTTTGGTTCTTGCGAGATTTGCTGCCCCTTCTTCAACTGACTTACTCATTTTTGAGCAACATCTTATGAATAAAACAATAAAACTCTATAACTTTAACATTTTTTTATTTTGTCTCACTTCAAAACAAGTAAAAAAAAGCAAACAAACGAAAACCTTCCACCGATCTGTTTATTATTGAACGTATTCATCGCAGTCCACTTGAAATGGAGTGGTTTTTTTTTTTTACTTTAAGAGTTACATCCTTTAACGACGGATCGGGACAAGTAAGTGATTCTTAATTTTGATAATTGCCTTAAAGGGCTCTTCTTCAAGAAGCCTTCTTTCACGTTGATCATGTTAATGGTTTTAAGTAGCTCGATTGTGTTGCATACATCTTGTTTTTCCCATCTGTCTAAAGCTAATTTGCCTTTTTATCAGGTAAGGATATTTTTCCCCTCCTTGCTTTCGTGTGTATGTGTGTGTGTGTGTGTATATTGGTCAAGAATCACTTTTCGCTTTTCCCAGAGTGTTCTTTAAACTCCCATTAGTTCGATATCAACCTAACTACAAGAGGCAATCTCGCTTCGGCTTTGAAATTAACCGCTGCGCCTGTGGCGTGATGGGATTAAAACAAAGCGAACAAGCCCCAGGAGAAGTAGAGAGGGGGTTGTAGCGAGAAGATTATAAGAACAAGCTAGTGGAGTAGCAGGCTCCAATCAGCGTGCGTAGAATATCGGGGGGGGGGGGTGAAAAAGGACGACGGGAAACACGTCATATGTTTCCTTTAAAGTAGAGGAGAAAGGCTCCAACTAGAAGGAATGATTAAATGAATTCAGAGAATCCTTCGGGCTGTGGATAATGTGTCCAGTGAAGGGAAGACTACAATCTACGCGAAAAAGGCCGTGGAATCATTCGAAGTGGTCGAAAAAGGAAACAAAATGGTAAATGTGGTAGAAACAGAAAGAGATAGACAGTGAGGAGACATGAGTGATATAAAAAGACGAGTAACAACATCATTCACCAGAAGGGACCAGTAGTTCTTTTAAGAAAGATGAGAAAAGAGAGATAGAGAGAGGGATGGGTGGATGGACAAGATATAGAATGAGAGAGGAGGTGGAGATAGTGAAAATTTGTGGATAGCAAAAACAGCCTTGAAAGAATCTGGCCATCCACACAAAAGCGAGCTTTTAGATTTGAAACGTGAACGCTAAGACGACGCTAATTAGGCAAATAATGGTGTTCTGTACATGAGTGATACACCTATTTCCATTGTCCAAACCGAGAGGTTGCGTCGTCTTAGCGTTAGCGTCGCAGATCTAAAGCTCGCTAATAATGATATGAACAGACAGCAAAAGAGCCAAATATCGACGGAAAGTGGGGAGAAGGATCGGAGCGCAAGAGCCCAGAGGACTATCCATAAACGTAGACTCCCGTTATGACGAAGTCCTCGGGACTGGTACATTTCTTTCGTTGTATCGAAATGTCGTTATATCCGAACAGTAAAGTAAGCAAAGAGATATGCCTGATGATTTGGGGATCTCAATTTTTACTTCTTTGTTACGAGAATTTCGTAACAACCGTGTTCGTTATAACGGTAGGGACATCAGATGTTAGTGTGAGAGAATATATATGAGAGTCAGAGGGAAAAAGGGAGAAAGAGAAAAAAAAATAGATATTGAAATTCGAAGCATTGTTGGCAGTCGATGGATGAGAGCTAGTACAATCCGAGATTTGTTACTCGAGCAATTGGCGTCGACTTGTTCAGCAGTGCGTCTAGGGACAGAGAGTGTGAACAGGGTAAGAGAGCACGTGGAATGTTTAGCGGAATTAAGGTATCTTGCGCATTGGTATGTGTAGCACCGCATATTAGGCTATGCCGCTACGACTTTGTACCTGCAACACGCATTATCTCCTCAATTATCATGTACTCTACCTCACTTACATGTGAGCATGTGTTATCATCTTCGTCTCTTCTAGCCCGCTCCACCCACGGAATGTACACACTTATGACATGAGCACTGTGGAATGGGATGGCAATAGCAGTCTATAGCCATAGAGGATATTGATGAAGGAAGAACACTGTGACGTCACACCAGTGTTTGTTTGATCACACGTGAATCCCCCTCCCCCAATCCAAGACGCATGTTTATATCAACAGTTCCTGTCCAATATGGTGCTAAGTCCATTTTGGTCCAAAATGTGCTAAATCCACAAAATCCCCTTATGCAGGGCTCCACACTAACTTTTATTTTTGGTGGCCCAAAGGCAAACATCCGACCTTTTTTGGTTGCCCGATCAGGCTACCAATTTCTTCATTTCTGAAATTTGGTGGCCCGACGTGCGTTTTTGGTAGCCCCGGGCCACCGGGCCACCGTTAGTGTCGAGCCGTGCCTTAAGTAATGATTTTTTTAAGATCAGTGTAGACATGTAAATTTTTCCGAGACACATTTTCCTTATCCAATTGTGGGATGTTACTATGGAACATGAAGTCATTGTATAAAGACACTTAAAGCCATGCACTATCTATCATTTGCAGATGAAAACAAAACTCAGCTTTAGTGCTTCAAAATAGTTAAAAGTGTAAGTTAGGGATAGAAGCAACCAACGTAAAAATGTTAATCAGTACAATCAATGTTGTGTTTTAAGTATTGATAAATATTCAAAATGTGAACAATAGTTTGCTTAAAAATCGTTTCTAGAATATAGCGCCTACGGTTATGGTTTATTGAGAAAATATATTGGTGATTTCTCCTTAAATTTGCGGCTTTATTGCCAAAGTTTTGGTCGGGATGTTTTGTGATATAAGTGATTTGTACATAGAAATGCATCAAATGCGATTATTCGTACATTTTCAAACTGCTGCTCCCAAAAATATCAAACAATTGCTTCAAGCATGTGAAATGAACATCCGGGTTTTCCTCCACTTAATCAAAATGGACTTGGCACCTTTTAGAATGGAACTCTTCACACATGGGCTGTCATCGAAATCACATCTTTTCATTCCTAACCATTTTGTGCGTGTGTGTGTGCGTGTGTGTGTGTATGTGTGTTCTTTCTCCAACACTTGTAATTTTGTAATCATTGAAACAAGCCCACAATAATTTTTCCATCCTCTTTGTTTTTTCCACCCGTTTCATCTCGACCGACGTGGGAATTAAAAGGCGGCTCAGTTCCCGGAGTAAGGGATATACCAATCAAAGGCTGCTAGATGGAAAACAGTTTTGATTTTTCCTGCAGCTTTTTTCCCCTTCTCTAGACCAGCTAATCGATGTAACTGTGCCGGGCTTCTTTTTGGGTAAACATGAAGATATCGGCTGACTAAAGTAAACACGCACATCCCGACTGTGGCCGTGACTGTACCAATAGAGCGACCAATTAGGCAACGTCAACTCCAACCCGCTTGCCAAGAAGCGGGAAAAAGCGCGTTAGACTTTTTTTTTCTGATGTAATCGTTGCGGTGGCATGTGGTTTTCGTTACACCGCGTTCACGATTCCCAGCGTTGATTGGGCTTACACCAAGAAAATAAACACCGTGGCTGTTTTTAATGTCGACAGAGCATTTTTCCCTCTCTGTTACTCAGTAATTCCAAAACCTTCTTTACGCGAGGGGGCAGTCGGACGCCCTGTACCGAGGAGATTTTTTATGTACAGATAGCAATGTGACACTTAACACAAAAGGAAATGTTTTTTCGATAAAGATACGATATTATATGAATTAATATTCTTAAGGCCGCTAAATCAATATTTAAATTGGCTTAACCAAAAACAAAAAGTAGGAGACGAAAGCAATGAAATAGCATAGCATGTGTTTGACATGATTATAGAAGCCACATTTCCTTGTTCTGCTCGTCGCTGCAACTGAATTGTGTGCTCGGCGTATACGTATTTTGTATGTGTATGGGATTCTTTCCAACAACAGTCATACCGCCAATTATAATTCAGAAGAAACAGGGTTGTACCAAATACACTGTGCATTCCTATTTCTACGCTTAGAAACATATAAATATCAATACAGCAAAAGGGAAAACATATTGGGAACATGGGCATAATATAATATATCATTCATATATAGTCCACTTCTCGGTAAGACCAAAGTCTCATGTGCCCTGGCATCGACCCTTGAACTCTTCCTCCTTTGCCCTTTCCTCTGTCTTCCTCGGTCTTCCTGTCCCCTTCTTGCCTTTGACCTCCTGTTTATTCTTTCGACGCGTATGTAAGAGAGCAGCTTTGTTTCTGTCTGTGTGTGCGTTTGTGTGCGTACTCGTTTTATGTCCTGTTTATGTCAAATTGTCTCGTTGCATTATTACTGTAATTTTTCACGACTCACGAGGGGACTGCATTTTTAGCTGTCCTCTCCATTTCAGACCTTTTCTTTGTTAAGATTCAGTCACATTTTGTCCCTGTATTTCTTCAACTAAAGTATGTTTATTGATTTATGTTAACAAATGACGTGTATTTGAATTTCATTTGGATATGTAAAAGTTACATTGTACTTAATTTGTTTATATGCAATTGTCATATTATATGCTTTGGCTGGAAATGAAATAAAAATGAAATGAAGTGAAATAAAGGATAAGGACACTGGATTTTCGTACGCATTTAACTCAGATTAAATGGGAAAAAAAATCAAATACAACTAAAACAGTTTGCTGTTGAAGATATAAGAAAACGAGAGTGAAAATGGATGTAAATAAATGTGGTTGTAGGACATATGCTATTGGGACTGGAAAGGACAAAAAGCAAAATAATGATTTCAAATCTTTACCTAATGCTTCTGACTCAGAAATAATCCATCAATTCTCTGACAACAGTCTTCGATGATTACTAGAACTTTTTGTGTGCTTTGAGTGAAACCCAAAATAGCGTTGCACACATTCATTGAACAACCCTGGCACAGAAAGTGTTAAAGGAGACCTCCGGATGAATTTCAGACTTTTACGTTCAGACAACTATAAATTGGTTATACCGAGTACAGAGTTTCAGGATTTATAGTGATTGGGTTGAGGAATAAGAACATGAAGAATGTTTTCAAAATGTACGACAAATTGCAATGAACAAGGACGATGACATGGCAGCCTCACCTTAAGAATGCATGAGTTGGGGCTCAAGGAAGCAGAACAAAAGACGATGGCATGCATACATTCTACACAGGTGAACTTGTTAAGCAAGTGGTATTGTAATAGAATTACACTGCTACATTTCTGAAATATGTGAGGCTCCTATGTCATCATCACTGTTCAGTGTAATTTGTTTAAGATTTTTCAGAGTATTGTTTCTCTGCTCAAGGACCACAATGAATTCCACAAATCTATACATGAAGCTGTTTATTTATGTACTACATGATGTGAAATTATGAAAATCGTCTAGAATGTCCCTTTAATGAGCGGCAGACCACATAGGAGTTACCAGGAGATCAAAGACGAATCATTTCTTCTTTTTGTGAGACAGAGAAAAAGGGGAGCAAGAGAGAAGATAGAGAGAGAAAAAAAGGAAGAAACAGGAGACGGAAAGGAAGATGGTGATCGTGGAATAGGAGGTGACGAGACGAAGCGGGAAAAAAAGAAGAATATCTATCGGTATGTAGCGACACGATTTCTGAGAAGACAAAACAACTTCGGATGCGTTCAGATCTTGTAAGAAAATATTTCACGGCTGGTCTCTAGTATCTTGTGATGGATTTTGAGTTTACTTTGCGGATAAAAATAGAAATCGAAACCCTTTTATTTTCTAAGTTGATAAATTGTCTGGATTGAAGGAAGTGAAGCTTGTATTCGTCACGACGACGAAATATTTGATGACTATCGATACGCGATTTCATTTTGTTTTTTGTTTTCCACCTCTTTTACTTCTATTCCCAACAAAGAGTATGATAGGTGCTACTAACAACAGCGTGTACAGTGCTGAGAAGATTGAGAAAGAAACCGAAGAGAAGAGATGAATAGGGAAAGAGAGAGCTTGTGTGTTTGTGTGTGAGAGAGAGAGAAAGAGAGGGAGAGAGAGAGAGAATTCCTTGTCGTATATTGCTGACTGTGGAAGTCTTAAACACCGTTTTCGGTTTAGTCGTTGTTATTGGTGCGTGGTCCTCTCGTAAGTTGCAAGTGGGCATGATGATAAAGCACTCAGCGTGAGCGAGGAATATTTGTTTTGTATTGGGCGAGCGCGGCTTGTTTATTAAAACGCTGGATTAAGGTGACGTCATAACTCGCAGGTATTAATAACACATCCCTTCTCTCTGATTTGTGACCAAGTGTCCTCTGATGATCTGTATTGATATGAGGAAAAGGTCACACTCGACGTAAAACAAAGAGAAGAACAGATAAATGGAAAAATGATATAGAAAGTGACGGACGACATGTGGACTTGGCGTCACTCAAATGCGTGTCATCAGCTTTTACGATCATCTTAATTGTTACAACTGTTTATGCATGGACATCAGTTTCACGATACTCCAAAAGCTTAGTAACTCCCCCGCTAAGTCAGTATGGCTGATTTATCACTGCTATCTGCTATTTTTTTTTTTTGATTCCTTGTTGAGGATCATTATAAAGAAAGCATGCCTTCAAAACTTTCACCATAAAATGGAATAATATTCAACAACGTGTTGGTAAAGTACCATTCATATCAGAAGGCTCTTTCGTGGGCTTTAAACGAACATGAGTGATTAATTCTCTGAAACCCACAATCACAAAATGTTCTCGACACTGGGTATAGTAGAGATATCGTTGGTACGCTCAGAGGTCAGCGTCTCGCCATGACCCTATGTTTGTAATATTGATTTCAGATATCCAGCATGGAACGAACATTGCTATATCCTACGAGCAAAAACCCTTATCAACTAGTCAAAAAATACCGCAATACTTTTAAGCTAAAGATTCTTCATCTAAAATTTACCTTGCCATTTTTCTTTACAATGCTGTATTACTGCCTCACAAACTGTATTGTATCAAATGTGTTTGGAAACTGCAGTTATACAGCTTTAGCAGATCGGGTAAATTGTTTCAGACGCCTGGATCGGAATGATTTTGTTAAGATCTGATTTTAAGATCTGAATGAATTTGTTTGATGGAATCGTGAGCAGATGTGGAAATAGTTTGTAGCTATGTGCGAATATTCAAGTTTGAGTGAGAAATGTTGTAGAACAATGAGGAAAGTAGATTTGTTGTGTGCTTTTAAATAAAACTTTGTAAAGCAAGTACAGTATGTCATCAAGCTATAAGCTGTTTAGGCGATACGCTCTATAAGCTAAAAGGGCCGCTCTGCGAGGTAAAGCGATGTAATGCCAATCGCAAATGTTGGCAGAAATAACCACCGGTTCAGATTAGGCAACTACCCACAAAAAAAAAAAAAAAAAAAACTAGGGGTATTGTGAAGTGTTCTCGTTTTCTTCCAAGAACGCCAAGTTTGTCGAGTTTGTCAAGCCGAGAGAACATTGTTCACCTTTCTCCTTCTTCCATTACTTAATCATTCCCTTTTTCTACGATGTGGACTTCAAAATATCAAAACTTTCTACCGCCGACCCGCAGGTGTATTTTGTTCCTCTCTAGGCTTCTCGCTGACAGTAATGATAAACGTTCCTACAGGAGGGAGAAGAGGACCCGAGTGAAACGGAGCGACATGGCGCGCCCCGGGTGGCGTATCAATACCAAGGAAGAGAAGAACGTAATCGTGCCACTCGTTCCCGCCAAAATCCTGGCGGGAACGTTTATTTCGCGCCAGCTTCTGAATTATCCATCTGCTTCCCGTCTGCAGTCATGAAAGTGAGGGCAGACAAATTAGGTGGGAAGGTTTTTTTTTTCTTTTTCTTCTTCTTCTTCTGCCTCCTCTCCTTCCGTTTCGTGTGGCAAGAGCTCATGGAGTCATTTTGTTTTCGACACCCTAGCGTTAGAGGAAGATACCGCCGCACTGCCGGGAGGGGATAGGGAGACTGAATCGTGTCACACATTGGAGGAAATCAATCGAGGATGCTGTTTTACTCCCGAGTCATTGAATCTAGATCAGCCTAAGAATCCCTCCTCGAGAGTCATTAAACACCGTGATAAACACGGCCGTTTGGGTTACAGGAAGTAGTTACAGACACAGTACAATGGACCTCCCTGATTGGTATTGTGTACATGACCCGGATGTCCGCAAGTCATACAATGTGCATAGCTATTTAATTCTCACGGTGTATCTTATTTTACAGACGCAGACTCTGCCTAGCTGCATAGTGGTGTGTGTATTCGTGTGTGCGTGCGTGTGTGTGTTTGTTTGCCTGTGCATGTACGTATGGATGTGTTTGATTAGATCAGACAGACAGGATTAAGTTATTGCTTTAAAACATTCATGCTTATAGGGATGGTATGGTATTGGTTAAAGCATTTAACTCTTTGCAAGATATACTTAGAAACCGCTTTCTGAAATGCTAAGGAGCATACAATTCTAAAAGGTATTCAAAGTTCAGCTGATGAAAACTGGTTTTGGAATGGCTGAGCTAGCTAAAAACAAAGTTAAAAAAAAGCTATCCTAATAAAAGGTGGGACCCCTTTCATTAGGATTGTTGCTGTTTTGAATATCTCAGCCATTTCAAACCCAATTTTCATCTAATAAACTTTCAGTACCTCTTAATACTCTGTCATATTTCATAAGAGGTTTCTCATTATCTCAAAAAACCATCATAAAAAACGGTGGAAACCTGTAGCCCCATATCAACCAAAACTGTACCATCCCTTTAACGAACAAAATAACTTACCTGAAAAGTTGGTATGGAAGATGGAAACTTCATAATTTACGATATTTCTTAACTTGATTTCTTGCACATTCTCTGTAAATAGACTATTGCCTCGATCATATTATGCTATATTCGTGGGCGATAGGCATGATAGGCCTACAGTCGTGTCTCTCGATCTCTATGCATCCATCTGGCTAGCTATCTATCTTTCTTTCTTTATCTATTCCTCCCCTCTTTTCCCTCTGTTTAAGTCTTTTTCAATCAACTTTTACTGCCCTTTCCTCCCCCTCAAATACAAATTCCTTATTCTCTCTCGATATCCACGTGTATCTTGTCAATAATCATTTCGATTGCTGCTGTCAAGATGTTAAGTCTGAGATAGTCACTGCGGATGGCGACAGTCAAAGCGGTCAAGTCGAATCAATAGCAGTCATGTCCGAAGAGAGAGAGATATCTCCGGTTCGTTTGGTCACTTTTTTCCCCTCCTCCTCTTCTTCTTAGGCCAGTCGGAGATATGAGAATATTGCACAGATGATATTGCCTGACTAGATCGGTTTTCCTTCTGACTTATCATTATAAAGACCTTACTTAGGGATCGCGGTAGTTGTATGATGTTTGGCACACGTGCTGGGTTCCACCTGGCGCTATTCTACTGGAATTACGTCTGAAACTCTCGCCCGTAGCAGATACACCTGCATCGATTGTGAGTTGGAGGACTCCAAGCAAAAGTTAATCTTCTTCGGTAGAAGCAAACTTATGGCAGAAAAAGTGTATGTCAAAATCTGATTTCAGCATGTTTCTCGTCATCTGAGCATAAGAAGAGTTTGTTCGCGAGAAACCGAGAAGTCCATTTTGTTCAATTCTTTCAATTCAAGATTCATCGTTAAATTTTGTTGGCGTAGCGGGCGAATGAGGTAGAGATCAGAAAAGTATCTCGGTTACCTACGTAGTAGAAAGTTCAATTTTCAGAAATCTTCACAAAGAGGAGAATGTGAAATTTTGTACTTTTTCAATGTGTTTTGCGGCAAATACCGATAAGTCCACTTCTCGTCTTGTGGCAAAAGCCGATAAGTATTCCTTAAATCACAGTATAGTTTGATTACAGAGATTGACTGATTTTCATTAAAAATGAACTTCCTGGTTTTTGGGAACGGGTGCACATCACGAGATCGACACCCACGAGTTATACAGCCCATGAGTCATAGAGCTCACGAGTCATAGGTCCTACAGCCCACGAGTCATAGAGCTCACGAGTCATACAGCCCATGAGTCATACAGCCCGTGAGTTATACAGCTCACGAGTCATACAGCCCATGAGTTGGACACTATGCTACAAGGCCCACGAGACCGACACACTAAGCCCCGTGTTGTATCTGTGGAACTCGTGGGCTGTCTTTACCTAGTGTCGAACTCATGGGCTTTATTTGCCTAGTGCCGAACTCATGGGCCGTATGACTCATGGACCTGTTTTCAATGTCGAACTCGTGGGCTGTATAACTCGTAGGTGTCGGTCTTGTGGGATGACACCGCCGCGGCAGTTGTGTCCATGGGCAAAATATGTTATTCCCGTTATTCCCGAGGAGTTAAAGTCGTCGGTCACGTGGTGTTGCCTGCTTACGAGCATTTTTCAGTCCTTTCTTAGCAGCCACTTAAATCAAATCAGGAGACAAATACGAATCTACACACAAAGAAATGAGTATTAAATGAATGACAATTACATTCAGTCCACTTATCATCTGCAAGGTCTAAGTTCCTGAAATTAGTTAAGCGCCTTGATTGAATTTTCAGGATTTCAGAAAAAAAACAACAACAACAAAATCTCTCACATTGTATCGCCGGAATATATTCAGGAAGGAAAAGTTGATAATAAACAGACGGATCTTAAGGGCGTTCTTCCACTCTCTTGCAGGATCTGAGGAAAAATCTAGGGGGGAAAAGGGACATCGTATTACATTACTACGAAACAAGCTCGAAAGCCTGTAAATATTTATAGGGGAATGTCCTTGGTACAAATTTTCAAGAGACCACCGCTGTAATTTGAACGAGTGTTATAAATAAAGAGCGAGCCCCCTTGCTCAAAATAACATAATTAATGAACATTTTTCCAAGAACAAAATAGCATCTGATAAACCATGGATGTTGCTCCTTTGTCTTGTACCAATCTCTAGTGTCACCGCACGTACAAATAATCAACGTTGGTGAAGGTGATGGGACAAACTATCACTTCCGAGGCGATCTGGATGTAGCTATCTTTCCAAAGCGCAGCTGAGGGTGGATAGCGTATTCTGGAAGTGATAGTTCGTCTCATTAATTGCCTGAAACCAAAAGTTGATTACAAACCTGTAATTGCTTTATATTCCACATCCAGTATAACATGTCACCAAAAATAAATCAATAAATCAATTGATCAATAAATCAATAAATCAATAAATCAATAAATCAATAAATCAATAAATCAATAAATCAATAAATCAATAAATCAATAAATCAATAAATCAATAAATCAATGAATAAATAAATTAATTAATCCATAAATCCATAAATCAATGATGTGGAAGGCAGTGGGTACAAACATGGAACCTCTCTTTTTTTGTCGCCTTCTAATGTTGTGTCCTTTTGTCATATTTTGTAATTATCATAGACCTCAATCACCAGGTAGAGTTTCAACAATATAAAAGTACAGTTCTTTGGTCTTGAACAGTCCATTTTGCAACCTACGGACATATTGCGAGCGCGCGTGTGTGTCAGTCTGTCTGTGTGTATGTGCGTGTATGTGTGTGTGTGTGTGTGCTTGTGTATGTGTATGTGTTTTTCTAAGCTATATCGCTGCATTGAGCAGTTATGAAGAACATGAAGGAAGATTTTTTTTTTTCCTTGGTAAAACAAACACGTTAGAAAAGATTATTGCCGTGCTACTATTCGATAGAACTTGATAATCGTTCCAGTTTTAGTGAAAGTTTCTCGTTCTCTTTGCTTCTTTTTTTTTCATTTAAATCCTGTATGCTTACTTATGTATAATATGCTCGAAGGGATATCTAGTGAAGTATATGGGTGCTACTCTCGAGTGAGAGAAAACATACATCTTCTTCTTCTCTCCTTGACGTATACCGCCCATGACGAGATGAATTAATGTAATTTTGCGGCGCTCTGTGTCGCATTAAACTAATTCCCCTTCGAGGGATCAACTTAACCCCTGTCATATCCTTGGCAATATCTCTTGGAGGATCCGAAATGAGCTGTTTTTCCTTCCGAATTGGAAGAGCCTTGCTCCGTAGTCAATGCTTCACTTATTCTTAGCGATTTTGTACTGACTTCAGTTTGAAATTGCTATTATTATGTTTTTTATCTCTCGGATATTGTACACATACCGTTTCCTGCCCTTCAACCTAAGCTGTTGAGGACGATTTGACTTTTATTTCATCCACCCGACCCCGATTTCATTTTCTGACTCATGATACACTTGTTCAAAAGACGCCCGATGGGGGAATCTCAGATTAGCCCATGACTGGTTAAAGTATATGAAGCTCGACTAGACTGTAGTTTGTAGTAAGGTAGTATTTCTGAACCCCCCCCCCCCCACCCCACCCCACCCAACCAATTCTACTTGTTCTGAATGACTACTTCAGTTGTCTTCAATGACGACGTGACGATTACCAAATACAGCAAGATGAAATAAGTGGAAAATAAGAAAATATAGGAAAAAATCGGAGAAGAATATGAGGCGGAAAAAAATATCAAGAGAGACAAAGCAGAGAGGTGAAGATATGGAATATGAGTTTCCTTCAATAATACATTTGTCTCCTTTTGTACATATAATGAAATTTTGAAAGATCGCAACTGCTGATCTCTATTTTAACAAACATATCGGGAAAAAAGGGAACCAACTTAACTTAACATAACAATGTCGGAATTTTTGGATCTTGTATTTGTTCCAAGTTAACCGTTTCACTGCCTGACAACCAGGGATAGCCTGGTGGTATAGTGTCGCTGCCTGGAAAGCAGTAGATGACGGGTTCGAGTACCACTGCATGGTTCCTTTTCCCGGCATGTTTGTTAAAAGTTATAGGCCAGCAGCTGTGATCTTACAGATTTCGATTGAGGACCTGAATATAAGAACGACCCAAGTCGAATTTTTGGCCAAATTCAGTTTGACATGGGAAATTGTAGCTTATGCATGGACTCATCTTGTGTATAAATGATAAATCGTAATTACCCCCGGAAGTGCCTGAAATGAATGAGTTAAATCTTTTATGAATGTAAGAATGAAGGACTTGGGTCATTCTTACATTCATATTATAGCGCCCTCTCTCATCCTTCTCTCATCTCTGTTGCAGAATACCGTGTATATGAATCAAAGAACAACCCAAGTCCATATGATTCAAAGAACGACCCAATTCCATCACACAAAATGGCCTCTCCACAATTAATGTAAATGTTAATTGTCATAATGATATGTGTTCTGATTTGTATATACAATGTTGCCTTCCCATCACAGTTAAATATAATATTATTGGACAAATAAAAAAGATATGAAGGGTTTTTTTTTTTTCGAAATGGTCTTCCATGGACTTGGGTCGTTCTTATATTCAGATACTCAATTGTATAGAGGGAGCAAATTGAAGAAAACTCACACCCTATACTGTATCTCTCAAAATTGTTGCCCGAAACACAATTTGTCATCTCTCTCTCCCTTTCTTTGTTTCTGTTTCTCCTCTCTCAGTCTCTCTCTCTCTCTCTCTCTCTCTCTCTCTCTTAATTCTTTTTCTCTCCCTCTGTAATCTTCGACGCATGTTTTGAGTGAGTGGAAGTTGTTCACAAAACCGTAACTAATACCAAAAATCAAAACATCTCTTACATCAGATGAAGAAAGGCGTGCGAGACATATTCTGTCTTCTTTGACAATAAATCTTCCTATCGATGGATCTAGGCCCTGAAGAAAAGTCAGGGGGAAGTATCTTTATCAAAATTATGTCTATCTTATTGACGTAACTGGTAGAGTAAATATATGAACCAACCATATCTTTTTGTTTAGGTCAACAGAAAAGTGATGATTATATATATTTCATTTGTCTTTCTGTCGCTGCTTCTCTTTATTTTTACTTGTAACAGTGTTTCTCTGACTACTATCTTAACTTCACCTGCTACGTTCAACTGATGTCGTATTCTAATAGATAGACATAACTTTTTTTGCTTCTCCTCTCTCCTGTTCTCACTCTCAATCTCTACCTCGTGATAAATCCCAATGTCTTATATACATTTTTTTCGTTATTTCTCCTCCTAATCTCCATATCTCACTATCTATCGCCATCTATCTATCTATCTATCTATCTATCTTCTATCTCTATTTCTCTCTATCTATATCTCTTTCTACTTTCTCCTCTTTTTTCTCATTTTACATTCTCCCTTCACGAGGTCTCACCTTAATGTTTCTCCGCTGCTCGATACGAATCATGATAGATCGATCGATTTCACCTAAGACTACAAAGCCGTATTAATCGGTCGTCCTGTCGTCGAGTGATTCAAGTCGACCTTTATCAAGAGGCTTCTCTCATCTATACCACAACACACATTCCACCCACTTTCACGATATTAGGTCGACCGATACATTTTCTTGTCTGCCAGCGATCGACTTGTGTTCACACGTGTCAACAAATCACTCGAGATATTTCGATATTTGGATGAAAAACGAGATGTCGGTGTGAAGAAAGTATCAAAAGCTATACAAGGAGCTTTCAGCTTGGGCATAAGAGGATATCGTCTCCAGGGAAGACCGGCGGGAAATCTCCAGTTTGTTTCTGTCGAAACTCATCAAAGGACAAAAACCTGGTTTGACTCTATGAATGCACCTAAAGACTCTGGAACAAGATTGATGTCTTTTTTTAAAATTTCTATTCCAAATGCAACACAAGATATTCGCTAATTATTATACGTTGCATAGTATCACACCAAAAAGGCCCGTTTTATTTTCCTTATACGTTTCTTTAGAAGACATTTGAATTATTTGAAATACTTTGTATTTTATGTAATCATGCAATCTTCATAAGTGTATATAATTCCGTTAAATACAAAAATGAATGCAATTGAAAAAAGATGAAAAGAAGTGAAATAAAATCAACAGAAAAAATGAAAAAGATTTAAAGCTTTAAGGGATTGTTTTATCAAAGAATTCGTCATGTCTTACCATGTTGACAAGGACTTGTGCGTGAAAGAGAAAGACAGATAAAAATGGTCTTATATGTTCTGTCAGATGCATGTACAGATCCTTTACGTGACTGGGTTTTCTTTCGTATATACACAAGTGCATCTTCTAAAAGGTAATATCATCACGGAGTTTGAGCCGATCTTTATAAATCATCCAGACAAAACAAAACAAATGTAAATGAAGAATCCAATAAAATGTGTGTCGTTTTTTGGTTGTTTTGTGTTTGTATCTGTCACCACTACCTATACTAAAGGTGATTTGAGCACTTAGAAGGCGTCTGAGTCATTGCATATTCTATTCTCTCTTAAATATTTTAGTCGGAAATGTCTTTTCTGGAAATTGAATTTCACATCGGGACTAACAATCCCTAATCCAAAAAGAGGAAATATTGTTTTGCACTTTTGTAGAGGCTTTTCCTTGATTACATTATTTGTTCGTATTGCACTTAAGATATTGTGTTTCTATATCATATTATATCATAATCGTAAGAAGTATTCGAATTTCTTTTTGTCGACGTTGATTATCCTATTTCGTTGCGAAGATCAGTTTGGTTGTTGTTGTATTTGAGTAAACATCGTTCCCTATATCACATACTAATTCAAACGATATGCCTAAATTGCATTAATAGCTAGCTTCTTTCTCGTTTAGATAATTCTTTCCATAAATATTAAACCACTCCAAATGCAGTATTTGAAATTCAGTATCATTCTGGATGTCTTAATTCGGGTACGAGCTACCGCTTACGCTTTCGTGGCGTCAGTTTGCGTTAGACATTTCTGAATAAGGGAGTGATCAAATTGATTCCCCAGTTCATATCCGTGCGTAGTTTGAAACAGAATTCCACGCTCGCAATTGTGTTAGAGCGTCAATTGATCAGCTACATAATGCGCAATGTTCTTCAGCCGAGCTCATAACGCAAATGAGGCAAAATTTCCAACACCGATCCAAGAACCAATCACGTGAGTTGCCCGTAATATTGCACTCTTTTCGATGCTCCACATCCAACAGCACTTTACCACCCCCTCCCCCCTTCGCCACTAACAGCCACGCAGTTTCAGTTCCTTGCTCTAATGACGTATATTCTGTGAACTTGGAGTCATAAACAGAGGACGAGAGTGAAAGAAATCGACATGGCAATCCATACTCCTGATTTTTGTTAGCAGTGTCATACGTGTTTCACCAAATGTCACGTTCACCATTTCTGCATGACGGTATAAGATTCAACTTGCGCCGAACTACAGCTTTATAAAGCGAAGTTATCAACTACAAAAAGACGAGAGACTATCAATTGAATTGTCACGTACCATCAGACCGGACCATTAAATTAAAACCCGCCGTTGCAGCTCGAACCCGACAATCGATGATTTTGATCATAATTTCTGAGGACGTTTATATGACCTCGAGAGATCTTTTTCCCTTCGTCATGTAAAAATCATATCTTCGTGGATCTCTCTATAAGTTCTGCATGTTTGTTAAGTCGTTTTCTGGCCAGCGGTCAAAATCAATCCGGGCATCAGATGGAGTTCTGATTCCCCTCCCACCACCTGTTCTTTCGCCCCTCCTTCCACTTCCCTCTTTCTCCCTTTCTTTTTTTTTCTCTCTCTCTTTCTGACAATCTCTGCCCCCTGTCGCTCTTTAACTTCTCTTCTCTTCTTTCCCTTCCTTCCTCCCTCTTCTCTCCTTTTTCCAATCGCTCTCTCTCTCCTCTAAACCATGTTATCAGATACTGTAAGCAGCAGACGATGTAAGTTGTCAGAATGCTCACACTGGCCAGGTGTGTTTTATCATCATTACTATCTCTCATGAGTATAAGCCCCCCCCCCCCAAAAGTTATCTAGAAGCCTGTAGCAATTTTATCTAGGCGCGGAATCTTAAAGTTTTCTTTATCAAAGTCGAAGCATTTTCCTGTTTAAAGTATACTGCTGTCTTATTCCTCATTCCATGATTTTGTAACTTGTCGTGCTAGGAAATAATCAGTAAAACGAGGGGGAAAATCTGCTAAGTTAGGAGAAGAAGGAACAGAAGAAGTCGATGCTATGCCTATCATGTCTGAGTGTCTGTATATGTTTTGTTATGCCTGTTTCAGACATTTTTCATGTTCTATCCATGTGTGTATTACAGGCATGGCTGGCAATATTTACCCATATCAAAATTTGTGCACATCATCGATGACAGAAAAATATAACAAATAATATATATATACATATATTTCTTTTTGCTTCAGCTGTATTCACATTAATGTAAACTCTGTTTTTGTTACAGCTTTCTATGGTTCATAAAGCTGTTGTGCATTTGGAGACCAAAATCCTGACCCTATTTTCATTCGTGTAAAATCTAGCCTTGAATTTAACATGGAAAGTTTGGTGTCTACGTTTCAAACTTAGCTAGAATTTTCCTCTTGATGTTTATTGCAGTGTACTAATACTATCACACGCAAACATAGGCCTAGTGTTTATTACATGCACCCCATCTTTGCGAAATTGTACCATTGTATTTCTAGCTTGTGCACCGTATTTCTTCACAAAATGTAATCTGCGGCCTGCGTGCGGTACACTTGCCAAGCTTGCTTTGTCAAGTAACAACGGATATCTTCAAATTCAATTTCAGTTGTACTTACAGAAACGAAAAAAAAAAAAGGATGAAATGTAATGTAACGTTTGAGATTGTACTGGAGGGGAAAATCCTGGGATTTGAACGAAATAAATAACATGGATAATGGAATCTTTTCACAGTGGGATAACCCGTTTATACTGCCGATGTCACGTAGTCATATGAACGGAAGCTAGTATGCTATCAATAGCACGTCACCTTCTACCAGAAGTCAACGCCAGTGGTATGAGTCTTTCGGTTTTGATAGGGAGAGGTAAATCCATATTATGATACGTGTATCTTGACTATTCTTGACGATTCTGGGCCCTGGTGTGGTGCGTGTGGGGGTGTGTGTTGGGAGAAGTATACATGTATACGTAAAATGTGTATTTTCATGTTCAGAAATACTATGTCTCTCGACTGTTTGTGCGTATTTCTGTTTGTGTTTGCTCGGATGTGCGTGTCTGCGAGAGAGAAATTGCAAGCAAGTGTGTGTCTCGAGGATAGGTGTATGTACATGCATCTATGAGGGTATATGTATGTTGGACAGATCGCTTGTAAAGGAGATAATTATTTCATCCATTATTGGTCAACCACATAATGGCCCGAATTCACGAAGGTGGTGCAAATGAAACCATGATTTAAACCATGGACAAAAACCATGGAGCGCCAAGTGTCGCATGGAATATTTCGTTACGAAATCAGTAGTTTCGTCGATGAAATGATTATTTTGTGACGGAATGATAAAATTGTGTAACTAAATGAAGATTTCGTCCACGAAATGATAATTTTGTTAACAAAACGGTCATTTTGTCGACGAAATGACCAATTTCGTAACGAAATATTCCGTGCGACACTTGGCGCTCCATGGTTTTTGTCCATGGTTTAAACCATGGTTTCATTTGCACCACCTTCGTGAATTCGGGCCATTGAGTTTATCTTTAAAGAGACAGAAGACGTTGAAGAGATGCGTTATATGGTAACGTTGAGTTTCTGAAAGGAAATGATAAAGCTTGTATCTTTTTCGTAACTAATACAGAGGATTATGGTAGAGAATGTGCTTTGGTTTGAAGAGATGGTCTGCAAACGTTGAATGAATCTAAAAGAAAGCATCAAGATAAGGACGCATGCCGAGTGAGTGTGGGAGTAAGTAATATGTACACGAATGTTTGTACGTGTATGACTGTGTATGTTACTGCCGGGAAACCGGAGGATTTCTTGTTACTGTTTTTGTTTGTTTGTTTGTTTTTGCGTCTTTCTTCGTGTGTCTTTGTGGCGCGACTGTTTGAGATGAGCGTGACGTGAGAGCAGACACTCTGTTAGCGAAATTACTTTTTGCCATAATGACGTCTTTGACATTTTGAACCCAAGGGCCAAGACTTACTTACATGGGAAGATAGATTGTGGTTTCTGTCTTTCAATCAAACAGGAGCGTAACTTTTCATGGGAAGATTCTTCAATGACTGACGACTGAGCCACTCATCCCGAGGGGAAACTGACAACTTGGCAGAGATTGAACCAAAAACATTCACAGTTGACTTTTCTCCATCCGTTTGTCACACCCAAGGCACGAGGCTATTTTCTTTTCCCCTTATTCCACTTTGTAATTAGCGAGAGTGCGAAACGGATTTCGTCATATTACTCGCATTAATCAACTTTTAACACAGTTTCTGCTTTCCTCGACAAGTCGAACGAATAAGGACCTTTAGACGATTCTCGCGAAACTTGTCCGGTTATTAGTTTAAAAGCATTTTCGGGGAGAACGCAAACAGCATATCCATCACGCGGGAGAATTACTTTGCAGACTTCAGCATTGTATGTTTTCCTTCTCTCCATCTCTCCCCTATATATCTCTTTCTATCTCTCCATCTATCTCTTTGTATATCTATCTGTCTCTCTCTCTCTCTCTGTCTCTCTTTTATGACAGTTTCTCAGTAGCGATTGAAACTTCCTCAAACCAAGCCCATCTCTTTGATGGAGAGAGCCAGATATCACGTGCGATACCACGATCTCTTTCCCAAATGTTTTTCCTAATAATGTTGTTTGTTGACTTTTGCTCCTTTCTAATCAGTTATTCTTTTTTTTTTCTCTCTCTCTCTCTTTCTTTTAGAGAGTTTTTTTATCATCTTGTTCTTCATTACTATACTGTCGTTGCGTCTTCACTTTTTTTCTCTCTCTTCTCCAACTTTGTACCTTATCGTGTATGATGCAGAATATTTATATCCACACAAAACCAGGTAACATGCAATGTAGAAATATACATGTTATTGATTTGTATGTCAATTCTGAAAAAAGAATAGGTGTGCGAAATTGAAGTGAATGAGTGAAAAATCGAACAAAAAAAGAAACGTTTATCCGTTTTCATGTTTGATGATGAACATGACAAGCATTGTTTGAAAATGATGATATGACAAAAATAATTATTATATTGTACGTTTATATCATGCATGCCTTTCGTATTATATGACTAAAAAATGGTTCAAAAGAAATGGACTTCCACGGCTGAAACTATACATCACAGATTATTATACATACAGTGCACTGTAAGGGAACAAGTTCATCCTGTTAAACTCAATCAGGTTAAGCTTCCAATTTGCTATCAATATTCCCACCTAATCCTCGGAAAAAGATCAGTTTCATAAATATATTCAACGCGTCACCTACAGTGGTACTTCTGTAATATGAAAGTCATCTAATCCCCCCCCCAAAAAAAAAAAACCAGAAAATATATATACATGAACTGTCCATAAAGAATATAAGTAAACCACTGGAAGATTGTTCGGACATTGGCGCGAGATCCAAACAATATTGTTTAATTGTACAATAGTTTGTTTGATCTATATCATTTCGACTTACAATCAGAGCAAATTAGAGTCAAGGCTAAATGCGACTGACCTGTCTTAAGGGGGTTTTAAAACTAATATTTATGCAAAATAGATAATCCAAGGTAGCCACAATGAGTCATCCCCTCCTAGTCTTGTTTCCAAACTGCCCTTTAACATATCTTTATTTTCATTTATTTTCACGTCCAGCAACATATTAGTTTACAACCTTATCAAATAAGAAAGTTGGGCCCCAAGATTAAGGAGTAATTCACATACCTTTCAAGTTCGTTATGACTTTCAAATAACTAAAAGTTGTACATCATCAAATTTCCAGCATTTTTCTTTGAAAGATAATGAAAAGGTGAAATCTTTGAAGACTTCCGTGGCGGTAGAACGTTGGGTGGTAGAAGGCTCATAACGGTGCACCACGTATTCTTTCTTGGGTATGTATGTGCCGAACCGCATATTCTAAAGGGTGACTGTTGGTGTGTTTTGTTAGCGCGTGCAAATCGTTTTATGCGTGTTTACAGCGATTTATAACTACATTGTAGTTTCCTAGCTGGGTAAAAAGAAAAGTTGGAAGCAAACGTATATATAAAAATATATATTACAAAATAAAGTAGGACGAATGATAATAACATTATACTTATATAGATTGTGAAAACTTTATGTTAAACTCTAAACTAAAAAAAAAATCAATAAAAAATAGAAAATAAAAAACAAAAAATAACAACAATGAAATAAAAAAGAAAATAAAATAAAGGATGATATCTTGGATTTAGGAGCCTGCACATCTTGCATGCTGCGTCGACATCGCCCACTATAGTAATGACAGGAATGATAGAACATAATTTAATTTTGAAATCGTTTGCAAGGTTTTGACAATGTGATGATTTGCTGTAATGCGAGTATAATGTGCTCTAAAAGTGCCTCCCACAATTAGGATAATAATGTCATAAGCCACCTCCAGCAACCCCTACCCCTCCCACTGTGTTACTCTCTCTCTCATTCCCTGAGTTAGTCATTCCATTCCCGTTTAGTTCGATGCCTACATGTTTCCATGGTTACTGTACTAAACACGTGGTGATAAAGGAAACTCTTTCTAGGAAGCGGTCAATCAGGTATGTTAATTCATAACCTGCCACTCACGGTTATTACGTAAGCCCCGTCTCATCGAAGACCATTAAAAATTGATGATTAATTAATAACATCTTCTCTACTCTGTTATACTCATCTGTCACTTTCCCTCTCTCCGTTAGATCTTCTTTGTGATTTTATAATCACGTCTTATCGAATGGATAAAGAAGCTATAGCAAGGGTTTCGAGATTAAACACGGAAACACGTCATGATTAGTTTGTCGCGAATGCCCCCGGCCGGCTTATATACCGGAATTGCATTGTACACCTGCGTACTGTGGACTTCACGTAATTACGTAAGGTTGACATTAATTTTAGTGCCAATTTTCCTTTCACACCCGACTGTATATTATGCAATTCCAATACCGAGAAACAGTACGGTTTTATAAGTCGGCCTTTCGTCACTAGTAACACAGTAGCACACGTGCGTTAAAGTAACGCAAGCGATGCGTGGAAAATGAAAAGGAGAGACAAAACGTGAATAGTTCAAAATAGTAGAAAAAAAGCAAGGTATTTCCGGGGGAAAAAAAGGCACACTGATCTACTTTTTAAGTCATCAGTCGTGTCGAGCTCTGAGCCATGAGACTATTTAAATTTTAGTGTCTCTCCCTTTATAGGGACTCCTGAGACTAGACTGGAATGCGCCCCCTCGCGTTAGAAAAGTGAAATGAATATGAGGAAGTGTCCTCGTTGTTTTAAACGGACTCTTTGCTAGATCTTTGGAAAATAATTACCTTAAATTTTCAATGTTCTATGTACCAGATGCACTTAACGAACACGGTGGTGTCTCAGGTAGTACTTAATGTCCTCCTAATGGCAACTAATATCTTTTGCATATGATTATTCAGATGACACATTTTCTATTTTCGTTAATTACATACTTTAATGTATAATTATTATTTTTATTATTATTATAAAGATCAATTGTAATAATTATTATCAAATGATTATCATACAGCATTTTGTAAGTCCTATGTCGTGTGTTAGGTGAGTGGGTGTATATGAGAATGCATTTTTTTTTTGGGGGGGAGGGGGATTGCAATCTCAGTCTTTCGAAATATACGGCTGTCGATCTGATTGTTAATTACTCCCGTAGTCTGCTTGGTGTTCACACCTCAAAGTCAGTTAGGTGCTGATAATGAGCGAGCATCTCTGTTCGAGTACCCCGATGCCTCGGGCTTCGTTCTCGGCTGACATGGCGCTAATACGCGGCACGCATCTTTCTAATACTGAGGAAGACCGGCGGAACGAAAAGCGTGGTTTTATCCATTAAAGGCGCGAAACTTCCAGCCCCGTGGCCCGAGAGATCTGATGGACTTATGACGGCTAACAGGTCGGACAGTAATGTTTACAGCCTTGACTTGTTTTTTCGATAATTACAGTGATATAGCCACATCTTATTGACGTCTGACGGCAGCATCTGCGACATAATCTTACTCGCTTTAGATAGTTACGATTTTGTTAGGCCTATAATCCATACATTGAAAGTGTGTCAGTGTTAATATTACATATATGACATCTAAAACTAACGGGCACATCACATAATATTATCAGGTCAGTTCAGTTCAGTTCAGTTTATTTTTTTCCATCAAGCAAAAAGTGAAACAAAGTATAATATGATATAAAGCATGTGTAGAACAATCACATAAATTGATTAACATCAATCAAGGAAAAAAGAAATACAAAACGAAAAGTGAATTGCACAGTATATAATTATGATGTAAGCATATAGTGTACCTGAGAACACCTCTGCATGCTTTGAAGGGTAACAATAAAGTAGGTGTGGAAAGAGAGTGGTCGTCAGCACTAAAAAGCTAAGCTTGTAATACATGGATCACTCAAAACATGGTAAATAAGTATACATCATCGTTATTTAAACCGTACTTCTTTTTAAAGTGCAGAAAATACAAATTCAGGTAAATCTAGCAATGTTCAAGTTGCAAGTAATATTTGATGAGCCGTGTGTACCCAACAGAAAAATGGTGAAAAACAAAACAAAGCAAAAGAATCTCACAATAGTGGATATGATATATTACACATACACACATGCGCGTGCATATAAAAAAAAAAGAATAGATGGAACGAGACCATTACTTTTTGTCAACGAGAATAGCAATTATTTCAACGTTCAGCCGACGTACCGAGTTGGTATGTTGCATGATGGGAAATTATCCATTACTTTCTATTATTCTTGTTACCTTCAACTCATTTCAAAGTTATGACAAGGCTCTTAAGTATTGCGCCTCATTATCACCCAGCGTAAATAATAATGATGAAAGATTTGTTGCCTCTTTGTACATCGAAAAAGGGTGCAGGGAGTGCACTAATGCTCAGTTCGGAGCCTATCAATAGTTTGTGTTTTGAAAATCTATGAATGATTCAGCATGTATGCCGTACTGACGAAATTGATCCGGTCCGCGATGCCTATACCTCAATTGATCTCCTTTTCGGCTTGCACAATCACTAATCATAACGTCCTGAAAAACTCGCATTACACTAAATTATGCAGGCCAATCACTTTTGTTATCTCTTGGTAGGAGCCCCGATGAAAAATTGAATGAGATTTTATTTGATTCGCAGAGGTAATAAAAGTATACCAGTCGTCTCTTTTTCTCAGTGGAGACAATTCATTGTACCTCTCCTCTCTTCCCTAACTCTTTGGTTCCCTGTGTGGTGATCGGTACAGAAAACTCCATAGCGTTGTACACACCGTCCAAAGTCCCTGGCAGCGTAAGGGTTTAGTTTGCTTAGCCTTGTTTCAGGGGAAGGAAATATAGGGTGATCATTGGGTCTACTGACGTGTAATTGATTTGATAGAGTCGAATTCGATTCAGTTTGTGTTTTAAGAGAGCAATGAATATTCTTGCAGTCAAGAAGTTCCCCTTTTATCACTGCCGCTTCGACTTTTCTGTGTCAAGTTTAGTCTCCTATAGACTCACTTGCCAGTCGTTTCCTCTTTCATGGGCAAATTTGAATAATCGGATAAAGGTTATATAGTGACGATTAACCCTCTGAACACCAATGCCAACCTCCTTGTCGACAATGTCAATGGCAGTTTGAGGATAGGATCCCGAAGGGGTTAATTATTGAGCAACACCGAGTGACGCATTTTTCATAGAAAAGTTATCAATACCATATCGCTATCACAATTATATCTCTTCAATCTACAAAAAGTGCCTATTGTGACATCAAGGCAGTTCAGGATGCATTCATAATTATCCTACGCTATAGGAATGGTATTGTTTTGGTTGAGATGGGGGCTTTAAAGGCTTCCAATTTTTTTTATGAGATGATTAGAAATATCTTACGAAATATGAAAGAGCAAACACTTCTAAGAGGAATTCAAAGCTTATCTTACGAAAACTGGTTTTAAAATGGCTGAGATATTCAAAACAAAGCGATCCTTATAAAAGATGGACCCAACCTTTTATTAGAATCGCTTTGTTTAACCTTGTTTTCTGGATATTAAATTAGCCATTTCAAAACCATTTTTCCATCATATAAACTTTGAATATCTTTTATAATTGTATGTTCTTTAATATTTCATAAGTGGTTTATCTCGCACAAATTAAAAGCTAAATCCTCTTCTCAACCAAAAGTATATCATCCTTTTCAGATAACCAATGATTTTCTACATCCAGCAATTTCAGTGCTTCGTTATGACAACGAATGTCCGCCATTCTCTTGATTAGTGAAACAAGGGCGAACCTGATCATTTGTTTTTGTGTGTGTACTTGTAGTTGCTTTACATAGAAAATTCTCCAAACCTGTGAACAATTACATAGCAGAATTCAAGAGATTCGACAGTCTTTTATAAAAATTCTTATTATACATGGAGTTGTATCTTCCTCCTTAACTTCCTTCCATTCTTAACATTGTAACTTTTTTACAAATTAGTCTTTGGGATGCAATAAACCAATGAATTAATTCATACTCTAATGACTTGGATTGAAATTAAACACTTTACAAAAGAATGATTCGCATAAAATGATTTTTCGACTTGGTTTTATTGCAACCGATTCATTCAGATTGTTCATAGTTTTAGAGTAATAGTCATAATAAAAATCATGGGCATGGACTTGGTTGGAGAATTTACGTAATGTTTACATTCGCTTTGGTTTGGCTTGACTTGGTTTTATTACACTAAACACTGCATAATTGGTGCTTATTTACGTCGATCAAGGGCAATTTGGCAATCAGTTTCAATAAAAATGATAATGGTAACGCTATATGATATATAGATAGTATAAGTAAAATTATACCTGCAAACTGTTCGAGGCCTATCGTGATAGAAGGCGCCTGAGGGTCTGCAGTAGGACGATTTGTCTTTCTTAGACGTTTGAGTGCTCTGGTGAGGACAGAAAATACAGGTTCGTTCGAAGGACGAGATCCGACGTGCAGAAGAGTATTCAGCACACATGGCGTACTGATGGATAAAGAAACAAAACTGTTATGGGGGCATATTATTAATCAGTGAGGGACAAGAATCGCTGTCTACTTGAGCTATAGTTTCTTCGGTATGTGTTTGAGAGTACATCCGCAATCATATTCACTCCTTCTTAAAGATTTCTTGTTTCTATATTGACAACTAAGAATTCTTCTGTCTCTCCATAATTGCTTACTCATATATACCTGTAGGCTATTTATTATGGCGTCATAACAAGATAAGTCTAGAATTAGACTTCAAGAGATGATAACGTAAAAAGACACACACATTATATTCGTACTTCCAGTGTCAGACGTATATCGACCGACGTCATTTCCGTAAGAAAATTATGTTTTGTAAAAAAAAAATGAACTTTTAAGGCATTGCTCTTGACAAGTCATCGTATGCGTTCTAACTAAAGGCGTAGTCTTTTCCACAGGCCCGCAATCTGTCAATAGTGCCGCCATTCGAAAATGGCGAGTGAAGTATCAAAGCAAGCAACTGAAGCCGAACACTTCAACACTACGAAGCCTTCCGAGATCTGCGCATGACTATGTGATGACTATTCATTGACCGAGCAGGGAGGTGGGTCTAGAGTCACTTTAACCACTCCTTCCCAGTCATTCAGTTTGGTCATTTTGACCAATGGAAAGGCTAGATTAACTGCTCCAGCGGCCTTCGGTGCGAGGTGCATTTTTCGTTATTCTCAAACAGAGCTCTGGTGATTGACTGTGATGTTTGTTGCAAAACGTTGGTAGATGAGAAATTCGGACGGGTTTCCAAAGGCCCTTTGCTGCATGTGACTTGCGCCTCGCTGGTACCATGGCGCTGCTTACTTCTCTCTCAAAGATTGCTACTACAGCAGCAGGAGGGTCTGTATCAAAGACTAACAGATTGTAGAGGTTTAAACTTGAACGCTCCTCTGAGAAGCGCTTCATTATGCGTCGTGGATTTGATAAATTAACATCCTCCCGCCCTGTTTGTCAAATATATCATTGTGAGGTTGGTACCTTGATAGTTGTATCTTCTTCTCGATATTGGCACTCGATCGCACCTCATTGTGGGAATGTGTATATGAAATTTCTCGCCAGAGGTTACATCATTATAGTTCAACATGACCTAATTTAATACCCTGGAGCTCCCAACGTGGAATGGAAGACATTCTAATGCCAGAAGGCGCCGAATTCATTTTCAGATCAAATTGAATAATCTGCTGCCGAATGTTTTTTGGCAGACCTGAAGATACTAGTCTGACCAACTTTGAACAAGAAAACATGAAAGTGTCTTGTCGTCTGAAGTACAAAAAAGGCAACCTCACATAATTATCGTCACATAAAAAGTTTGATCAGTATAAGACGATGATTTCCCTTTAACAATTAAGGAATGGATACATGAATCATCTTAGCAGTACTAATTGACAGAGAACGACTTTTGCCTCACTTGCCCCTCTTTGTTGTCAAAAAAAAAAGAAGAAGAAGGATAAAGAGTTAAAATTCAACTGTTTCGAAATGGTTTCGACCCCAGGTATATAGATTTAGCGTATAAGCCCTAATTGATACGGCAAAAATGGTCCTCGTACGCGGGGGATGTCATGTCATGTCATGTCATGTCATGTCATACATGTCTGCACACCTTTCATTGCACAAAAGCATGTGTATTCATGTTTTCACAGTGAAGAATGGTTGAATGATTATTCATATCTTCATATTGGAGCGACAGATTGACAGACAGACAGATAGAGCGTCTACACACACACACACACACACACACACACACACACACAAACACACACACACACAAACACACACACACACACATAAACACACACCAGTAGTAGCACATAAATCGAATTTCGTGTGTTCGCGCCTTTGATATAACTCATTAGTATGTTTTTTCTAGAATTTTAGCTGGACATCATGGATTTTTTTGCTGATGGAATTAAACTAAACTATCGCTTAACAGCTTTTTGATGAGCAGTGCTAGCCTCCTGTAGTCAGAATGGCAGTGCTTTTTGATGAAGCTATCTTGAACTAATTCCTAAGAGAATGACATACATGCTTGAAAGTGCTCTCTATCTGAATTATCGTAATTATCATCTTATGGACATTGAGGGAGCTCTTCTCTGTTCAGCGAATTAATGTAACCCGGATTCGGAAACCAAGCAGTGTACAATCGGCCAATATTCTTCCTGTTGCTGAGATGGAATCAGCGCTTTCCATCTTCGATTTTCGCCATCAAGCTTGCCTCTGTCGCAAAATACCGCCTTCTCGCAGCAAATTACGGCAAGTGGCTTCACTAACGCGGCTCGACATCAGCCATGATATACCCCAAAAAAGCAGATTTCCTTTTGCGTTCGTTGTGCTGCAACAACTCATGGTTTAAACATGACCGTGATTAATACAAGGGCGTGAAAGCCAGGAGGTCTTTTCGATTTTAATCACGGTGAGGTGATCGCAAAGAAAGGTCGAGAACAAAAGGATCGGGGATAGAAATGGGTAGAAAGAGTCGGAGAGTATTGAGAGCAGAAAGTTGCGAACGGAATGAGAGGATAATTGGAGGGGTTGGAAATAATCATTAAGCGAACCTCGAGACAGGAGAGGAGACATTTTATCCGGGTCTCAAAGAGATGTATACGTTATGGCAATCTCATGGCCCTGTTTTGCTTAGTCTTGAGCTAGTGGGCCTCATTGTTTTGTCCAGTGTCGAGATCGTGTGGGCTTTATTTGTCTTAGTGTCTAGCTCATGGTTCTGTTTTTACTTATAGTGTCTTGCCATTGAGTCTGTTTTACATAATGTCTATCTTGTATATTAATATACTGTATAACTGCATGGTGGATGCCGAGTTCGTGGGATGTCCCCAACCCCCTTTTTAACTTTCGATATACATTGATTTGTTTTGCTTTGGTTTGATTTTATTTTCGGGGCGTTTTTGCTGAGTATTGTTTTGTTTTAATGTGTTCCATTATCTTATTTCAACTGTCATTGAATATTATTGTTTGTTTGCTAGCTTTTGTTATCCTGTGACTTATACGCTAGGTTGGGCAGTACCGTCAAGCACAACGCGAAGCCTAATTAACATGAGGAGCATTTTGAACCGCAAAGGAAATTGATATAGCCTGAATGCTGTCTTGCTTGTGAACAAGCTTGATGAGATTGCCGACCGTATTTGACGAGCTTGCTTCCAAAAGGCGCTAAATCCACTGAAAACTGGATTTAGCGCCTTGTGAAAGCGAGCTTTTCATTTATTGAAAGTAAATAGTCACTTCTGTTCTACAACAATTCTACTCGTATGTATATGTTCCCTGGAATTGGAATCATCATCCTACTTTATAAATGCAGCAAACAATCTTGATAGTAAATCGGAACTGTTCATGACATACTTATAGTAGCCTATATAGTAGTGTTTTATATACCACAGAGCACTGGGGATAGATTACAATATCTTCCAAGCATATAATATTTGGCAAGCAATCACTGATTCGCAATATATATTCCATTGCTGCCTGGAATGGTGGATTGCGCTACATTATTTTTGTTTCACAAAATCAAATAATCTTGATTGCAAACGAAAACTTCGCGAATGTATGTGCACGCTGAAAAAAAAATGGCTTGAAACTAGTCAACATTTACCTGTGTTCAAGTTAAACTAATGTTATTATCGATGTGAATGAAATGGCCGAAATTATGAGCTTTTTTTCCAGATGTGAATTATAGCCTACAAGCAATTCTTTGACTCCTTGTCTTAATCATGATTGTGAAAGACGTTCCCTCATGATAGCAAGTGTGAATGTCACTAAAACGACATAATATTCCGCTCTTCAAGCCTAGTGCTATTCTATCAACCTGACAGATGTACATCTCGTATAACCCAACTCAATCTCGTCATTCATTCATTCAATCTCATTATTCCGTAACTGGAGGGATTGGTGTCTCTCCATTCGGTAACCGATACCTTAATCGGGTGAAAATCACCTGTAAAGATGATTGCGCGTTCCCCTCCGATCGGCAGGACTAACAACCCTAAAGCTGATACAGCTCTCGATTTCCATCCAATTTTATCGCTTGGGCGCCTCTGGCATTATTGATCCAACTACTTTCCAGTTTTTCATGATTCTTTTTTAAATATTTTAGGATGGAAAGTAGAAACATCACAATGTCTCGGGTAGTATTTCGTTTACATCACAATGTCTTCGAAGAATTTCACTTTTACCTTAGCACAGAACAAAGTACATTGTTAACTCCATTTATTGCCCTGAAATACCAGACTGTCAAATTGCCAATTAGTGGACACCCAGTACGACCGCTGCGCAGAAGCAAAATATACATTTTTACATTCGTCTCTGTCCTTTCACGTAAAGGATATGAGCAATAAATGGCAGTGTTTGTTACAACTCTCTAGAGATATATTTTTCAAAGATATCTAATCCTTTCCAAGATGATCTTCGTTTTTTTTTTTTTTTTTTTTTTCAAACCTGAAATCTAACACTGATATTGCAAGTTGTGAAGATTGCGGTGTATAGGCATCATGTGTTTACGGTACGTACGGTGTATGTGTTTGTAAAACTTAAAGGGCAAGTGCACCTTCATGTACATGTGGATTGAGTGAATGCAACAATATTATAAAACACATCAGTCAAAGTTTGAGGAAAATCCAACAATCCGTTCAAAAGTTATGAATTTTTAAAGTATCTGCGCAATTACTGCTGGATGAGAAGACTACTACAGTGTGTGATGTCACATGCGTACAACGACATAATGAAAATAAAAAGAGTATTTCAAAAAATTCTAGTTTTTGAATAAAGTGCACATTTCTTGGACTTGTTACTGATGTATGTTAAGGAAAATATTATTCCCCTTGCCTTCTGAAAGAGAGAAGTCGAGTGTTCTTTTGTTATGCGAGAAAAGTAAAAATAAGGTGAATTTTCTTTATTCTTTATACCGTTGTACTCATGTGACATCACAAGCTATAGTAGTCTTTTCATCCATCCATGACTGAGCAGAAACTTTAAAAATTCATAACTTCTGAACGGATTGTTGGATTTTCCTCAAACTCTCGCTGATGTGTCCTACTAATATGCTGCATTCACTCAACCCACATGTCTATGAAGGTGAACTTGTCCTTTAAACTGAACTATATTACAGATAGTCATGAGATATTGGCAAGAAGGAAATGCAAAATGTCGGTTGAAATACCCTTATACCAACCCAAACTGAGTTATTGACCCTGTAAAAATCTTTTCTGTGATTATCAGTGAAAGACGGGGATAGATATCGTGTTTGTGTGTGTTTCGTGTCGGATGTGTTTGTTTGTTTGTTTGTTTGTTTGTTTGTGCGTGCGTGCGTGCCTGTGCGTGCTTGTGCGTGCATCTAGATGAGACTACTTAGTAGTTTTTTCTGTTGCACAGAAATACTATAGGTACTTATCAGTTTGAACGGAAATGAGTGAACGCCACTGAAAAAAAAAGGGAAAAGGAGATACAAAACTTTTATCTGACAACACTTACAAGTGGTAATATAGTGTGCTAAAAACTAATAAAATAAAAAGTTCCTCTTGGCGAGCGTGGGATTTTTATTTACGTTCAGATTTCGGCTGATATATCTCACTGTTTATATCACTGGACACAATTTGGTGATACTACAATAGTATCATTACTTTATTACCACTTTACTGATATTTCTTTCCCGATCTTCACTGTCTCTATAATGTTACAATGAAATTGTGCACTGTTTTATGAGGATCACTTGCAAGACAAGATAACGTAAGAGAATACGCGGGTAACTATTAATGCACCGCACGTACGACCATGCCGGACGAAACTCTAAAAAAAACCTAACTTTACATAAAGTTATACTTATATTTAAGCCCATTAAATCCCTCCCCTGAGTATTCCATTCGCTGTGTCAATCAGAGACCGGTTAAAAGCATCCTGGCATCGCATAATCGACCTACATACCAAGCCATAGTTGCTGTGACACGATTCATATGCCTAACAACCACAGCATGTGCGTCTCCCCCGTCGACTCGTTAAGGATTCTCACCGGTAAATATTGACAGTGCCCTCAACGATCGCCTCGTCGCTGTTTGCAGTCGTCGAGAACTTTACGCATGTCCTTTACCCATTTCCAAAACCTGTCATCCCACCTTAAGCGTTCTGCCAGAGAGCGTCAAAGAGGACGTGATTTAAACATGCCATCCCCTCTCCTCCACACCTCAATGTCTCTGGATTCGCATCAATGAAATAAATATAAAAAACACCAGAATGCAGCTCATACAAACCTTAAGACCAATATCAATAGTTTTTATGCATCGCCAAACAAAACGATGCAAACAAGACAGTGCAAACAAGAAATAAAAACAAACACAAACGTGCTCTGAGACAAGCATATAGGCCTATCATTATGTGCAGAAATTCCAGTCAAGTTACCACTGTTACAGAAATTACATTATATCCTCGTTGTTTGCAACATGATAATCGACTTTTAATGATCAGGAGTATGGTAAATGTTACGTCGGACTACATGCATGATTTGTAATTTATGGAATAACCCATTTTGATTGATAAAATACACACACGATCAATGGCTAGTCTTTTATCTGAACAAAAATAATGAAAATTTGCTCCTTCTCATTCGGGTATAGTAAACGTTATTTAAACCATAGTAACACACATTCATCAACATCTCAGGATTGCATCTGCGAGATAGGTTACTTGTAAAAAAAAAAATGATAATAATAATGAATAAAGAAAGTCAACTGTAAAGTGGTTGCTGTTTTCCCCCCTGGATAGAAAACTTGCATGCTTTATGACATGGAATCATTTCCCGCTTGCATATATATGTAACACGATAAACAGCTGTCTTGCTGTGTGAGAAACGAATCTTGATTCAAAACACTGAACTTCGAGATCTTCAGGAATATTGAGTGGATGTATCTCGTGCAAGGTTGTTTTTATTTTCGGAGATAAAGAACGGATGTACAAGTATCATCGTTGCATCGCGAGAAAAGGAGGACAGTGCTTCGGGGAACGAATTGCTGAAAGACAATCGCAAGTCAAATATCACAGAGTATCATGTTCTTCGCAGCAGAGTATACTATGACGATCTCCCCTACTTTTATAACCATTAAGACGACATGCAATACGTCACAAAGAAGAAATCATGTGATTGAAGGAAAACAGTACACACCAAGTAAGAGAGAGAAGATATAACGCTAAGGCCGATAAATCTGTATTTCATAAAGTTGTTTATCATCGTATAATACACAATTGATTTTGTTGACAAGTCTGCAAGGAAAAAACTTGAACCATTACATGATCGTTTCATTTTGCAGGAGAACACCATTAAAAAAAGTACGGACTTATCGAGTCTACGAGGGTATAAACAATGTGAATTCCACATAAGTACGTGGTACTGATGTTCATGATTTTAAAACCACATTTTCAAGATACATGTAGTGTACAATTTTAAGTTAACCTGAAAAAAAAAAAGAAGTTAACTTTCTAAAAGTGCCGCTGTATCTCGGCGGCGTATTATGTCTTCTTTTGGTCTGCATGCGCAATTTTCATTTAGTTTTTATTGTATTGACATATGATTATTAATGTATTCACATAATGTAAATAGCCATTAATATCTATATGATGCATACTTATAGAAACATAAACTTATATGTATATATATATATATATATATATATATATATATATATATATATGCAAGAGAGGAGAGAAAATGGTTTGTGATAAGGATTATGATATGCTATAAATTGTATCATAATTTTCACGTGTCTTGTGGATTGTGGTGAGTTGCGGTTTCCACAAAACGTGAAATTAATGACATAACGTCATAATTTTCGTGCAAAAATCATGTACCACTGCCTTTCTGCTTTTAAATCATTTTGCTCTTAAACTTGACTATGGAGCGGCTTTTCATGTAAAGGTGAGTGTTACAAAATGCCTTGCTCAGACATTAAACACAAAGAGGCCGTCCTGTTTCTAAAGTGTTAAGTTATTCGACGGTGCAATTCTGAAACGAGATATTAACCGTGGAAAAGAGAATGGGTTTGAAACTCCGAAGAAAATCTTGGAAATTCATGATAATTTGGGAAACGCTAAGTGGTAAATAGAGAAAAGACATATTTCAACTTTGAAATGAAAGTAACACGCCAATATCTGCAGGGCATAGAAATGCCCTTCGAACTACTTATCTTTTTTTCTTCGGGGTTGCCATACTAGAACCGAACGGTTTCGGAAACGAAGTAAAGTGGGCAGGCCCGTGTATGTATCTGGTTCAATTGAATTTGTTTTCTCCCTGTCCCGGAGCGAACATCAAATTGTGCAGTTTGCGGTAGCCTTTTGGATATTAACGTTTGACCATTAGAACCTTCAGACAACATGATTGACCTTTAAACTAGATATTGACTCGATAGATTTTTTCTTTGTTTCCCAATAATCGTGATGTTAGGCCACGTCCTATATTTTCATCTTCTTGGATGTTCCCTTCTGACGTTAACATACGCAGAACATTTTTTCCCCACTGACAAGACGCGTATAACAGATAGTGTTCAAGAATGCCACATGTTGCGACTCAAAACTATATAAACAAGCATCGCTGTAGGAAATGACATCATGACAGCAACTATAATAATATAAGGCAGCATAATATCGATAGGGTTTTGCAGGTACGGTGAGACAAGACAAAGTCCAATCAGATTTCAGTGGTCCTGGTCTAACTATTTGATGAAAAAAAAAGTGTGGACCAGTTTAATTGCTTCGGGCTTTGCCTGTTGAAATCAACACGGAAATAGAAAGTTGCCCGTTAAAATCTCGTATAAAAAAAAAGAAAAAAATCTACCCCTATGTTTCACGACACTGAATCCATACAATTTGAAAACCACGTATTCTTTTTTTTTTAATCTTAAGCTAATCTTTTATCCACACAGATCATACGATGAGGTAAAAAATATAAAGGGTTAAAAGGGCGATACTCTCGAGGAAAAAAAAAAACCAAGTATACATAATAATATACACAATCATGTATGTATAATTTGTGTTTGTGTGTGCCCTATGCTTTTGTGTGTTATGTGTGTATTGAATTGCTCTAAGAGTCTGGCTATAATAGAAGTATATGTGCTGTGCGAGAGATTTTAGAACAATCTTTGGGGAAATCTGAGGGTAAGTACGAAAGTATTGAACCTTCGTTTGACGAACGACACGATGAGCCTGCATGGGGGTACTAGGGGAGGGTGAGGGAGAGAGAGGAAACAAGTCTGTAAAACTTATATTATTCACCGTGGTTGCTTTTGCCTCCCTTTGACACCTTCGGCTAAATCTCACGGCAGCTGCAGCACTTCTCGAGTCAACATGACTCCTCGGAAGGGTTATTTGCCTTACCGCTAAAACATACACATGGCACCCAGTTGCTAAGATTTTCACTATATAGACGTCAGATCCCTAACCGCGCACCACCCTAAACCAAACCGAAATGTTTCGTCATCATCATCGACTGTGCTGAAGTGGACAGGGAAATCATTATCTCAGATTTCAGATTCCGAAGCAGACAAATAGGTTTGAGGAAAAGCAACGTGGAAGGCACATAATCTAAAGATGAAGACATGCCACACACAAAAAGGCATGATAAAAAGATCCATAGAGGTAATACTGTAGCGGTTGGTGTAGTTTAAGGAGGGATTCCCGACCAGTTTAAAGTTTTCCTACAGAAAAAGATCATATTTTATAAATATAAACGGTGAACAATTTTGATCAAAATGGGATGAAAATTAATGAAATTACAAATTGTAGTGAAGCTTCGCTAATTTTTGCACAACAATATTCTCGAATAGATCTATATGAGTATAAAAATGATGGAGCTGATTTTAATTGCCATCCTCTCAAAATTTTGCCATTGATTGTGCACAAAAAAATGACCCCCCAAAATAAAACAAAACAAAGAAAAAACTGAATTGAACAAAACAATTCTCTGCTTTAAAAATGTTAAACGCAATAGCCAGGCTGATTAACTTTGAAATGATGCATTCAGATACGATTAGGGTTTGAGACTTCATCAATTAATGGGGCGTAATTGCATTTGAACACATATCTGAAAATTTCAAGACTTTATGTACAAACTATGGCAAGTTGTGAGGCGATAGCATTATCAACTACCTCCTTTGCATATTGACAGTGACTACTAGTATTAAACAAGAGGTGTTCAGCGAAAATCAGCAAAACTTCACCATTTCGTATTTTCCTATAGTGTATTTATCCGATTTTCATCACATGCTAACTGCTTCAGTTATACAATACTCTATAAATCTTGCTAACTTTCTTTTTATCTGATCCGGAATTACTCTTTAAGCTGCAGTTAAGGCAATCCATATTATTATCCACTGCAAATTTGCCCCAGTCTACCTTCAAAATACTCTTCATCTTCACCAACCACCACGTAATCTACGTTCATCAAACTCGCTAAAATTACAGGTACCTCGAATCAAGCATAATTGGGGGGATCGGGCTTTTTCATATATGGGCCCAAAACTATGGAATGGCCTACCAAAATCTCTTAGAGAAGCATCTTCCATTGATAGTTTCAAAAAGAATCTCAAGACGTATATTTTTAATTTGAATTGACAATATTGTATGCCTGTATGTAATGTATGTGTATGTATATATTGTTTGTTGGTTTATTGTCTTATTATTTTCTGTGATACTGTTGTAACGTGACACAATATGTACTCTGTTCTATAGCGCCTTGAGTATCTTTTTTAGGTAGAAATGTGCGCTCTACAAGAGTCTCACTATTATTATTATTATTATTATTAAAATAATGATGGTGACTGTAATACACGTAGTAGTGATGCTCCTTCAACTATCACTAACTCCACTGCCATGTATACTATGATAACAATTCTACCACTACTTATGATCATCATGATAGTAATGATAACAATTATATCAAAAAATACGCTCAAATGTCTCAAGCCAATGGAATACACAATACTGCATTTTGCCATTAACATAAATTAATTACAATATTGTGACAAGCAATCGATTAAAATTTAATGATGTCGGGAAACGGTACAAACTAAAATGATACATGTACTGATGATACTAATGACGACGATGATAAGGATGATGATGATGATGATTATGATGATGATGATGATGATAATGATGATAATGGTGATGATGGTATTGATCATAATGGTGGAAAGAAGAAGAAAAACAGAAGACCGATAAACAGGAACTAGTATATACGCCCATCGATAATGGCACAACTACATGTATATCAAAACTGTTTTCACTTTCACGACAAATTATATCATTTGTGTGCTATGATAGCTTACTGGCACGGGAAACCTCATAGTGTTGTAAACACTTTCAAAAGTTCCTGGCATAGACAGGGTTAAATAGTGTCAGACACACTGTAAAACTGAAAAAGAAAAATGAATGTCATCTACCGTAGATAGCACTGGGATGACAAGAGGGGGCAGCAGAGCGAAATAAATCTGTGCCAACAGGCAAAGCAAGTTCTCATTTATAATTCTAGCATGTGCCAAGTACATAATAGAGATACATGTCATTGCATACCTTCTCTTGAAACTGGCTATAAACTGAGGTATCTAAAAACGGGAGAAGTATTCATAAAGATTATTATTCATGTATGAACTAGGTGCAGATCAAAATGTACAGATGAATGTGTATTCGTTTCAACCATAATGATATTTAAAAAAAAAAAAAAAATCAGTAATGCAGAGCGCTTGAATTGAAATCAACACTTTCTGCCGAATCAATGTCAGTTTTTCCTCAAACTTTCACTGATGTATTCTATACTAATATTGCTGCATTCACTTGATCCAAGCGTATATGTGGGGTAAATTCCTATTTCATGTCTTCTAGTCTATCCATCAGAAGCGATGGCGGCACCACGAACACTCAATCTTTTAAACGCATTGACCGATTTTCCTCAACCCATCTGACTTTGTTGTGTCCTATTGCTCCTTTCATTCTTGTAATCCACATACTTGGGAGTGAATTTCTCTTTATGGAAAATTACTGTTTACCTTTCCTTTTTTCTTTGTTCTTCACATAGTTGGGCATTTCTGATGGAATAAAGAAATAGATTTGACATTTAAACAGTGTACATGTACTTTGACTCCAAGGTCGCATGTATGCAAGTATAGCTCCTCCAATGGAAAAAAGAAGAAGGTAATAATACGCACTCATGCTAAATCGTATTGTTTATTTCGAAACAAACATATTGATTGCTGAGAGATCGACAATGAATGTTGTGATGTACTTTTTATTTTGTTCGTTTTTCTATTATTTCTAGGAAGACACAAGGTTAAATGCTCCGGAGATGTCTCTTAGCGGGCAACTAAATTGGCAGTCCTGTCCGTAAATATCCTCCTACTGCTGTCTCTAAACATTATTACAGTTTTATTCTTTTCTAACATCAAATAATTCAGGCAATTTGTCACAATAAATCTTAAAATCCTCCGTTGATTGGCCTGAAAGATATCATTACGTTCCGCCCATAAGAAGATGCTTGTTATCTATATTTCAGATGAACGATTCTGTATCCAAAGAAACAATTTGTCTCTACAATGCTCCCCTGTTAATCATGGGCATGCAATTATTGTGCTCTATCCGCGCACATACCGTATACTTCTCTGGCTTATGCACGGGGATTGTATTCGGGTAGCATTTTCCAGTGTCAATTTTGTATACGATCTCTTTGTAGATCCATGTGAGCAAGTCTCATTTTGCTTTGAAAATGAAAGTGTTTTTCATGTTCCGGAGTAGAATAGGGAAAATTAATAAAAACAAACAAACAAACGCATGGGAAAAGTGACAGAAAGTAGGAAATGTGGAGCAACTCGGTGAAGCACCACCTACAGCATAATAATATGAATAGCTGCGAGGGTGAATAAACTTTCTACTGTTTGTGTTTGTCAATATTTTGAGATGAAATATTACAGCTCTCTGGGTCTGGTTTAGATAATTCAATCAATTTACTGACTACCAAAAGTCGTGGTATTTTATTATTTATGTGTGTGTGTGTGTGTGTGTGTGTGTCTACATGAACACATATTTGTCAATCTGTTGCTTGAAAATAACTCCCACTTCTGGCATTAAAGAGATGGTACAGTTTTCGTTCTGACGGGGATTCGGGTTTTTAATTTTTGCGTGATAATTAGAAACCACTAAAATGAAATATTAAAGAGTTCGAAATTCTATGAAGAATTAACAGTTAATTTGATAAAATTTAGTTTTGAAATGGCTGAGATATCCCCCCCCCCCCAAAAAAAAAAAAAAATAAAGAGGTCCTAATAAAAGGTGGGACCCACCTTTTATTAGGACCACTTTGTTTTACCTTGTCTTTGATATCTCTGTCATGTCAAAACCGATCGACATCAAATACATTTTTAATTCTGCTTGGTTTCTAATTATATCTTGAAGTGGGTGAAAACATGAACCCCCATTTCAACCAAACTGTTCCATCCCTATAAAATCTTTTTCAAAGCATTCAGGGGTCTCATAGGGCATCTTGTATGCATGCTTGTCGCTCCCCCCCCCCCCCCCCCCACACACACACACACATGACACACATACACCATACATGCGCATTAGGGGTGGGGGATGCGTGTGTCATACTGCTCATATTGGAAATAGAATATTAAAATTCAGTATATATACACATATATTGTGTACATGACATTGTACATTCCACATTTTCATATCCGTTCTGATGCTGAAACTTACCCTGGGTTATCAAAATCTGCATGTATGCATATTGAGAAGTAGAGGTACAGTTTTCTTTTTGTAATATAGCATCGTAGCAAGTGTAAAATTGCTGGATTTCACATTACATGTGTACAGTGGACTCCCATTATAACGAAGTCCTCGGGACCAGCAGTTTTCTTTCGTTATATCGATATCTTGTTATATCCAAACAAACAAACAATAAAAATACATAGAGTGGTTAATGTTGCGGTCTGAATTATTGCTTCGTTGTAACCGGAATTTTGTTATAGCTGTGTTCGTTATAACGGGAGTGCACTGTACTATACACTTACATACACATTGAGGTACATGTATACATATGCACACACATACACACATTAGACGTACATATGTGTGCAGTATGGGTTAATTTTAATTATGCACAGCTATCATTTATTGTGCCAATTTTGTGATTTAGATAAGGATAAATTCAGCAATCCATACCCATCTTGTACAGGATATGAAATGTGATTCTGTGAACAGTAATTTTTTATCTTATTGTCGTTTTTTTTTTTTACTACTCCTTCTTTTTCATGTCAGAAAAAGATGAGATTATTCAAATATAAAAAAATTTAGGAGTATTATGACAACCTACATGCACATATTTCAGTCAATTTCATGGCATTCTGAAATACATGTATAAGTGTAAGTTAAACTGTACGACAAACACAATAATTAAGTTACACAGAATACACTGTATGTCTTAAAACATACACAATCTTGAGAAACTTTCCTTTTAAGCCTAAGATACACAGTCGAGGAGATTTGACATGTTATCACATTTAATCGGAAAAAAAAGCATCATACAGGAACCTGCATTATAACAAAGTTCTTGGGACAAGCAGTTTTCTTCTGTTCAAAATCAGAATTTTGTTTTTGCCGAACAGTAAAGTACTTAAAGAGATATATAGATGATAATTTTGGAACCTGAATTTGTCCTTCACTGTAACAAAAATTATGTTTTAGCAACTGTAATCGTTATAATGGCAGTGCATTGTACAAACTTCTTTGCCCCCCCCCAAAAAAAAAACAGAAAAAAAAAGAAAAAAAAGGGGGTGAAATTTGAGAAAAAACAAATCAGAAATTTGGACAGGAGATGGGCAGAATTCATCAGCCATCAAACACTGACACTATGTCTGTATACAAACTTTTTAATTTTCAGCCAAAACATTTTGTAGTGTTCTCCATTATTTCCGCCCCTTTACTATACAGCATCGTAGTGACAGCTCACTTTTTGTATGTGATATTACATACATGTGATGTGTAAAACATACCATTTAAATTCTTTTGTTTTATCATTGGGTGCAAGAATAAAACAGGTTTTTATGAAAGTTGGCACTGAAACACTAACGTAAAACGTACACATAGACAAAAAGAAAAGAAAGACAGAAATGATAGTAATAATTCATTCTACATCACTCATATGTGTTACTGAGTACATGACATAATCAGCATACATTACGTCTGTAATTAAAGTCAAACTCACGCAACAGTGAGGTTGTGCAATTCAACAAAGTGACATAGACCAACAAGCATTATCTTTCCAGCTGATTTTAATGCCTTTATATTTCAGTCAGCTGCTCAGGAATATAACTATTTGGTCTGTGTCCTAGTCCAAGAATTCTTGTAGAGTGGCACGGTATAGCGGCGTTCTGTATGCAACAAAGATAGCACGCTGGACAAATTTTCGTTGCTAGCAATCTCCATCATTTCCTCATGAACCAACCTTTCAAAACATATCGAGAGCAGCAGATTGGGTGGACAAAGCAGCAGGTTTCGTGGCATGCTTCATTGGTATGATATACCACTTGTGCTTTCACAAATGGTATTACATAAAAGATCTAAACTTGTCTTTTGACAATGTTTTTATTTGGTCTGCTCAGCAGCACATCCCGGATCAGTGGTGCAATTTTAACGCTAACTCAATTAGTGATAATATCAATCATTGATTTGATTAACTTTAAACACTTTGTTTGGGAATATACAGCAGGAACAATGACCTAAAAACTGTAATTTAAAAAAAGAAACGATTTGAGCAAAATGAAGTGAAAAATAAGCCTATCTTGAAATCATCACAAGTATAGGAAACTTTGCTTACTTTTGCCCAAATGAAACAGAAATATTTCTTGTGTTTCTTTCTGTTTCATGATTGTTATGACATCCTCTTGGTGCTGAATCTCTTTTACAACCTTCTTGCCCTGAACCAATCTCTGCTCATATCTAGTCACCTTGCCAAGATGGAAATCACAGCCCTGAAGATCCAGGGACAATGAATTCTGATCAATGCCTGGACCACGGGCGTAGGCCTTCTGTTCCAGCTCACAACACACTCCATTTGGACATCAGCCGCACTCGGCTCGCGAGCAGCGCGTGGGGCTCGTTGGGAAAGCCATCACATGACTGCCTGTGTGCAGTCTCACAGCGGTGACTGCGACCCTTGGTCCACCTCAATGCTGACTATGTGCTGGCCTGGTACCATCGCTAACCCCAACACCCTGGGCTCCTCCTTTTCATCTGAGTCTACAGAGTAGAATAAATAAGATTCACCAGGACACTGATTGCTTGGTACACTGTACAGTATGTCCAAAAAAAAATTACAATCGGATTTTTGCATCGATAACACCCAATATAATTGTCCAAATGCTACTTCAGGGTCTTCAAATGTAACATCTTAGCTCTATTTTACAGAAAACCCCATTCAATTTGGGTAAGCAGTCAGAGAGAAATATGGACTATTGAAAGCATGTCATAAGTCTGATTCTTCCAAGTTAAGCACTTGGCGATGCTCTTGGAACTGCATAATGTGTGAACACAATAGACAGAACTTGGAGGGAAGAGATTCCTGACATGCTCTACAAAATTCCTAATTTCTCTTTGACCACTGAAGCAAATCGAATGGGGTTTTCTGTAAGATGTGGGCTATGAGTTGTAGTTTCAAACCCTGGAACTGTATTTGGATTGATTCACTGTTTTTTAAGTTATCATTGCAGAGGGTCCCGTTGTGATTTTTTTTTTTTTGACATACGGTACACGTACAGTGTACATTCCGCATTGAGTGATTTCATACGGATATTTAGAAGCTGTATAGAAACTTGAGAGAGAGGGGGGTGTCACAGGGGGAGGGGGAATAGATAGTGACAAGGGGATATTTACATGTTTGGATCAGAAACAAAACACAGGGTCTGTTGTAAATAATAGCCATCAACATCTGTGCTTTCATTGTTTTTAGACTGAGTAAGGTGAAGAGTTTGCACAGCTGGCAAACAGTAGTAGTAGCAGTTTGTAGTACTATAGTCAACCTTGCTTTAAAAGTTGACCTCGCCAAAGTCGAAGCAGAAGGTCTTTCCAAGTCCTCTTCTCTTTATATTCTATTTATTCCAATCCCACATAAGTCTAACTTTTTCTAAGTTGAAGTTCTTCAGTACAAATAGATTTGCCTTAGGCAAGGTTGACTGTCGTAGGCATAGAACATGGCCGGCAACCACGTTTTCGAAAGTGGGGGGACTTCATACAAATGTCCTTGTGGTGCCATTTCTGGGTTTCATCAGCTTACAAGCAAAAACAAAAACAAAAACAACACCAACAACAACAAACAAACAAACAAACAAAATAAAATGCCTCAGTGCAACTTCTGGTGCCACTTGGGGGTTTCTTCAGCTGACAAGCAAAAAAAAAAAAGAAGTATTTATTTTTTTTTGTAGTGGCACTTTCGCATTTCCGGGGTGTAAAAAAAAAAAAAAAGGTCGTGGGGGGGCCCAAAGTGGTGACACCCCATGTATTCCTACAATCCTACATGTATTGTGCAAAAAAAAGTGTGCCTCCCCCCCCCCCTTCCGCCACCCCTGTATAAATTCCTGAATAATTGACAACTGCCTAGTACGTATTATGGTGATGCTAAACAGCATGAATCTTTTTGATTAGCATTTACATTGTAATTAAACAACCCATACCTAAGGGGTTGACATATTCCTCGCATGAACCCAGGATCACATTCTTATCCTTGTCCGTGCAGAGGAAAGTTCCGACCAGAGTTCTGCCATCTGTCATCCGAATCCTCATTGGTTGATTCAGCCACGCCTCCATCCTCTTTCTCATTTCCTGGGCCTTGTCTGTTGGGGGCACCTCGTCACCAGGGCTTGCTGCGCTAGCAGACATTTGGCCATTCTTGACATCTTGTGACTGATGAATCTGATCCTGAGGGAATGAAATCAAATAGGAATCTTTACCTTCAGAAAAAACAAACAAACAAACAAACATGAAAACAAGAGGATAGGCTTCAAAATACAAATTTTTGTGTATCTTCCTTTAGAGGAACAATTGAGCGCACACGTGACACAGGCTCTTTTTCTTTGTTTTTTTTTTAATTCTAAACAGAGAAAAAAAGAATTATTAAACATTTGGAAGTCTTCTTTGCGGTGTTTGCGTGCGTTGAGGACGGACGGACTTTTGGGAGGCTCTGAAAAATGTTGTGGTATAAGGATTGAAATTGGAATAGAATTTAGAAATATAAGTTATTTGAGGTGTGATTTGGATTACTGGAGGTACAGTGATCACGTCAGTGAAAAAGCTGGAGTTTAGGACAATTTGGAATCGAATTACAAGAAATTTATTAGTAGATCTGTCTGGTCATATGACCCGAAACTTCGCGCCATTACTTACTAGGCGAGTTCCATAGCACGCAGTGCAGTGGACCCGGTGGCCCGACAAGTAGCGAGAGTGTATTAACGGATGCGTAAGCCAGCTCCTCCGGCGCAAGCCGAACAGCTTTTGCATGATGTCCGTTACCAATTCTACCACCCGCAGTGGTGATCTCACACTGCAAGAAGCAATGAAGCGCCTGTCGCCACCCTCAAGTGCGGAAGTGGAAGAAGAAATCACACCACCAATTGATGATACTTCACGCATAGCCTCTGTACATGGTGCAAGGAGAAAAATTCTACCTAATACATCCAAACGTAAGCCATTGGCATCGGCATCAGAAGGTGACAACCTTGATGTAAGTGGATCACAAAATTTCCAGAGAGCAAGCAAGGGAAACAAGTATACAAGAAAGAACAGGCAAGGCAGACATGCAAAGAAAGATGACAAATCTCAGAATGTTAATATGGAATTCCAATGTGAGTATTGTGATAAAACTGGTATCGATATTATGATTGAATGTGAATGCTGCAAACGATGGTCATGTCTACCGTGTCAAGGCATGACTATGGATGTGTACACTGTACTGAGTAATGAGAACAACCGAACACACTGGTATTGTTTCTACTGTGAAGAAAAGGTTGTAGAAACTATCAAGTCAATTGACTGCTATGACCGGAATGCTAGTCCCACACATATAAGCAGTGAGAAGAATGATGTTACCACAGGCAACAAACATCATGGAGAGTCCACTAGCATGAGACTAGATCATGTTACTCATCAAATATGTGAGATTATGCAAGAAGTCCAAGGTCTTAAATGCATGCTTGAATCTTCAGAGAAATATGGCAGGGAAACAAACAGATCACAGTCTTCTTATGCAAATGTAGCTAAGCAACAAGGGGGGGTAGGAACAAGTGTCGGGATGGATACTGACATCCACCAAACCTACTCTAGACCTAGCCACAACTCCCCGCAGGCTACCCAGTCACAACCACAGCAACAATCGGCATTCATAAACATAGCTACTGTTGATGAGATTGTTGACAGAGAACGAAGGAAAATGAATGTAGTCTTGTTCAACGTCCCAGAGTCTAGAGCAGCTAGTTTTCATGAGCGACAGAATGAAGACAAGAGTGAAACTGAAGCGATACTCACAAGAGGCTGCCAGATTGAGGGAGTTAGAATTATGAAAGCAACAAGACTAGGAGGATTGAACCAAAACAGGCATACAAGACCCAGAGTGTTGTTGATACAACTTGAGGATGCTACACAAAAAAGTGAAATTCTAAAGGCAGCCAAGAATCTGAGAAATACAGAGAAATGGGCAAAAGTGTTTATCGCTCCAGACATGACAAAACAACAGCGTATTGAGCACAAAGCACTACGGGAGGAGCTCAAGAGACGACGAGAGGATGGGGAAGAGAACCTGACAATTCGACGGGGAAGGCTAGTCAAGTACAATATTGACTTGAAATCAAAGAGGAAAAGTGTTGAAAAGTCTGTTTTAAGTAAACCCAGCTCTCAGGAAGTTGGGCACACAAACACTGAAAACCAGTTGCCATCAATGTTAGAAGGAGCAGTTGGTGGCGAGGAAGTTAGTAGTCATTGACTACAGGAGAGCTACTGCCCAGATGACACCTCAGTCAAAGATACATGTGAAAAGGATTTGAGAATACTTTATACTAATGCTGACTCACTGTCAAACAAACTGATTGAGTTAGAGATATTTGTACAAAACTTTGATATTGATGTTATATTAGTAACTGAGGTTAAAACTAAATCGTCTGGAACAGAAACAACCCTGACTTCGTTAAACTTACGAGGATTTGATATTATTGGAAATATTGAAAAAAGGCAATGTAATACACGAGGAGTAGTTATATACACAAGGACATCACTGAAGGTGATTGAAGTGGATATGTTTGACAATTTTGCTGAATCTAGTTGGTGTGTTATAACTCTACAGCAAAATTTGAAACTTTTGGTTGGGTGTATTTACCGCAGTCCTTCAAGTTGTACAGAAAACAATACTTTGTTGAATACATATTTGAATAGATTGAGTGAACTGAAAAATACGGCAGTATTTATTGCTGGAGATTTTAATTTTCCAGGGATTGATTGGCAAACATGGTATGTTGGCGGTACAGCTGAAAATCCCGCTAAGAAATTTGTAGATGCTCTCCAGAACTCTTATCTTCATCAACATATTACTGAGCATACAAGATTTCGACAGGGACAAAATCCTAGTATTTTAGATCTCATTATTACAAACAATGAGAGCATGGTCAGGAGCGTAGAGGTACTACCTCCTTTGGGAAAAAGTGACCATTGCTGTATTATAACTGATTTGAAACTTTGTGTTGAAACAAAAGCTCAGACTAAGACTTCGGTGTTTAAGTTAGACAAAGGAGATTATGTGAAACTCAATCATCTCCTTGGAAGTGTCAAGTGGAGCGAAGTATTGAAAGACATGACATGCTGTACTGCTTGGAAATTTTTTAAAGATATATTCTTTGCCTGTGTTTCGGAGAGTGTACCCGAATGTCAGAAAGCAAGTCTGAAACAGAGTAAGAGTCCTTATATTTCGAAAGAAGCATTACAGCTGTCTAGAAAAAAGAATAAAGCATGGAAGTTGTATGCTAGCACAGAAAGTGTTGTAGATTATGCCAAATATGCAAAGATTCGTAACCAATTACGATATGTGACAAGACAAGACTGCAGAGAGTATGAACAATCATTAGCAAAAGAGGTGGCTACAAATCCAAAGAAATTCTGGAAATATGCAAATAGAAAAATAAAGAAAAGATCTGGAATTAGTGATTTAGTAAGTAAAGAAGGAAACTGTCATAGCAGTGATAGTGAAAAGGCAAAATTATTGAACAATTTTTTCACAAGTGTTTTTGTGAAAGAAGATTTGACTAATATGCCTGACATTGACTGGCAGCATGCTGGACCTATTTTAGATAGTTTGATTATCACAGAAGAAAGGGTGGAGAAGAAACTGTTAAATTTGAACGCAAGTAAATCTCCAGGCCCAGATGAAATGCATCCAAGATTGTTAAAGGAGACGGCACGGTCTATTTCTGTTCCATTACAAATTATCTTCCACAAGTCGCTGGACGAAGACTTTCTTCCCAGAGACTGGAAACTAGGCAACATAACTCCTATACATAAAAAGGGAAGTAAAAAATGTGTTGAGAATTATCGGCCAATAAGTTTAACTTCTGTTGTTGGGAAGGTGATGGAGAGTTTAGTCCGAGATGCGGTCATGCAGCATCTTTTGAAGTATAACTTGCTTTCAGACTGTCAACATGGATTCACTCCAAAACGGTCCTGTATGACTCAGCTCCTTTGTGCAATGGAGGAAATAACTCAGAAACTTGATACTGGGTTTCCTATTGATATAGTATATTTAGACTTTTGTAAAGCCTTCGACTCTGTTCCTCATGAGAGGCTTTTGAAAAAATTGATATCTTATGGCATTGATGGAAAATTGTATTCATGGATCAAAGCATTCACAACTGGAAGGGAACAAAGAGTCGTGATAAATGGTGAAAGTTCAGACTGGAGTCAAGTTAGCAGTGGAATTCCGCAAGGAAGTGTACTCGGACCGGTCCTTTTTGTTATTTTTATAAATGATTTGCCAAATATAATGAATAACTCAGTATTTATGTTTGCCGACGACACCAAAATCATCGGTGATGTCAGTACAGCCTCAAAACAGGAATCGCTTCAAACTGACCTAACTCATGCTGATGAATGGAGTAAAAGATGGCAACTTGATTTCAACGTTAGTAAATGCAAAATTCTTCATATTGGAAAAAATAACCCAAGGGAAAACTACAGAATGAATAGTGTAGAGTTGGAAGCAACCAAGCAGGAAAAGGACCTTGGCGTTATAATAGATGAAGAATTAAATTTCCATCAACATGTCTCAGCAGCTGTCCAAAAGGCAAATCAAACACTTGGGATTATACACAGGACATTCTCACAAATGACAACGGAAATACTTCCTATTTTGTTCGTATCTTTGGTTCGACCTCATTTGGAGTATGGCAACATTTTATGGCACTTGAGATATAAAATGGACTCTGACAAAGTTGAAAGAGTGCAGAGAAGAGCCACTCGTATGATTCCTGAACTCAAATGTTTGTCATATGAACAACGCCTGGAAAAACTCAACCTACACTCATTATACTACAGGAGACGAAGAGGCGACATGATTACTGTTTATAAATTGCTCAATGGAAAGTTGGGGATTTCTGGTGACATGTTTTTCGAACCAGCCATCCACTCATCAACAAGAGGTCATAGATACAAGCTCTTCACCAAACGTTCAAGATTAGAACTGAGAAGTACATTTTTCAGCCAGAGAGTAGTTGCCGACTGGAACAGATTGCCTGCTAATGTTGTTGAAGCTTCCTCGGTTAATAATTTCAAAGATTTATTAGACAGACATTGGAGGGGGGAAAAATTCAAAACCTCTGCTCCTCAACGCACATAAAGCAACAAAGTTGAAGATGATGAGACCGGAATACTACAGGACCAGTCCTCTACTTCCGTATCAGATGTGATGTGATGTGATGTGACAGTCATTACACTACTACAGTACAGTACTTTTTTTTTTCAATCAATTGTTTGTCAAAGATTTAGCAATCTTTCAAACACAGAGTACAGAGCTGATGTAACAATCTTTAGCAAAAATTCTTATTTCTAGACTCACGCAGAGCCTTAGAGGTCTAGACCCTCTAACATTAGACCTTTTGTTTTGAGCCAACTACAGTAGCTTTCGTTGAAACCAGGGTCCAGGGAGGTTGTCCCACCTCCCTGTTGAAACACTCTAAATTTAAAGACAAAGTTTAATGTATGTCCTAGTTCTAAACGTAGTAGTGACCAAATCAAAATGAAGTGTAAATAGATGCTGCATCTGTCATAACGTCCTAAGGTTAGGTTAAGACTCGCACCCTCTCAAATTATTGTGGTTCAATCAATGCAGCCGCACGACCTCTCGACACTTTGTGAGAGCGCACGCTCCTTTTTTGACACACAACTCCTGAGCACATTCGTGAACGTCTCCATCACACAGACACAGTCACAGTAAATCATGCCCTGACTGGCTGGGGCTGCAGTTTGACCAATATCAATACAGCAAACTTATGTAGAAGAGTTCTAATAGTGAATATTCTGCGCCTCTTCTCGAATGCCATGGGAAAATTAAGCTTATGCCTTCGAATACATTAAGAACAACAACAGAGTAATTGTAATTTCGGGGGAAAAAAAACACTCTTACCATCGTCCGAAATTCACTGAAGTATTATGTAAAGTCCGTCCGTGGCCGTGCACGTAGAAACATCACCATAGAGTCTAGCTAGCTGCATTCTATGAACATCACACTGTCAGCATAAGATTATAGAACGCCGTGTGTAGCGCTAGCGTACTTGTACAATATTTGGTACAGTGTACTGAGACCACTCAACACGCACGCACGATCATCGATATTAGTAGGCCATGCCATATGGACAGTGTGGCATTCCATAGGTATCGAAAAAACCCGCTAAACTTTACGCTAAACTTCTCTTGTTCTGTTCTGTTGTGGGTCGTAGATTTCGTCAGAATGGCTCGGCAGGGAGTGGATGCCTCAAATTCTCAGAATCCGATCGTTTTCTTTGATATCACCGTTGGAGGCCAGGTAAAATGCTGCGAAACAGTTGAAAATTTAGTGGCATCTTGCAAAGTAATGTTAACAGTGTGCTACAGTCCCACGCGTTCATATATATGTTTGTTGAAGGTTTATTAACTGATTTACATGAACGCGATTAGGAAATAGGGGTGTCCACTACAGTGATCATGGTATAATTTACGTACATGCAATGTACGTACGTGTACCGGTACATGTCCCTGGCTGTGTTGTGTGACTATCAGTTAGCTACAAGAGTAGGGGTTTCTAAATAGGGTCAAGACCTCCAGCTCTAGAATCTGTACAATACTAACTAACGTTAACCATACATTGATTGTTAACAGTTAACGTTAGATTCTAACAACTTAACGTTACATGTGTAGGAAATATGTAACTCTAGAACCTAACATAAAGTTTTAAATAAGTCTCTCTGACTCTGGCTCTCCGCAAGGCAGTTACTTGACCGAAAGATCAGTCTGTATCTGTCCGTCGGGGAATGTTCCGCGGAGACTGCGTCTGGCTTCACGGATCCCCTCCGTAGACAGACCGAAGTCAATGATTGCGGCTCCTGTGTGGAGCAGTCGCACACAGATCAGACGTTACGATAAACCAAATTTCAGACAGCTTTTTTATTTTCATACAAGTTTGACATGACATGACACATTATGCAGCAATATTTGGGATAAATTTCTCAATTGTGCAATCGAAATACTCACATAAACTCAGTTATAACGCAGAAATTTTATCGATATTGCAACATCGCCGTTCGCAAGCTGTAAGTCGCCATTTTGAATCTGTAAGCCAATCACATGCGAGGTACGTGTTTTAGTAAAACAAACACGTAGAAACTACCTTGCATGTGATTGGCTAATAGATTCATACTAGTGTATGTTTCTGCAGTTTGAACGTGACGACGCGACAGGCTGTGTTTTACGTTGAAAATTCTATTAAATTGTTGGATTATTCATTAATCTGGTGAGTGTAATGTATTCTCAACAAGCTAATTTCACTATACAAGCTTAAATTTGCCGACCTAGGGCCGTGAATTAGACGCAATCGAGAAGGGTGAGGTACCTCACCCAATTTTCCATAGAGACAGTGGTTAAGAACATCCACACAGCAATGGGTACTGCAACCTTCCGTCTGTCTACGGAGGACAGCGTTAATGGCAAAATATAAAAAGAGTCCTCCGGACAGACGGATCTTTCTGTCTAGGCAGTTACCTGATCACACTCACTTTAAGAGTCAGTGCAAAATGCAGCAGGGCCAGGGCCAGGTGTCCGGTTGGTTGGTTGGTGGTGGTGTTTATTGGCGCTTTTCAATCAATTTGATTATCTGCGCCACGTCTTCTCCATGCTATAGTAGGAGTCCATGAAAGAGTCTATGAGCTCAGTTCGGTTGATCCACGTCACACTCACTCTGTTTTAGGTTTCGGCTCACCTGTCAAGTGGCAGTGTGTGAGATCAATTTCCCTCCACCGTTAATAGTGCAGTTTGTGCAGTGCATCTATATACATATACATATAAATATACTCTCAGGTGTCCGGTCGCGGTGTAGGCCCTTTTTATGGTGAGTTAGCACTCTGACTGAGTCTAAGAAGACTAAGAGTAAGAAAAGTCCAACCAACCCGAACCGCAATTAATTCCAATCATCAACATTGATCAAATTCAAGATCATTGCCAATGGCAATGCAGAAATGTAACATTTTATGTTAATTTACTCTACCAATTATTAGACTAGTAATTAGGAATTTAAGACTAACCAAACATAAGCCAACGTAACCGCAATGGCAATGCAGGAATGTTACATTTTATACTACATACCATACCGTACTACAGCTAGATTTCTGTTACTAATTATTAGTAGACGTCTAATTAGCAATTTAAGACTAAAAAGTGCTGAAATTGATTAAAATTTACATTGTCATTCTCTTTATTGGCACCCGTGCCAAGATTCGATCGTGCACAAAAGCATAAATTCTAACATTGTGGTGGGAAAATGGGCAAAGAAAATGGGATTCCATTTTCTTTGCTTATTTTTCCACTAGTACTGCTAATGAATTATACTGTAGATCCCCTATTCATTTCTGGTCAATTTCCCTCTGTTTGCATTTGTTGCTTCTTTGGATGGCACTATGGTCAAATTTTGTATGGGCGGCTTGCTTCATTGTCTTCATCATACAGTAGGCCCTACATTGTCATTGATGTAGTCAATATGAGTAGGTACAGTATTAGTAGAACCTTTTTTCTAATTGCCATTGGCGTTAAACGCCATTGCATTGTTGTGTAGTTTTCCTTTTTTTTTTTAATGCTTAAGCCCAGACGCCAGTAGAATTGGAAAGAATCTTAGTCTTGCTTTTGGCTTTTTGCATAGCAGAAGTACTAATTACATGTACATACTGACAAGTTGTACAATAAAGTTCTCTCTGTTTTCCTTTTTATGCCACATTTTATCTGGATCTAGGTCTGGATAGTTTTGTCCACAAAATGCCCTAATTAGACACATCCACACTAACTTAATGACGTGAGAAGCATGCCATGTGTGGGACAACATAGCGATATAGTTTTAACTTGGACCTAAAATGATTCCAAAGAAAGACTGTTCACATTCAGTGAAGGAAGATCGTTCCAAGCCCTCACAGTGGCTGCACAGAATGAATCATGAAACACCCAGGACTTATGGCAGATCTGGTGGAATTTTTGATCATTGTCCCCTTGTGGTTCTCATATCATTATGATTAAAATCTTTTAACTGAATACAAGTATCAACACGCTCATCTCTAAACTGCCATAATGATTATTTTGTATTTCACTTGGCTGTTAGTGTTACAGTGTTGGTAGCCTGGCTGCTTCGTGCTTGCTCACTCTTTTGTGATAAAACTTGAGCATGATGTGATCATGAATTCATGATAAATCTCTGTCATTAACCTGTTGTCGTGCCACTCCCAGGATATAGGACGGATGAAAATGGAGTTATTTGCCGATGTAGTCCCAAGAACTGCAGAAAACTTCAGGCAACTCTGCACTGGAGAATATAAGTAAGTAAAGAGTTCCTCTCTCTAAACTCTCAATGCAACTGCAATGCTTATCTTAGTTCTGGACTTTTGATTCATTTTAGAGAGAAGATAACCAGACAGTGTTGTTGCTTTTTTTCCAGTCATAGATATGCTTGACAAACATCAGTTGTATGCTTGAATATTGGCTGATGTAGTAAAAGTTTTGTTGGAAGAGGGAGAGAGAGAGAAAAAAAAAAACTTGAAAGGGGGTAAAACCTAAGATACATCGTAAATGTGTACATAGCAAACACAATCCTTCTACAGCACAGATTATACATGGATAGAGAATAAGAGGGTAAGATGACATATAAGAAGGGAGGAGTTGGTGATGCCTGGTATGGAATGCAGAGACATAAAATATCATTATTACTTCCCCACACTCTGATATTATAATTTGATTTCAGGAAAAATGGCATTCCTGTAGGATACAAGACGGCGACCTTCCATCGTGTGATCAAAGACTTCATGATCCAGGGTGGAGATTTCATCAAGGTAAATTTTGCACATTTTTATGACTCCCTATCATACAACTTTGATGATAACGAGGCCTTAAACCAAGAAAAGGCCTTTACATGCATTTGTACATATCTCCTGAACACCCTGCTTTCTTACACGTAGTGTGGAAATGTGTATATAATGGGAGAAATGCTGGTTAACTAGGATTCTTATTAATCAGCTGTGCTGCATGTGGAAGTTGAGGTGACAGGTCATGCATAATAAGCCTCAACTTTGATAATGCATCAGTGTCAAATGTCACTGATTTGCTTTTTTTCCTCATTTCCTTCCCCTTGAATTTACTTTGATTTTGGTCAAAATTTGACTAAATGGTAATGGTTGGGAGACTGACACACTGAACCATTTGCAGTGTGCAGTTGTTCCTTCTAGAATAGCTCCTACTACATTGTACCTGAATCACACATCCATTTTGCCTATTATTATACCTGTATTGCCTAATCTACCATGACCGATACATATTATTTTCTGCCCATGAGAGAACAGATTTTTTGTTTCATTGAGCAGCAAACTCGCTCAGTTTATGGCATGTTTTCCTTGGAAGCAAGGAAAGCTCCAGTTCAAAGCCCAGTGAGACCAGCTGAGCAATGTTGTCCATTATGATTTTGTCCCCTACAAGCTTTGTATGCCCCTCAGGTAGGAATTGAAATGGAGGTCTAATGTATGAGACTGTCACAACTCACACTATGTTTAAAAAAAGAAAAAAAAAATGGAAATTCACTCTTGTAGGGAACAGTTGGCCACTCATATGTTTTAGAAACTGCCACTAATTAGGTCTTGTGATTTTTCCCCTGTGTGACTTCCGTATTCAGGTCTCAAATCGGTGATGAGGCATGATGTATCATTTTTTTTAAAAAAGAAGGAAAAGGAAAATTCACAGCTTGCATAATTTGTGTTTACAGGGAGATGGGACTGGTACGATGAGTATCTATGGCCCAAACTTTGCAGACGAGAACTTCAAGCTGAAGCATGATGCCCCTGGCTTGCTCTCTATGGTGAGTTTCAATAGAAGAGACAAATTAATAGCAGGCAGAATGAAAAAAGACCTTTCATTTACATCCCCAGAGAATGCTAATTTTAATATCCAGTTGAATAAGAGGGTGAATATTCATTAAGTACATTGTGTGTTATAGTTTAAACAAATTCAAAGTTTTTGTATGTATTTTCTGTTTTGTGCTTTCACTCCAAATTGGTGGAGAAGGAAAAGTTTTGAAACTTTTTTTTAAGGATAGCCTTAAAGGTTTTCTTCATTCGACAGTTGAAGAACATGAAAGTATTAAAGGTAAAGTTACTTCATTCCAAGTGTATTCTTTAAAAGATTTGATTTTGATTTGTCTTCTTATTTTTCACTTGCATAAATTATACAATCCATAGTATATTTAGGAAAATAATTTATTGTTATCCAAAATAATTGAAAAATTGTTTTGGATAGGCGATGAGGCACAGTTGCCAAATGTTTTGTTCATATTCACTAGAAAAATGCAAGAACTTGTAAAAATAACCCATGAAGATCAGTTCTAAAACAATGTCAACCTGGATATGGATATGGGAGACTGATTGCAGCTGTATTTGATTTGTCACAGATTTCTCTTTTTTTTTTTTTTTTAACTTAATAAATACAGGAATTACCTAATGAAGATTCTCTGGAAAATTTCCTGCTAGAAGGTCAAAGATCAAAGGTTAAGGGTCAAAGGCCAGGCTAAAATGCAAAAATTTTCTAATTTATACTGAAAGTACACTTTTTTTTGATACCTTGAAAATTATTCAATGCATAAACTTATAAAAGGGTCAAAAGTCAAGGAAAAATACTCATATCCCCAAATACATGTACGTACCTGCACTATAATACAATATAGCAAACCTAGTTCAAGGAAAGAGAACATTCAACACATTTGTGACAAACCTGTCATTTCAATATTTTGCCAGTTATGTGAAACTGTCATCACGCATTGTGAAGACATTGTACTATACGCCTATTGGGAGAATCATGCATTATGGCAGAGGCATACCAGTCGCCATAGCGAAATTTCTAGTTTCTGGTTTTATCCAAAAATTGCAGTTGATCTTAAATTGTTGAAGTGACTCTAAATCACGATGCATGTCAGGTAGAATGAGCTAAGAAGCTAAACTTCTTAAAAATGAATATGGGACATTGCATAGAACTATCAGCATTCAAAAAAAAAATGTGAAAGAAACAAAGAATAAGTATGGATTATTTGCCTTGTCTCTGCCTCTGATGTACTTGATAAATTTATTCGCCCAATCTCATTTTATATTTCAGGACAAGTCCACCTTCATATACATATGGATTGAGTGAATGCAGCAATATCAGTAGAACACATCAGTGAAAGTTTTTGGAAAATTGGACAATCTGTTCAAAAGTTATGAATTTTTAAAGTGTCTGCACAGTCACTGCTGGATGAGAAGACTACTAAAGTGTGTGATGTCACATGTGTATAACGATATAAGGAAATAATATAAAGAATTTCACACAATTTTATTTTTTGAAAAAACAGTGCACATTTCCTCATCTTGTAACTGACATATGTTATAAGGGTGATATTATTCCCCCTGCTTTCTGAAAGAGCCAAATTGAGTGTTCCTTTATTATGCAAGAAAAGTGAAAAAATGTTGAATTTTCGTTATATATATTTTCTATATCATTCTACACATGTCGCATCTTAAGCTGTAGTAGTCTTCTTATCCAGCAGTGACTGAGCAGAAACTTCAAGAATTCATAACTTTTGAATGGATTGCCCAGTTCTCCTCAAACACTCACTGATGTGTTCTATTAATATTGCTGCATTCACTCAAGCCACATGTCTATGAAGATGGATTTGTCCTTTAACTATCATTCATCACCTTTTCTTATGTAGGCTAACTCAGGACCTGGTACTAATGGCTGTCAGTTCTTCATCACCTGTGCCAAGTGTGACTTTCTGGATGGCAAGCATGTAGTGTTCGGCAAAGTTGTTGACGGTCTTCTGGTCATGAGGAAAATAGAGGTACACCATCTATCCTGCTTATTGAGTGTATTTGTGACCCGCTACAACAAAAGGATCCTAAAGTCGCTGACGGCTGAGCCGAGAAAACCGAGTTTGAAGTCACATCATCAAAATTGGTCAAAACAGTCGGATTTCTGTTTTTGACATAATTTTGTAGTCTATGTTTTGTCTGTCATCTGCCGAAATTTCGAAGCTAAATGATCAAAGGAAAGGCAAGAAATAAGTGTTTTTCTGAACCATGATTTTCCGACTTTCAACGTAGCAGATACGTGTTCGAAGATTTGGATTTAGCGCCGCAGCTAGACTCCACCCCTAGCAACGAGGGAGGGATCTTATTGGTCAGTGCGTGGCATCCTGATTACTGATTGGTAGTGCGTAGACCGCTGGGGCTAAGCTTGAATGAGCATCGCGGAGGTCGCTAGAAGCATACCTTCTATTCTCAAGCAGTGAAAATTGTCTCGCCTCCCCTTGATCATGATAGCGTCGGAGGGATAACTTTGAAGGTGTTTTTCTCGAAACTCTGATTTCCTCAACCACTTGACATGCGCTAATAAAATCATTGATATCTCCGCAATTTAGTACTTTTATGAGTTGTGCTATATATGAAATTAAAGTAGAGGAGTAAGGGAATAATGTCATGCCATTTTCAGAAAATTGTCCTCCCCCAAATTTCGGATCCTTTTGTTGTAGCGGGTCACATTTTCTCATCAAAGTGCACTTTCTTTCAATTTCATCACATGCTGTGATTTCCTTCTCATGTTGATTACAACGAGAAATTGCACCGACATATTTTTTTTTTGTCCTTTTGTTTGGTAAGATCAATGACTCAAAGCAAGTCTTTCCCGTTCTGTGGTGTAATAGAAATCACTGAACACACACGTACATATTAGAAAAGACATAGATTCCAGAGTTTGGTTCAGTTTCATAATATGAAGCAAACATAGAGAAACTCACATTTGATGTCAAAGAGGGAGATATTTCAGATGGGGACTTACTTTGATAATCCTAAATTTAGCCATTGCCTATCAAAAATATTATTCAGCTCCATATATTATCTTTTATAGTACTTTGAGAGGCTTTGTTAATGCTACAGTCCGACCTCTCCTATCTGGCCTCCCTTTATCGGGATCTCTCCATTATCTGGACGCGATCTCATGATTTTTTTTCTCTTTTTATAATCTCAATAATTAGGGAAAAAAGGGGGATTCCAAACTCAGAAGAAATTCATGCACAAACTCACATGAATTACATATTATTCCCAACATAATCAGCATACATTCACATCAAATTTTCATCTAAATGATATGCATTCAGACATTCACTACCCCCAAATCACAGCAAGAAGATGGACAGAAAAGTTTTTCTTACTAAAATCAGGGCACGGTACAGGCAATGGTTCACTGAGAAAATTATCAGAAAACTCTTAACACAGATCAGCTGACAAAGATGTAAACATGTTCATGCAAAATTGATACATGTACACGTAGCTACCATTGTGTAGGCAGCTGCTGTATTGAATGTTGAGTCTCCCATATCTGGCCAAATCCCTTATCCGGATGAGCGCCGGTCCCGCCGTGTCCAGATAGGAGAGGTCGGACTGTATTTGGATTCATCTATGGCCAATTTGCTGTTTTTCCCTGCACAATCTTTCCCCCTACAGAATGTACCAACGGGAGCGAACAACCGACCCAAGATTCCTGTGGTGGTTTCCCAGTGTGGAGAAATGTGATGACACGTGACGTCACCCCAAATTGAGTCGGACATCACTTACGGCAGTTGGCAATCAGACATTGGACATTAGATATTTTCTAATCTCACAGGAAAATGTACCTTTTATTACCAGTATGGAAGTTATCCATCCACTATCCGCTTGCTGAATGCAAACTGGTTTTGCTGGTATCGAGAGAGCGAGATGTAGGCCTACTACGTACCAGTGGGTTGAGCAGCGACAGCCAGAGGTGGTTGTTGCTCCTGTCGCTATGCAACCGTATCTTTTAAAGAAGGATTTTAGCTCCTTGGCAGATGGGAGAAGTACAGTGCATCACAGAGGATTGTTCTCTAAACATACTGATGAATGTGCAGATGTACTAAGCTGGGAAAAACAAAGGCTCATCGCCTGGAAGTGAGGCTATGAGTGTTGGGGCTCTGTATTTAATGCAGTACAAATTCCAAAGCATTTTGTTTGGGTCTTATTGCATACGCCAAATATTTTGCAAGGTTTTAATATTCGTGAATATTGCGAGTCGGTTGCTATTTAGAAACACAAAAATATTAACTCTGCTTCCGACATGAATTGTAACATGCACGCATACATTTCTCTGTTCAGTACTGTGCTCCACAATCGCGAATTTAGCCACTTGCGAAATTGTCAGAAGTCCTGATTCGTGAAAAATTAGACTTGCTAAATATATGGCGTATACAGTATATCACGAATTGCCCTTTTTTTGGGCCATTTTCAAGTTGTTATTAACCCATTGAGGACAAGTCCAGAGTATACTCGGGCAAGCGTCTATGGGAAATGCGTGTTGTAGTAAAATCAGTCCTGAAAAGTTTAGTATCTAGAAGAGGTAGACATCACATTTGTTTAGAAGTAGTGATGGGGGGGGGGGGGGGGGGGGGCACAAGATACAGGTGTCTTGCTGGGGATCATTCATCTGGGGCCCGTTTCATAAAACTTGTCATCAGTGACAAGCTACTGAAATCCTTGCATCTGATTGGCTGAGAGCAAATTTGTCATAGAAATGTGGCAGTTGTCACTGATGACAAGTTTTATGAAACAGGCCCCAGGTCAATACACATTGAACATGGGCAGTTTAACATGGACAGCCTTGACAAAGTCAGATGTTAAATGTTAATCATTTAGCTCATGTTGTTGGAGTTTTCTTTGTCTTGCAGCTTGACATAATTCTTGAAGGTTTCGAGATATTAAAAAGGGCCACCAAACTGGCCTCAAAATCTGATGTTCACCATGCTCAATCACCCGCAAAGACGGTGGTGTTAGAATCAAACCATAGTGAATGGTTTGATTAGCAGGATATTTGTTTATATGTCAGTATCTGGATAGTGAGTTTCATTTGCAAAGTTGTGTTTGTTTTTTTTCATCCAGATGAACATCAGTGTGGGGCTTCAGTGACATCAACAGAGTTGAGCCACCACAATGCCAAACCAGGGAGGTGTTACAGAGATTGAGTGGCAACTCTTCGTAATTCATACAAAAACATGTTTGGGTTCAAGGCGTTACAATGGGATGTCTAGCATTCCACTACGCTTTTAAGTCATGCTCCGCACTGCTCTAGTTGCGAGACGAAGTTCGGAGACAAAGAACGCATTTCATCTTTCGTTGAATTACAAGCTTTATTTCACCGTAAAATTTTAAATGAAATACTCAAATTGATTTAGAATAGTTTAGGAAACAATTCAATATTGTAAACATGTATTTCTAGTTTCTTCGTAATGCGCAAATCGAAATGAAATGAAAATTAGGCCCTGTTAAAAACCTAATATTTTTCTATAATGCGCACATTTCCGCCTGTTAGTTTTCTGTCTTTTAATCTGGGATATTTTGATCTTTCAAAATAAAGTACTCCGCTAAAGCGTGTTCCAGCATGCTTTTAAACTATTTGCTGTTGAAATTGTCAGTTTTACACTGCATTTTGGTTCGCTGCTCCAATTCAAGGTACACAAATTCATTGTTGCCATCACATTGAAAGAGAGAGCTAAATGCAGTAGGGGCAAGTATTTCTAGATGTGAGAGCGCTAGTCCCGATTATTGATGCTCTCTTTTGTCAAAGCACATGGGTAACACCTGTAGTTGAATGCATAACTTCTCGGCGGTGCCGAACATGACTTCAAAGGAGAGCAGTAGTTGTCTCTCTTTCTCTAGCACCTCCCTGGCCAAACATAGGAGGCTCCCATATTCCATTAATTCCACAGTCTGTACCAATTGCTTAACACGCTCACCTGTGTAGAATTTATGCATGCTTTCTTCTTTTGTTCTTCCCAGAACACCCAATCATGCATTCATATGTGAAGCTGCTGTGCCATCATCCTCGTTCATTGTGATTTGTTATGAATTTTGAAATCATTCTTATTCCTCATCCCAATCACTATAAATTCTGAAATTCTGTATTGTACCAAGTACGTATAAACCTGTTTGTAGTTGTTCAAATGCAAAGATTAAAAATCATCCAAATGTCTCTTTTTATATAGCATTATACATGTACTTTTTAATGTACTTTATAGTGTGTAGTCCATAGAAGGGCCATCTCATCGGAGATGTCGCCACGACTCTAAAGACAAAAAAAAAAATGGCTTGCCCTCTCATTTAGAAGGCAACTCCACAGTGACTTTAGAGACATCTCCAAATAAGGTGATAATTTATTCTTCCGAAAGTCGTGGAGACGTTTCAACGAGGTCTCCGGTAGGGCGCCAGTGGGTCTTCACAGAGTCGTGGAGGCATCTCGGAGGCCTCGCGAATAAAGATATTCCCAGTGTCTTGGCCTTGACTAAGGTGACATCACGGAGACGTCTCTGTGACAAGCTGGAGACTGGAAAGAGTCGCCAAAAATATTAAACTTGTTCGATTTTCTCACGACTCTCTGGAGACTCGGCTACTGTAGATTTCAGGTGTCATGTGACATCTCTGAGACTCGAGTTGACATCAGGACACCAGCTAGTCTCCAGCTCAATGAGATACCTACTTAAATTTGTTTTCTTTGAAGTAAATGGGCGGTATTGTTGCCATTGATCATCAGAAAGCCTTGATACAGTAGACTCCTATTATAATAAAGTCCTCGGGACCTGCAATTTTCTTTCGTTATATCGAAATTTTGTTATAGCCAAACAAATGAACAATAAAAATACCGGTGGATAATGTTGAGGCCTGAATTTTTACTTCGTTGTACGCGGAATTTTGTTATAACCGTGTTCGTGAGAGTGCACTATAAGAGTGGTACGTGCTGGTTTATCCTTGGTGATGAACTACATGATACGTGTACATGCACTGGATTACAGTGGGGATTTACATTTGTATGACCTTAAAGGGAAATTCTGTGCCAATTTAATGTTGCTAATATGAAAAAAAAACATCAAAGAAGAAAGTCATTAATTTTTTTGGGGGGGAAAAATTAGACACATTAAAAAGTCATGAATACTGATGAAGTAAAATTTGCAGAGTGAGACAAATAAGCAACTCAGTGTGATCTAGATATTTTTCCCAAATTATCACTAATCCATTTCTCAAATTTTGTGTTTTCATACAAAGCAACAGAATATCTGGGAGGAATCTCCTTCTCATGTCAAACTTTTCTATTGGATACAACAAAAAATAGACATCCCCCCCCCCCCGAATGTCAAGCACCGCCTCACAATGAAAACTCCTCCACGTGGATGTATGTAATGCAATTGTACAATGTATTGGGCAATTATTCACCATCTCCTGGAACTGTGGTCTGATTGAATAAACGGTCGGTTTACACCTGAATCAGGACTGAGTATTTGAAGCGTGCATACGTGCACTGAGCGTGCGCTCAAGGCACAACATATGCAGCTAGCTAGCTGCTGCTGAGGTGAATAAAGGGCTTCTTGTCATTGGGATATAACGGCAATTTTGAGTATGTGTGCTTGGGTGGAAATGAGCTGCTTGGTGGAGGTCAGCACTCTCCAAGTACTTTTCTAGTCTGGGAATGCAGACAACTGCATTGCTGTAATACCCACTGTAATCTCACTACAAATGTCAAATATGATTCGTAATGTGTGATATTTGCCATCAATGTGCAGTACATACATTGTACATGCAACAGAGATAAAGATTGATTCCAAATCATGTTCAAGTTGACATTGATTAAGAGTAAAATGAGATGTACAGAAAGATCAAAATTTCATCACCTTTGGACATGAAACAGAAAAATTATGGAATTTCAAAGTTTCAAATGATTTCTCCCAATACATGCAAATTGAAAGAGGTACAGTAGTGATCATATGTGACCATGCATCACAAAACAAACAAAAAGTCGCACCCCTTGATTTTATGCGAGGACTCAAAACAAGTGAAATGGGTCAACTGAGTCAATCTTGAGTTTTTCACATTTTCTGAAAAAGTTATCTTTCTTCTACATTATTCTTTAGATTGGGATCATAACACGAATGGGAAAATGTGTTTTCAGCAGTTTTTCTACAACCCCTTTTTGGGGGAGAGTAGAATGATCAGGTTTGTAGTAGAGGCCTCTTTTCATTTTCTGAAATCCTTTGTACACTCTTCACTTTCAAGTCTAATAACTCTAGAAAGGATAATGCTACTGCTTTGAAAGTTGGCATTAATCATGGACAGAATGTGTTAATAGAACATGCTCAATTTCAGCCTAATCTGATAATACACATATGTACTTTCATTGTTGTTGCTCCGGTGGTCGACATCCCAGGCCCGTAGCCAGGATTTTTCAAGGGGGGGTGCGGTCACTAAAAAAACGGACCTTCGGTACCAATACCAATGATGACACACACACACACACACACACACACACACACACACAATTTTATATATATATATATATATATATATATATATATATTCTTTGGACGACCGAACTACAAAAGTTGTATAAGAATTTGCGCGCGAAGCGCGCCGCAAATTGTGAATTTTGACTGTTTTAATGACGTTTTAAAGTCTCGAGGAAATTTGTATTTTTGTCTGTTGCATGCAATCGCGTTACGGTATTTCATCTAGGAAATAGTAAAAACTCATTTTGCCAGGAAGTTGCAAAGTTTAATTGTGTTCGAGACTCTGCGCGCGTAGCGCGCCGCAAAATTGAGAATAGTGATTTTCCTGGTGTTGTTTTAACTTTTATTTTTTCTATTGTATACCCGCGTTAGCAGGCCTGAAGCCAGGATTTTTAAAGGAAGGGGGGATTGCGTTAATTAACAAAACGGTCCTTTGATACTGTCCCGGGAGGGGTAGCGACAATTAAAAGGTGGACACCATGCTCATACATGGACTTTCAAAATGGCCCCTAAACGAGTAATGATCATATGATTTTTTCGGGCCTTAAAAACAAGTATTCCTTAAATGTTTCCTGCACCCTAAAGAAGTACTTCATCATGATTGAACAATATACCATTTTCCCAAATTTCGGCCTTTTTGATACCCTTTGATTATATACGCTCGTACATCACACTTCCATCTAATCCGTGAGAAAAAACGACCCCTATTACGCGTTTTCTTTAGCGAGTATGGTCACGGTGTCCACCTTTCAGTCGGAGTTTTCCATCCCATTGGATGCTGTTTGGAAGATGAAACATTCACTTTACTATACAGTATATCAGCCGTTGGTATGCGAGTTTGTCAAAAACGAAAATAAATAAGAAAATTTTTAAAACAAAATGAATTGTAAATGTGAACCATTTATATTTTGCCTCCTTGTGGTAGGATATTTCCAGCATTTCCGAACTTTCAAATAATCATTTTAGATTTAATAATATCAAAGGTAGTAGATCCGATTCGCAAACATCTCCAATATCAGTCAAATGTCATATTAACCATCATGCTAAGAAGGTTTTCTTTTTGAAATTTGGAGGTCAGTGAAATTCAAAAATTAAACATCCGTTAGCCATTGGAAGAAGTTGAGTGCAAATTTAGACCTCAGGCTTAGTGCTCAGATGTTTTCCTATTTGATTTGATCTGTCTTACTGTGCACACTAAGATACATACTGGAATGGTTATTTCTTATTTATTAAATTATAGTAGCATATTTGGTTACTAGCTGTCTGTAGGCATTTTCGAATTTGGGCTGCAAAGAGATCCACTACCTTTAAGTTAGAAGAGAGATAAGTAAATAATGATAAAATAAACAAACAAAAAAGAATGAGTTTCTTTTGTAATACTATCTGACAAACTTTTTACTTTACCATTTTACTTCATAGCTCAGCACTTTCCATTCTCTCTCATACCCTCTTACCCATTACATTTAAATGAAATACAACTAAAATGAGTTTGCGTGCCTGCATAATACTCTTTGGAAATTATAAGTGAAAATGTTCTTAGGTTTTGGCTCACTTTAAAATGAGAACCAATAGAACTGTATGAAATGTAGAAATGTATAAGTAATAATCAACACTACATTTCCGAATTTGGCCTGCAAAGAAATCCGCTACCTGTAAGTTAGAAAAGAGATTAGTAAATAATGATAAAATAAACAACAAAAAAAAAAATGAGTTTCTACCGCCGTATCCAGAACAGATCCTGAAACGGTGCAGGCTCAAGAAATCGTTTGTACTAATACGTCTTGAAGTACTGTGTGATACTGTTGACTCAGACTTCTGCAAAGCTGTAAGTGAGAATTTTAACCCAATCCGGCTCATTACCTGTGTTTTTTATGAAAAATATGAATAAAGAATGTAGATCAAATAACGACGCGTCACAATGCAGTCTAACGATCTCACAATGTTATCATACATAGGGTTTTTCCCTGACTGTTTTTACTCCGGAGCTCTTGCAATATTCAGGCTTTTGTAATACTATCTGACAAACTTTTTACTTTACCATTTTACTTCATAGCTCAGCATTCTCTCTCATACCCTCTTACCCATTACATTTAGATGAAATACAACTAAATTGAGTTTGCGTGCCTGCATAATACTCTTTGGAAATTATAAGTGAGAATGTTCTTAGGTTTTGGCTCACTTCAAAATGAGAACCAATCGAACTGTCACAACATGAGAAAATGTATACCTAACTAATAATCAACAATATATTGAGACAGGCAAGTAATCATCCAAAATAGAAAATGATGATTACATAACAGGAGTTAGAGGGGAGCATTTGCAGGTCCTTTGAATGTGCACTTGTGCAGTGTGATCTTCGCTTAGTCTTTTTCTAGTCTTTAAGCATTGTTTGAAGTTCCAGTCTTCTGCATGGGATGCTTTCTGGCGAACAATTTCACCACCCTCTCGTTATCAACGTCAAAGTTGTAATGGATATGCATGAGTGCAATCGGGTTAAATCTACAGTTGAAATGATATAGTCTATGACCTTATCATTCCTTTACAACATTATTTCAGTTGATTACCTGTGTACAACACGTGTATATAAGCGCCCGATTGCAGACAGCAGGTGGCAAGGTGACCGTTGCAACTAACCACCTCCGAAGGAAATGCACCAGTCCGACTACAGCCATCATCGAAAAATGAGAATTGGAATGTGGAATGTATTTGGTCGTTTTTGCTCCCAAACTTAACAGTTATGTTGTCAATAAGGCTGCTACGTATCTAGATAATGTCTCACATACAACTGTATCTGGATATTGCGTTGAAAATGATATTTGGCGAGAAACAAAAGCTTGAAATCACAGGAATTCACACTGCTGACAACGGCAGACAGTGAAGGTCAACGGCTCAAATTTTCGTTGGTAGTCTCGCCACGTGATACTTCTGTATGGATTGTACACGTTCCCTATGACAGCAATTGTGAATGGGTAGTCTAGCCAAGGAGGGTACCTCCTTGGTCTAGCTTTACGGCAAATTTGCGTCAGGACTGCTCAACCAATGGACAAGATTCTTATGTCACAAAAATGGGCAGAACCTCTACTTTCTGAAACCGTGCGCCCCAAGTTTGTGCGATCTTCCGTTCTCGAGATATCCCGTCTGGAAGAATTGCAAGACGGCAAAATAGCTCAAATTCGTCAAATTTGGACTGTTCGCCATAGACAATTCTACTCATAAGGTACTTTTCTGATCTAATTTGCGTCACTGCTACAAATGTTACAATAAAGATATATACACATAAATAATCCCTAAAGTGTCCACTTTCAGAATCCGGGCGCCCCAAGTTTGCTTCTTAAACAGTTCAAAAGTTATGGCAGATTTTGTGGAAAAATGCGTCGATTTTTGACCCGTTTTACGTGTTGTAGCGTTCGCGCGGAAGCGCGGCTTCGCAGATGACCGAAAGTTTTCAATATGTAATAGCTCGCACAAATTGATACATAATATTTGTGTTTGTGTGCATGGGGGCGATCCGATGGTTCATACAACAAAAGGGTTTCGTACAATTATTTTTAACATTGTTAAACGTACTCTTCCACATTTACGTAGCATATAATGTGTCTTTATATTTATTTGGATTGTTATCTTGAGAATTGCTAAAAACCGTTATTATGAAAAAGTGGACCTTTCAGAATTTTGGGGGTGCGTACGCACCCGACGCACCCCCCCTGGCTACGGGCCTGCATCCTGTGTTTTGTCCCTTTCATCTCACAGCTAGTGCGGCTTGGTGAAAAATTAAGTGCTTGAATTAGACCCTTTACTTCAGAGCCTCTTTTCTCAGTTCATACTTTTCCAGAGTGTGTGCTTTCTTTCAAGTATTTAGGTAGGTTAGTGGAGTCATCATCATGTTAACTCTTTATGAGCCACGTTCGCACGTCCGACTCAGTTGACGGCGTGCCAACTTCGCATATTCTGCTCAAACGCATGAACCCGCCCAAACCAATCAATAAATCGCCAAATGCCGCAGTACAATGAAAGCGTTTCTCGCGCTTCTGTTCCTCTCATATGTCGTTGCATTTTATGTTGTGATTGACTAACAATATGATGTCTGATCTTGATGAGACCTTTTCCATTCTCTACACCTGATTTAGTACTAGGCATCAAAGACAACTTGAACATGATGTGGAATAGCACTCTTTATGAAGAGATCAGATCAAAGTTTGCCAAATTTCCACCAAACATGAAGACCTTCCCTCAAGAGTACATACAGTGTATACGTTATCTTATGCTATGTTTACACAATGTTCCAGGCAGCCATGGCAACCCCATTTGCCTGAAACGCACTGCGCTGTGAATAATAGAGATACTCTCCTACCCCCCCCCCCCAAATCTACTCCTAGTTTTGTTATGGTCCTCTTACATTATGAGCTGTCACGTTTTGCTGCGTTCACCCCATTTTATCACGGCCTACATTGTACAGTACTCTCCGCGTAATCGGGTATCGCTTAAACGGGTATTCCGTTTAATTGGGTAGTAATATCAAAATCAGTTCCAATGCACATTAAAATTACCTGATAATCGGGTTGCCTCTCCGCATAAACGGGTGAATAGTTTTCTTCTAATCTTATTTCTACCCACATTTTATCGCAGATACAATAGTATAACACTACAAGAAATCATGAATGTCAAATTTTTCACGACTAATCGCATTCTCTGCTTAATTTGCAATGAAGACCAATCATTTGGGGAGTGATTTACAAATGAAAACACATGTACCAGTACCGACATATTGCCACACATAAACGAACATTACACATGTAGCTGGCACTCACAATTGCATAGACAGACAGGAGTTGAACACACTTGCGCTCCTCCTTTGCACCTTAACAACATTCACAATATGAGAAGTTTGCAACGAAAATCAGGCCATGCACCAGCTCCATAATTGGGCCATTCTCAGATTAAGTGTTCAATTCCATGTGAGTAAAACCGAAAAATCAACCACAAAGTAATACATTCAAAGATGTGTTTTCGGAAACTTCAAAACCGGTCAAATACGAAACAAAAAGTGGAACATTCTAAATGATGGCCATTCATTGAGTAAAAATGAATTGAAATAGAGCATCATATATGATTTTTGATCACCAATCAGATACGTTACCGCAAATTTACATGTTGTAATGGACTCCTAACTCTGAATTAAATTTATTGTTTTGATCCAATTTCTGTTTAGGAAAAGACATCTGTCCCCCCTAAAGATATTGGGGTTTTTCAAGAGGTAAAGATGTTGTCATCCCTTGCTAACTGGTAGAAATTATTTCTGTGTGGTAGGTTGAAATATGCTTTTTGCTGAAATGAAATATAACCTTAAGATTCACTTTGTATTTTTAGCAAATTTCGCTTACAAATAAAGTTTCGAATCCCACAAATCATGCAAAGGGAACGATCCAATTTGGAATTTCACAGGAAACAAATACGAATTGCTTTCCTGGGGAAATAACTATTGAAAAACATCGAATCACCTTTGGTAACGTATCTGGTAAAATATAAGTAATAATTTTAGTTGTGTATGAATTAATAAATATCACCTGTTTAATTATGTACCTCATGAATTGATGTAAAAATGAATGATGTAAGCCCAAATTAACCATTTTAAACATTGTACGTAATATTTAAACTATGAAATGTAGTGGAAAAGAGCCCTAAATGTGAAAGCTGAGTTCTTCATTCACAGAATATTCTCATCTTACGTCTGAATGTATTTATCCATCTGACTATAAAATATTCATTAAGTTTTGATGGATAATGCAAACAAGGTTTAAAAAATATATTTTTGTAGGCATTTAGAAGGAAGTAGGTACAGTCTCTATGAACTCGATATGCTAAACAGTTGTTTGACCTATGGTAACGTATTTGGCTCATCCCTTTTAATGAAAATGAATAAATAATTGTTCAACTTATCAATGAATCTTGAGTAGTTCTTCATATGTTGAAAAACACTACGCCAGTGTGTTATACTGCCCTCTTACGGGCAGTGTTTGAGAAGTATGTTAAATTGTTGTTGTATAACCTTCGCCCCTTTCGGCCGGCAGTTTGTGTTGCATGAGCATAATAAAGTTTGCTTAAACCTTAACTATTGTGACTGGTTATCCATCCCCGAACAATGTTCTTTTAATGGCGTGGTGGCAGCTACATGGGATAAAGTACCCTGCTCTTCCCTCATTACCGATGGATTTTATGCATGATATGGCAGCCAGTTGGTCGGCAAAACGTGTCGTGATAGGTAGTTATGGTTTGCTTGCATCTGCTGTAGTCCCGTACATAGCCCTTGAATGGCTGTTCCCTGTCCCCTTTTGAGGCAACGACCTCGCACCCAGGCCCGAGAGAGAGGCCGCCCCTACCAGTATTGTAACCAGACGTACAATGTACCAGGTACCTTACCGTGTTTATGATTCTGAGCCAATTCAAATCAAAAGAAATGAAAGCAGAAATGAATGGATGACCGAAGATGATTATGTCGGTCTTGATTATGATGATTTCTGTGATGATTATGATTGTGAAAGTTATGACAGTTGTGATGAGCCCTTCGAGGACCCAAACCAACCTCGTTCCCATGATGATAGAGTATTGCATGCTACTCGGTATGATGCAGTCAGTCCCAGTACATGTAGCAGCACTAGTCATCCTGTTCCTATGTGTATGAGTAGTTTTAGTGTTAGTGAGTCCAGTCGTTCTACCGTTAGACACAAAGTTCACAGTTGCCCAATATGTCTCGTTGCCAATCGTCCGAACCAGCATCACATCAGTGATTGCTCATTCCTGCCAGAGCATGAAAGAGATATCGTTACGTGTGCTCGCCAAGCGGCTTCCATCCTTGGCTACTCTGATTCCCTGTGTCCATATGACAATCATCTGGATGATTATGATGAGCTAGAGTCAGAATGTGATTTCTCCGAAGTTGCTGAATGTTGTGATGATCTTAATGACAGTGCTTTGGCTACAGATATTGTCTGCTTGTCTACTAGGGTATGTGTTGCTGATCCCGACAGTAGTCTTGGAGATGCAAAGGGTATGTCAGATTTAGACTGGTCAATAGGGGTTCACGACAATTCCTTTTGCTATGATAGTGGCTCATCGGAGTCGGATGAGTTCTACTTCCGGGTTGACCAGTTGCCACAGTCTCCAGTAGCTAGTCCCTCAGTGTTGCCTGAAAAGACTTGTATGTCTCCCTACATTGACCTCGACCATGGTCAGCAGACTATCCGGGTTACTCTTGCCAGCGGTTCGCCACAGAACTTCATTGGCTACTCAGTGTTCAAGAGTCTTGGAGGTGTTTTTTCGGACTCTTCTGAGGCTTATCCAGTTGATCATTCTTCACTGTATGCAGTTGTTGGAGGGACGTGCCTCACACTTGCCAGAGATGGAAAGGCATTTCTCTTTGAAGGGTTAGTTGTTGACTCTCAAGATGTTATAATTGAGGCAGGCATTCCGTTCATAGTGTTGCACGACATTACCATCCGTCCCGCAAAGCGCAGTATCACAATTGGTGATGGACCTTCGTACACCTATGGTCCTGATCCTACACCAGAGGTAGATATTCGTCTTTCCCGCACGCCTCCGATGTCTCTCAGCCTTCCCCGGTACAACTCGCCTTCACCTAGCTCTGATAATGTGACCGCACCTTCACCAGCCAGCAACGGTCATCACCAAGGCATAGGCCTACGCCCCCATTCCCAGGATGCTGAGGCTGCACGTCAGTGTCTAGCTCAGTCGGAGCTAGCCATCATTCCCACCCCTGAGATGAATGACACCATCCCTGATGTCACAGATGATAATTCCTCTGGTGCCCTAACCACACCTCATCATCTCTCTGGCTTGCCAGCACGCCAGCCATCTTCAGATGTCAACCAGTGTCCCTCACCCACTGATGAGCTTCCTGTGGATGTTCTCAACATCAGTGTTAGTAGCATCACCACTCCCGATCGACGCAGTGGCCCCCCAGACCATTCTCCCACTATCGAGATCAATAACCCTCCTGGGCGCCCCCCAGATGCATCCAGTGGACCCCGTGCCTTCACCAGTGCCTCCATTCCTGGAGGTACATCTCGCATTCCACGGCGTGAGAAGAGTACTGCACCTCGTGTTCAGCTCTGCACATTTGTAATGTCTCCAACCTCAGACATTGCTCCTTCTCCTCGACCAGGTCGCTCCGTGGGCTTGCGTATAGGACCCCCTCCTGGCCGTCCTCCGGACATTGGCTGTGTATCACTAAGCTAGCTGATAACCTCCTCTTATGACCTTGGCTACCGGATGTTTCTGGATTCTGAACAAAACTGTGTGCTCCATACCTGCTTTACCTTTATAAACTCACCTAGTGTTTATTTAGGGTAAATGGACTGATTCCCATGAAACAATACAGGATCTTCCGGTTTATGGGATATTTTTTACCATAATGTATAAGTGTATGTCAAATCAGTTTTTAGAAGTGAGGAAAGGACTTGCAATGCACAAGTTCGTGATTTATATGTATTACTGTACGTTTTATAACTCCGGTAAAATTGTACAATTTAGTTGATAATTATGTCAGTTTAAATTGTTACTTTTTTAAACAATGAGTAAAGTTTTAGTTGTATTTTGAAGTTTGTGTCAATTGTGTAGTACAATATCTACTACAACTTTCAATATTTTCAGCAGTGTTGAAAGTATAAAGTTTGTGTTTATTTTTGTTTGTTTGCGTTTGTGATTGTACGGAATGAATCCATGCATGTAATATTTTTTCAAGGATATTACAGACTTAATATAATAACAGATAATATTCTTGCTATGGTTTTCAGTGTTTTGTATTGATTCTGATACGAGGTAGTGTACAAAAACAGTACACGTATTTTGTTAATGGATGCCAGTAGTTTACATTACATACGCCGTCAAGTGATTTGAACATAGCAAGTTGTGCAGATCACATCAACATGTTTACCTTTTTATGTATGTAGTATATGTTCGATAGTTTTGATGGCAATTCAGTAAGAATACAGTAATTCAGTATTCTTATGTTTTTGTTTGGCCTCTGCTTTTGCCTAATGTGTATGATTCTTAAGAGTCATTTCCTGTGTCATATGTCAAAAACATATTGCGCACATGTAGGAGAGGTGAGTTTTGTTTTTGTTATATGACGTTTGTTTGATTTTTTGTTGTTGTTCCACATACAAAGGGAGAACATCAGTAGCAAGGTTATTGATAAAGAAAAGATGTTTGATATATATGATGATTATTTGTAATTATATGAAGCCTACATGACATGTATGGTAACATATTGTACATAGCACATAGTTTTGAGATACCTCATGTAGCTCATCCTTCCCCCTTTTTTTTGATATGTACGAATCATGTGTCAGGACATATTGTATGGAGTGACGTCGATGTAGGATTCCGTTTTTGATGCATGCGTACAAAGCTGTTCATCAATACACTTTAAGGACGAAATATGGTTAGGAAGTTTGGGTATGTTTTCAAAAGTATAATACAGGTGTATTTGATCTTTGCTTATTTCTGATAATTTGTTTTCATATGTAACATTTTTCTTACTGAATGTATCCTTTTCAGTTGTTTTGTTTGGTATATGCCAAAGGGTTGTACATTTTGTAGTAATAACTCACATGATAAGTCGATGATGACACTATGGTTTTGATACTGTTACATCAGGTGGGTGACTATTCACAGCGGCTTTCATGTACATATGTGTCTTACTCATACCGATTTGAATACGTGTATCAGGTACGACATGTATCATAATGAATACACACCATTGTTGTTTTCCATGCCATATACTGTTTACTTAACCCGTAATGTGTTTATGCTTTACTTTGATTTATCTAGGGATTTTTGTTTCTGTCCTTTTGGGGCCTATAGTTGGTCATCTATTTGGTTCTGACAGCATTGTGTTTCTTTGGGGACTGTAAAGGAAAGACAGCTATGGTGTGGTGTTTATGTACTGTTGTCTCACATTCCATTAGGAGAAAAGTGATTACAGCTGTATGTTATTCATGTACATGTACAGTGTTTGATAGTGTTGTAACAAAAGAGTGAATGAGAATGTGGGGATCATGGTACTTATGTACATTAGTAATGTTTCATGTTGTGAGAAAAGGGTAGAATGTGAGTGAGTTAGGTATGTATTTGATAGTTGATATTGTGAAATATTTTCTGGTTTTTACAGCGTAAGGTAGTTGATTTTGAAGTTGTATTTAGTGTCATTTTTTATAATTGGTAGAATGTACATGAAGGCACATGTAAAGCATAGATTATTGTTATGTTTGTATGCACAGGATTCTGATTGTTGCTCCAATGAGTGAATATACATGTATGTACTGTATAGCAGTGCTGATTACAGCTAATGTAAAGTTGATGTTTCATATTAGTTAGTTGTCAGTCAGTTCATACACGCTTTTGGAGACATTGTGTCTATATCGGGATAATATTTGTGTTAATGGTATCAAATCATTGAGTGTTCGTAACGTGGTCTATCTATCCATGCAATTAGTCGGAAGTTTGACTGGCTTAATTCTACACACATCCCTGGCATATTGAATGTGCATGATTATTCGAATGCCAAGTGTTTTCCTTTCTGATATGTAGAAGAAGACAGAAAGAAGAAAGTGATTGCGCCAGTGTGTTATACTGCCCTCTTACGGGCAGTGTTTGAGAAGTATGTTAAATTGTTGTTGTATAACCTTCGCCCCTTTCGGCCGGCAGTTTGTGTTGCATGAGCATAATAAAGTTTGCTTAAACCTTAACTATTGTGACTGGTTATCCATCCCCGAACAATGTTCTTTTAATGGCGCTAGAATAAATATGCAACAGAACACTGAAACTTTTCTCGGAAACGTTTCATAAACTACTTTTTACTCTTTCAAAGTTTGGTAACGTATCTGGCGTACCGTAAATGAATCTGTCGGTGAAGTTACAGAGCAATTTCTACTGAATATTCTTCATTTGAACATAACTTTAATTTCTTATGGAAGCGTCATTCTATGCAGAATTGTTTTATGAACACTCTGTTTTACATAACATTATTTGTCACCGTGGGTGCCCTGAATTATACGTAACGTATCTGCTAAATCTGAAAAGCAAAAAACTGATATGCTGAATCTTAGCTTCGTCTTGTAAAATAAACGTTCAAAGTTGTTGCATAGAATATGAAAGTGGCTGGGTTTTATAGAATAGAACTTTGGAGTTTATGAGCACACAACGATTTGTTTGTAAAAACATTTACAATTTCTTTTCAGCATTTTGATTATGTGGTAACGTATCTGTCGGAAAACTTGGCATTAAGTTGTGAGACACTGACGCAGAAAGAAAAATCATGTGGAAGTGTTGATCTTTTCACCTCTCTGTCCTTTTGGTGTAAGAATATAATCCTGAGGTCCAACAAAACGAAACATGTAATGTGTAGGGATGAATTTTGACCAGATTTGATCCCCAGAAATACAAGACCAATGAGCAAAATTCGGTCACGTATCTGGGGTAACGTATCTGTGGTAACGTATATGGTCGATCATATTATTATGAGAGCGATATCTACCAAATATTTCTCACTTGTACTAAACTTTAATGTTGAATCGATGCGTCATTCCGAGGAGTAATGTATAATATACAATTTGTCTGACATTGCAATATCTGTCGCAGTGGGTGGCGTGAAAAGTATGTCACGTATCTGTCCAAATAAAAGTGTAGAAAACCGATATTTCAAACATTGTACCGTATTCTCAAAAAAGAGCTGTTGCACAAAAACTCTAAGTACTTGCAATGTATGAAGTATATCCTCAGGGTTTCATATACACAGGGTCATTGCATAGTCTTGTTATTTTCGCAATGCTGTAACGCTAAAGAAACCGGTAACGTATCTGGCGGTGAACTTGGCGACAGGTTTCAAAAGGCTATAAAAAAAGAAGTCAATAAAAATTTTGGAACTTTTCGAGTATTGTGATTAGCACATATGATATGCTCATCGTCCATGAAAATGATATTTGGAGAGTGTGTTTGTGGACGGAGAGGAGCAATAAAACATAATTCTGAAATAGCCAGCGACACTGCGTTTTGGGGGTCTTAACGAAGTTTAACAGCAAAATTTTATACAAAAAGGCAGACAACCGCATTTGATCGTGTTTATTTTTAACAAATAAAGTCCTCGTGATATATTATAAACATTTAAATAGTATCTAATAGGTTTCAGGGAACCGCAAACTGTCATGGAATGTCGGCGACACCAAAATTCCGTATTTGCACGCTTTTACTGAGAATGGGCCAATTGTCATTTTCCCCAGTCACTTCTCGAAAAGTAACCCGATGTTCTACATGACTAGTGCACGCAAAAAGACGTGTGCATTTCAGAAAACGCCTGCGTGTTAGCGAGGAGTCTATAGTCAAATGACAAAGTTTTCTGAAGACATATTTGTCCATAAAACGAGTGTAAATTATTGCTCGTGACTGAGCAAGTGTAAGGTACAGTGTATGTACTGAGTATAATGTGCCGTGCAAGCACGCGTGTTAAGCATACGGTGTAGGTTTTTGGTGCAGTGTACGATGCATGTACATACACATTGCGTGTGTCAATTGTGAATTAGAAGTGTTCTTCTGTTAATCGGGTACTCCGCTTAATCGGGTAAGAAATGCTCTGCCCGAGCCTACCCGATTATGCGGAGAGTACTGTACTAGGTTTCTTATTATGCAGCATCGTGACTGCTACGGCAAACTTTTTGACAGTCCAAAAATCTGACACAGACTCCACAGCATTCGCAGTCTGTCACGTTTGTTCATCATGTCCCCCCCCCCCCTCCCCCCCATTATCTCATGTCCATCCCGTTTTGTCTACGTTAGCCTGAAACGAGACTGCCGTGGCCAGCAGGAACATGGTGGAAACATAGCAATAGCACAAAATTTTGTTTTTCCTATGTGATATACCAGACTTTAATAGTAAATTTACCCTTAAATGGTGGCATGTATTGGAACATGCCTCATCTAAGTTACTGTATACGCCAAATATTTCGCGAGGTTTTTATTTGCGCGAGTGAGGTGGTATTTGCGAAATTAAAGACACGCGAATATAATTATTGACTCTGATCCCAATGTGGATGTGACGTACACGTGTACATTTCTCCGTTCAGTACAGGACTCCACGATCGCGAATTTAACCACTCGCGAAATCGTCGGGAATTCCCGAATTCCCGAATTCCCGAAAATTTAGACTCGCGAAATATATGGCGTATACAGTATACTGTACACGCCATTTATCTAGCGAGTCTAATTTTTTGCCAATCTAGACTTCTCGACAATTTGGCAAGTGGTCAGATCTGCGATCATGGAGTACAGCAATGAATGGCATAATGTACACATGCATGTCACATTCATATCAGGATTAAAACTACGAGTACAAGTAATATTGGTGCATATTTTAAAACTCGCAAATAGCACCCCACTCGCAAAATTCACAGAAATAAAAACCTTGCAAAATAGATGGCGTATACAGAAACAGTTTGCTGATAACGACATCACCTGGAATGTGTCTTTGTGGCAAATTGTTGTTTCTCACACTACAGCAAAGTCATTCATTTCACTGATTCACAGGCACACAAGAGGAAAGAATTGAATGCCACAAACGGTAGAAATTTGCTCAAATAAGGGTCTTGTTTTCCTGAGCTTACATTCAACCTACATCTGCAGCGAGCCAGATGTTCAGCCCACTCTTGTGAAATACAGAGAGGTGATTTGCAATTTTTAAGACTCAAGATGTTATTTTTGTTAAACTTCTGATCTTATGGGCATGTCTTTGCTTCAACGAGTCTTATAATACTAACATGAAAAAGCATATGTAGAGAAAGGTCTTTAATTCCGTGTGTTACCATTATATGCTGAGGCATTACATTTCTGAAAACTTCTTGCCTGTATCAAACAGCAGTACCTGCTGACTACACTATGAGCATGTAGCCTTCAAAATTTCTTCTCTTTTAACTTCTAAAAAAAAAAAGAATACAGTCAAAATCTAACTTTTTTTCTTTTTCTAGCCAAATGATAATGAAAACCAAAAACATTTTTCTCAAAATTTCAAATATCCTTTTCTCTTGAAATGCAAATTCAAAAATCAAAATAATTTTTTTTTAACATTGTCAAAAAACCATCTACAACATTTTTCTTTTTCAAAACTCATTTTTCTACATATAAATTAAATTAATAAATTAACAAACAAAGCCAACATTTTTGATCTGAAGATAGAACTTTTCTGCGGCAGCTCTAAATAGTGCAAGCCGCAGGTATTGCAACAGGCGATTCAAACAGGTATGGTTCTTACAATGTACCTTCTAGATGTTATCATATGATCTACTTGGAATCTTCTCTTCAATCCTTGTGTTTATTCTCCTTGAACTAATACAAATTAACACCAAACTTACACCTGCCACTCATTTAACAGGTGACACTGCTCAGAGGCAAAATGGAACTTTTTGTTTCTCTCTTTTCAAGCCAAAATTAAATAATGCTTATGCAATCGCGGAGTTACTCAAAAGAGTCTTGCTATATTTCTCCACAGATTGATTTGCAAAATGAATACATAGTCTGGTGTAAAAACAAGTGGTCATCTTGAATGATGCAGAATGCTCAATTCTTGCCAAGGTGCTACAGCGCTTGGGAAATGCAAACACCATGTGAACAGTTCACACATTTTACTTCCCATAAAGCACCACATACCTCCGTCTAATGTAGTCATTCTCTCATCTTTTGTTTTTGGTTGATTTTTTTTTTTGGCCAAATTCTATAGTTCTTGTTTGTCAATTCACTAAGCGTTCCATGTAATGAATACTGTTTTCATTGCAAAACAGAGAAAGAGTGCATGTGCCGCTGGATTGTGGATGCAGATAGTACTTGAATATCACTGTAATGATGTGAGGCATGCAAAATATATATTTACTTGTTTTTGGCTTTTTTTTTCCGCTAAACCCATCCACTTCCACGCTACAGTGAAATTATGATATGCCAGTATAGAGAACGGAAAATTTGATATCAAAATCCCTGCGGTGAAGGGTTACAGACGGGTACGAAGCGCAGTAAACGTGCCATGCGCCTGCTTTCTCTGTTTCGGTTGGAATTACAGTTGTTCATGTTGCGAGTGAGCAATGTCTGGACCTGTGTAAAGTGCCTTAGATTTAAAACGTGAGAGCTATGGGCAAGGTGCAGTGCTCCTGGATCGTCATCCGTCTCCTCTACTCCTCACTCTTGATGGTGGTTTTCGTTTCTGCGGCCGCGGCAGGCTCCTCCTTGATGACCGGTCCGTCTGAGGGATCATTCTGAAAAGACAATCGAGGGAGATGGACGGGTGCGGTCACGAACATGGCCAACGACCTGCTCACGCTCACAGTTACATGCACTGAAGCTTCACAAACCTTGAACTCTGCACAAGTTCCAGTGTCTCGAATACATTAAGAGCACCATTTCATTCATTTCTACAAGCAACTTCCATAATGAAGTCCTCGGGACTGGCACTTTTCTTTCGTTACATGTATATGTCGAAATTTTATTATAGCCTAATAAATAAAGTATACAAAGACAGAAATGCAATAATTTTGGGACCTGAATTTTTCCTTTGTGTAACAAAATTCTGCTTTAAAGATAATATAAAGTTTTGGTACCTCAAAAGTTTCCCTGAGTTTCCTTGTCTTAGTTTGTGTTTCAGGTTAAAGTACCTTTCATATACATTTAACTAACACTGTGAGACTTACTCGCCCCAAAGTACACTCATGTCTTTATTAGTAATCATGCAATAATGGTTTCGTACCGGAGCAGAGCGGGCTCTGAAAAATTCGAACGAGCCGTTAGTGTCACTCGACGCGGTACCGCGATAATCAATGTACACATATTGTACGAAACCATTATTACATGATTACTAAGACATGAGAGCACTTTGGAGCGAGTAAGTCTCAGTGTTAGTTATATGAAAGGTACTTTAACCTGAAACACAAACTAGGACAAGGAAATTCAGGGAAACTTTTGAGGTACCAAAACTTTATATTATCTTTAACAATATTTGTTATAATGCAATGCTGCACACTGGCACTGGTCTTATGGTCCTTGACCAGTAAAAAATCACCGCCAAGTAACTTTTTCAGTAATGGACCAGTAAAAAATGGAAAAACTGGGCACCTACTGGTCTGACAAAAAGGTCTGTTCACTCTGCAAATTGAATATGCGATCAAGATCAGGTGGCGATATTTTTGTGTGTTCTTAATTTTGTGGTCCAACAGTGATTACGAAATTTGGAAGAAGTCTGGAGGCTTTGTGCTAATATGACCAGGGGAGTTGAATCACCCCCCCCCCCCTCGACATTTTCCAGGAATATTCCGCCGCATTAAATTTTTTGACCACATCGCTCACTGACTTTTTACTTTCATGTCTCGCACATCTTATGACACCATTTTCGTGAAAATCGGCCATACGGTTTATACGACGCTGCATGATTTTTTATACATGCTTGTCAGACCGAAAACTGCTCAAAACCGTGATGTTGTGTACAATGTCTATGCAAATGGAGTTTTCTCCCCTCATTCAAAAAGATATGATTATTTTCAATTTCATTGGCTGAAATCAATTAATTTTAGCATAATTATGCTTGAAATTGGTTCTGTCATAAATTTTGAAAAAAAAAATTATAAAAATGGTCAAAAAACAAAGAAATACATAAAAAATTTATAGTACAATACAATACATAAGAAATTAATTTTGATATCAAGGTCTTTTTCAAAGACATTGTTAGGAATGCTTCCAAGAATGTTATCACCAAAAATTAGGAATCTAGGAGCTATATTTTCTGATTTAGAGCAAAATGTATGATTATAAAGGGGATGGCTGGTAACTGATCAGTGGGAATCAGTGGGAATGCTGGGGGATGATTGTTCCAATTCATGTGGGATTCATTTAAGAGTACATTATATATCTACATGTATTGTTGTGTGAAAATTATTTGCTTCAGAACGGTCTCATATTCAAGTAATGTGCAGTTTAATGCCCCGTCACTGTACAGGCATGCTAGCCTGGAAACATTAAACTGCACATTACTTGAATATGAGACCATTCTGAAGCAAATGATTTTCATGCAACAATAGATATATAATGTACTCTTAAATGAATCCCACAAGAATTGGAAAAATCATCCCCCAGCATTCCCACTGATTCTCACAGATCAGTTACTAGCCATTCCCTTTAAGCATATATTACGTCACAGAACAACCCAAAAAGCCCGGCCTGGTTAGGGTTAAAGGGTACCACCGCTTACCTGTCCTCCGTTGTCTCCTCTGTTATCGCCACCTTTTCCTGTGGGTGGCTTGCGGCCGCGGTAACGGCGCCGGTATGGGCGGCGCTGCTTCTTGCTATCGCCGTCCTTCTCTCCTCCCGCGTCGCCGTTCTGCCTGTCCTCGTCGCGATCCTCGTCTCCGCGGGACTGGGGACGCCGATAACCCTGGTTGTAGCGGTATCGGTTCTTGTACGGGCGGCGCCTGCGATTCTCCTGCCTGTCACCATCCCTCTCTTCTGTATCACCGCCATCACCGTTCTGGAGGCACCATCAAAGAATTACGTATTATGATTTATTTCACATGACTGATAACAAGCAATGGATAGGACTGACACCTTTGAGTCCCCTCCATTTCCAGTTTATTGCCACTTGGCCTATTATCAGATGGTCTACTTTCCAGTTCGTCCTACACGATGACGGCTAAACCCATTTGTTCTACTATCAATTTCGTCTAATGCCCGTTTGGTCTAATCCTCAGTTGATCTAATGCACAGTTTGGCTAATTATCATTTCGTCTAATGACCAGATGGTCTAATTGCAATTAATAGCAGCACACTCCTTATCAGACTTCTTGCTCTGTGGTTCATCAGTTGAATTCAGTTACAAGTTTTTCATTATATATATTACCACCACATAAAAAAAGCAAAACTGGATGTTCTAGTATTTCACAGCATAAGTATTGGAAGTATCACCTTCGTAATGCTGTGTAAGAATTTTGTTTTGGAAGAGATACTGTAAAATCTGAAATTTTACATGTGCATGAAATTTTTACAAATTTTCCAAGGAGATACCAGTCACAATAAGTTTTGTCTACACAGTGAACTGCATCTCAGTGGTACTTCATAAAAGTTTCATGCTGCGAAAAAGGCTGTTGGCTCCAATTTTTAAAAAAAATCATGCCACGAATGTTTCTAGTTTTACAGTAGAGATACGTCCGAGTCACATCAGACCAAACTAGCCCTGGGCGCTGCATCTTTTTTCCTCGTATCGTCTCCTCACCTGGTCACCGTCCGGGCTTCCTTGGCCCTCTCCTCGCTGGGGTCTGCGCCCCCTGTACCGGCCTCGTCCGCGGTAACCGCCCCTTCCTCCGCGGTATGACCTTCGAGGCGGTGGGGCGCTGTTCTCCTCCGCCTCCTTCTCGTCCGACGCGCCCTCCTCTCCCTCGTCTCCCTGGGAGCCGCGGGGTCTGCGTCGGCGGTAGTAACGGGGTCTGGGTCCACGGTAGCGGCGCTTGTCCGCCGCATACCTGCTGCCCTGGACTGGGGCACCGTCGGGGCCAGTGACACGGGCTGCCTCATTGCCCTGCACAGACAAAAAGAGGAATCAAAAGGTATATTTTGATTACTATTAAAATCAAACAATCATTTTAAAGCAAGTATGTCACATTCTTGCAATTACCCTTTCCAGGAGTACATCATGCCCTTGCCAAATTGTAATGGGAAAAAACACAGAATCAATTCTCAATTTCATCCAATGTACAGCAACACAGAGAAATCTTACCTGACACACTTTCAAATTTACTGTGCTTATCCACTTATGTATTAACTCTAAATAGTTGGGTTAACCCGTTGAGGACGGACTAATTTTGCTATAACACGCATTTCCCATAGACACCTGCCCGAGTATAGTCGGGACTCGTCCTCAAAGGGTTAACTGGAGAATATTTGGGAAGAGGACAGAAAGACACCAAGAATTTTATGTTCCATTGATTACAGTCATTTTTGAGAACACATGTCCCTTTTTAAGCAAATTAGCTTTGCCAATTATTCATTCATTTCACTGCAATGGCTGAAAAATAGCAAATAGGAATTGAATGATTTTAAATTCTCATTATTATTATTCTCATATTACTGGTAATTTTAGAGTGATACATTACTGAAATACATCGAGTGAGTAAGATTTACCTTCACGCCCTCTACAACGTCAAACTCCACGACTTCTCCATCGCCAACACTTCGCTGGTATTTGCGTGGATTGTTTCGTACAATGGCCGACTGTGGAAACAACCAAATCAAAACAGAAATGAATGATGATACAACCCCTTACGTGAGTGCACACTACCTAGCACTGAGACAATGCAGAAAACTGAATGCAATTCAATCAAAGCATGACACTGTACTACTTCTCAAGTTGAAAAGACACATTTCTTTAATAAACAGTTAGACACTTGTTCATTTCGGGGGGTGTTACTTTTCAAAGCAATCCCGCACATCGAAGATTAGAGCCAATATTGTGATACACTTTATGACTGCAAAAAAATTAGTGTGTGCTGTAAAACAGGTATTAAACCTTTGCGTAATTTACCTTTCACTCGGCCAATTTTCCTGCACTTCACTTTAAAATTCATAAATTCATGGCAGAGAAAATTTTCTGTAAAGTTATGCCCTCAAAAATATGAATTTGTATTCTATTTCTGTTCAGTAGTGTACAAAGCTCACGAACATCTCCATGTATCATTTATGGTACTCTGAAGTGCATCACAAAACAAACAAAAAGTCACACACACTGATTTTGTGTGACTGAAAATAGCTGAAATGGGCCAACCTAGCCAATCTTGACTTTCTCAGATTTTCTGAAAGAGCAAGTCTTCTTCATCATTATGCTAAAGCTTGTAATCATAAAACAGGCAGGAAAGTGTGGGGGTTTTTTTAGCAGTCTATCTCCAACATTTTTGGGTAGAATAGTGTGATTAAGTGAGTCTTTAGAGTCCCCTTTTACTTGATTTCTTAACTCTTAATGTGCCAGGCCCAAAACCCCTAACGTGCCAGAGGTTTTTACCTAACGCCAGAACGTTTCGAAACTGGACTGACAATGAAATTTAAAACCGCCATATCTCTGAAACTATTGACTGTTTTGAATTGAGTTCTACACAACATATATCAAGAAATGTTTGCTCTTTCGTGTCATGCAGTCAGTTTGCCACAATATCTATCTGAATCTGAAATATTGCAGAAATATTGGATACATCAAAACAATTATTAGAAATTTTTGTGTAGTATGGAAAAAAAGAGTCAGTCTTGTTTTTTCTTCAATGGAACGCTCCCTTGACTCTGTGAGGAAGTTTTAGAGCAACATTTCCTCTTTCAAATGATAACAAAATTGCCTTCTAGAATTGTATGATTCCAAAGATACTAGCAGTTTATTTTGTCTTAGCAATTTCTCTTTCTGCCTCAGTAATTCATTCCCAAATCTGACTCCTTTAGTCCCAGATCCTGTATTTGAAACTAAAGTAATTGTCCCGGGCCCTGGAATAGTGTCTTTTGTCCACCTGAGAAGGAAGAACCTGCTAATCCTCCTTTTGTCTACGTGGACCCCAGGCGGGCGTACTCTATTGAAATCGGCAGGCCTTTGTCCACGCGCAATTCCTATGCTAGCGTGGGGATGATTAGTGACGTTCACCAAAACAAAAAGATGAAAGACTTGACCGACGAACGAAAGCTGACCGTCTTTGAGGGACAAAATCAAAGCAGCTTCCCGCAGGACAGCGTCCAAGCGGAACAATGCGAGTGGAACCGCATAGACAATACACGCAGAGTCAACAGCATACACACGCGTGGTTTACCTATGAGACTTTTGATCCATACACATCTCGCAGAGGGTGCGCCCGCTGCAGATTTTCCCGATGTGAGAAAAATACATCTAGCTGAAAAAATTGTGTATTTACTCAAAATTTTCCAATATAAGCATGCTCATATTTTTAGTGGAAACGATGGCTATGCTAATCAGCTACCAGTACATATCATTGGCAGTTGCTTGGTGTAACACATTACGGTACCACAAGAACTTAAATGATCAATGCTTTTCTCGCTGTTCTTAGTCGCCGATCGGCGACCATGGCACGTTAGGACTAAGGTCGCCGTTTGGCGACCATGGCACGTTAAGAGTTAAAAACCTTGTACACGTACACACTCTTCCCTTTCAACTCTAATAACTTTCAAAAGGATGATGCTACTGCTTTGAAAGTTGGCATTAATTATGGACAGAATGTGTTGATAAGGCATGCTCAATTTCGGTTTAATCTGATAATCCCTTCATAGTTGTTACTCCACTGGTTTACATCCTGTTTTTTTGTCCCATTTATCGCACAGCCAGCACGACTTGGTAAAGATTGAGCACTTGAATAGACACTGTACTTCAGAGTCTCTTTTCTCAGTTCACACTTTTCCCCCGAGTGTGTGCTTTTTGCCAGTAGAAAGATAGGTCATGAGAGTCCATTTGATTTGAGTTATACATCATTTTAAAGCTTAAAGTCTGCTCTTTCTGAATATGCTTTAAACTAAAATTCCATGTCTGGCGACTTTTTGTTGTTGTTTTTTTATGCAGGGTCACATATGTTTGTCCTATTGCCTAATAGACATCACATACCCCATTCACACGGGACATCTAAAGCACTCCAGGAGCACTCCCGTAGCCCTCTAATTCTCTGTATGAACAGACAAGCAGGCCTTAAAGGTACATAGTCCCGGTAGTGTAGAGGGCGCTGTTGATGATACTGCCGATCACCGTTAGCATTGATACAAAGATTACCGAAATTGAGCTGTCATCAAGAGTAAAGTGCGTAGGTATTGCTAAGTAATGTTGCCTTTGTTGTCTTCTTTGCGCATAGCGCAGTCTGTAGTAATGCCAGGGAGTGTGCATATGCGCTTGTTATTATGACATCACAAAAGAAGTTTGCTAAAGCTGTCATCTCCCTCAGCCGAATCATGAGCCGAACTGTGATCGGACCACTGACTACAGTGAATCGGACTTCTTCGGACTCGGGGAAGCGCGCCAAAGCGTAAACGCTAAAGAGGAGTTGATAGCGTAGGTCTCTATAGGAAACTTGCGCAGTGCGCCCGCGTACGCATTTGACTAAAATACCGGGACCATGCACCTCCTTAAAGTGCTGCAAATCTCTGCCCCTCTTGAGGCCTGGTTCAGGAGTGTCCCTGAAGCACTTTAAACCCTGCATCAATGTTTATGTCCCCTTCAGGCACTGTGCATGTGGTTTTGGCAAGCACTCCTGTGTCTTAAAGGGATCATATAGTTTTGGTTGAGACCTAATTTCAGGTTTCTAACATTTTTTTTTTGGTGAGATAATGAGAAACCTCTTATGAAATATGAAAGAGCATGTAATTATACGAGTAATTCAATGTTTATTTGATAAAAATTGGTTTTGAAATGGCCGAGATATCCAAAAAGAGTGATTCTCATGAAGTGTGGGACCCACACTTTATTACGATCGCTTTATTATTCTTTGTTTTTGGATGTTTCAGTCATTCTAAACCCGATTTTCATCAAATAAACTTTGAATTCCTCTTAAAATGGTGTGCTCTGTACTCCATCACAAGTGTTTTCTTTGTATCTCGCAAAAAGCTAAAAGCCCCATTCTATCTCCACAAATTTATACCGTACCATCCCTTTAACTTTGTGTATACACTTTCTAAATGGGGTGTCGATCTCACATTTCAACCTACTGTACTTCAAAGATATCATATTCCCTGTGCCTAGCTCTTCATTCCCAGTTCACTGACTTACCTGATGGACAAACACATCCTCCTTCGTGTCGTCCCTGAAAATAGAGAGAGGAGACAAAAGATAAAGTATCGAGGTTACCTTTTCTCTTTCATATCTTTCAGTCATATCAGGGGGGTGTTTCATCAATATAGTCAGCCCTGACAAGTTGTCACCGCTGACTATATCAGTAAATCCTTGGTTTTGATTGGTTGAGACGCTCTTGTCACTGACTGTGAATACTATGGTAATTGTCAGTGACTGACAACTTGTCAACGCTGACAACTTTTGTGAAACGGTGCCCAGAAACATGTTTACATAAAATGTGTACTAGTGGTCCTGAGGGGTTTAATAAATGACTCATTCATATTCTTCAAATTTGTGTTCTGTTTCTGTACTGTGTTACAGTGAGTAACCTGATATAGAAAAGGTAATTATCATGGTTTCTAGGTCCTCATTATAACATGGTTCCTATATATTACGCACTCTATCACAAACCTTGCTTTTGACAGATGAAAAGCTATTTAACCTGGTAGATCGTTCTCATGACAACCAATACTAAACAAACAGTTGAAAAGTATAATACATAATAATCAGCTGACTTGCAGAATGCCTCATCACTAGTACACCTCCCTCAAGAAGGATACACTGTATTAAAGTTTAACTATACATGTATACAGCAGCACACCCACCCTAGTGGAAGACTAAGAAATAGTACTTGCCTGTTAATGAAGCCGTAGCCATTCTTGACGTTGAACCACTTGACGGTGCCCGATACCTTAGTGGCTAAAGGTGTACGGAAATTGAGACAAAAATCACAACCTTAAAAAAACAATTAGGACAAATTACTCATAGAAAGCCATGGGGCAAATATGTCTTTAAAACAAGCAACAAGGAAGAATAGGTTATATTTACGGCACTACATTTGCCTGCCCTATTGAGCATCAAACTAGAGTCAGTTAGACATAAAATACAAAAAGGCAGGGGGTGTCTCTCAAAGAATATCTCAAAGAATATCTCAGTTGTAAAGTTTATATCAACTCAAAATTATGGTATGCTGTGTGTGTCTTCAGCAACATTTTAATGTTCTAATGAAAATTAGAATTTTGGAGATGTATGGTACATGTACATGTATGTGCAGCAACTAATGAAATAAGGGACAAACATTTTTTTTTCTGTAAATTTTTATACAATTTGATTCTATCAACATTAAATAAAATTAAACACGTATCAAACCAAAGTCATACCTTAATTTCACATTAATCTTCAAGGGAACTCAAACCAAAAGAGGAATATGTGGATTGAGTGAAACAGTAATATGTAAAAGACATCACTAGATCAGTGAAAGTTTGAGGAAAATCAGACAATCGATGCAAAGTTAGAATTTCAAAATTTTGGTGTTGGAACCGCTGGATGAGTAACATGAGGAGACTACTAACATTAGAGGTACAAATGTATGACGTACGAGTGGACAACAACATAAATCTAAAGAAAATCGCACATACAGAAAATTCCACAAAAATTCACTTTTCTAGCATTATGGAAGAGCACTTGACTAACCGCTTTCAGAAAGCAGGGGGAATAATCGCTCCCTTTGTCAGTATCAAGTTGATGAATGTGTAATTTTCATTTTTATTTTTACAGCCCCTACTTCACGCCAGCTCCATAAACAGAAGGGTATTTTGTGAAGCCAGATGTATAGTAAGTCTTCTACTCATCGACCACCTATTTAGACAGACCACCCTCGCGCAATGGCTTTCTCGCGTATAAAATAAAAAATATGCGTGGGACAGGGCACAATATGCTTGAACATTCGAACATGAATACAAATCAAGAAAAATTAGGGGGTACAGGTAAATAACCTGAGGAAACAAGAGGAAAAGGAATTGAAGAAAATCCTCATTAATTAGTAATATACGTACCGCTAATAATTGTTAAGACATATTTGCCCATTCACTGGATTTACATGCTTTTCAATGGGAAAACGGGCGGTCGATTAAAATGAGCTTGCGCAAGTAGGTGTACAATTAAAAATGTCACTCGTGTTTGTCACCGCGAACTACGCGCCATACGGTACGAGTCAACAATCTGAGCCCGGGATAGGAATCTGCACTATAATGCAGTATTTTCTGCCTCGAGTGGAACGAGTATGAAATTAAGGTGAAAATGAGGGATATTTTCTAAGATACAGGGGATTCATTCAAAAAGTGGTTGATGCCTTACAGTTAGCCCTTGACAGGTGTTGTGTTCATCAACGTTTTATGTAAGATGAACAGTGTACACCCAACAATGTACAGTTAGGGTACCAGTTTTTAACATTTCCTTGTTTACCATCAATACTGCACCGTTTTACCTAGGAATTTCAATATGAAGATGAGCTACAAAGGCCAAAAATAATATGCCTTGAGCGAATTCCCATTTGAATGCACTCGTGTTCAATTTTTAAGCGATTTCCGTCACGCCGTCGCTATCGTCAGATTTCGACACCCAGCATCATTTTTCGACACAATCACAGCACGCATCACACATACGTAAATCACATGGCGCGTACAGTACGCGTACACTGCATTATGGATGCAAACCAGCAATCATACCTGCGCAAGAACTTGTTATTTCCTCTATAACGTGTCTTTGCATGGGAATGTCGAAATCTGGTGCCACATTCTCAAACTCAAAGCCAACTCTTGAACTACAAGTTTGCTCATTTATCACGAATTCAGCCATGAAATTACTAAAGACGATTATGAAATCAAACATCAGGATTTGGCAAGCAAACTGATACTATAAGTAAGATAACCGGCATGGTTGAATTTCATTTTACGGCGATGTATACAAAATGCGTCACATTGTTTTGAACCCCTAAAAATGGCTGACATCTATTCAACATTTCTGCTGACACTGTGTTGCTTTTCTCCTAAATATTCTACCGTCGGATTATGATGACAAGTGACAAACGGTGTTTGACCAGAAATGTGATTGATAACTTGGTTGATTGTTGAAGTCAGACGTTTGTATTGAGTAGAGTGTCTAGATTTAAATCATAAGATTTAATAAGATTAGATTCTATATCAAGTGATATGCTGGGTGTCGAAATCTGGGTCTTGTCGAAACTGGTGCACTAATGGTATACTTGGGTGACCCGCACCTCGTCATAGTTAATGTTTGCGCATATTTGAATCACATTTTGCCACTAAAATTCTTTGAAATCCAACTCACATACAGGAAAAATGCTGAAAATTCCAATGGAATCACAAGCTCACTGATCGATATCGAAAATTTGCAGCTATCGTCGTCAAACGCGAACGATGCGAAAAAGTTGCGCGCTAGGGAAGGGGCCCGCAACTCGTCACCCGCGCTCCCATAGACAAAGCACGTAAAAGACGTGTGCGGGTGACCGTGATGCTCCCATAGACATACACGTAAAAGATGCGTGCGGGGACAGTGGTGATACTATAACACGTAGGGTCCTATCCCGATTAAAATTTCAGATTTTCGCGAAAAACTGTTCGGTTTTCACCAATATTTGCTTGGTTGTGGTAGCCCTGTCAAGTTTCAAGCGTACTGAACGCAGTCCCAGGCATAAATTTTTGTTTAGTGCGCTTAAAACAGTTTTTAGCGGGGTGACGGTATTCGGGCCCCTGACGAGGTGCGGGCACTTCACTATACATGTAAGTTTATTTGTAAATAACCTGTGGACTACAATGAAGGGCAATGCCAATGGGATCAGTCTGCCTTTCTTAAACCTTTGACTTTGTGGGGGCGACTGGTTTTTACCTTTTCTGCACTGACAATTGAGTGACACTGCACTAGCTGTCTACAAACAACACATGTCATCACAGACAAACATCACACACTGTCACAATGATGCAATTTTGGGTTATTAAGCAATTTCTTTGTTCTCATATTTCATACCTATTGGGGAGCATAATGGAATGTGCGTAATTGTGTAAAAACGTCACTGGCAAATATGTGCCAGTGGCTGTTTAAAATTGAAGCATACTTCGAATTCCAACCGAGTGGAATCAGGCCTAGCTCTACTCGGTGGCCACGCTACGTGCAGAACATGTCCATTGGCAACAACGTGGCGGGGCGGCGTGAACTCCAGTACGAGTTCGCGAGAGTAAAGCTTTCCGCGTGTACCTTCGTGTGCCTCGAGTGTGGAACATGTACGCGCGTCCGTGTTTCGAACTCAAGATGGCTACACACAACCGCAGCAAGACGGATTGACAGCCAACATTAACATCACGATTACCACACTTTCCCGACTTCAAAACACCCTAAAAATCACACATCGTACCCAGAACTGTCTTCTCCGGGGCCTCGTTGGTCTGGGGCTGTTCTTCCTGGCCCTCGGACATCTTTCTGGATGGTGTTTTTCTCCCGGTGGAAAGGTTCCGTCTCGATCGCACAACGGTCTTCTTTGTGCTGATGAGATACCGGAAGAACATCTCAGACCATGACCAGCTACCGGATTGTGGGATTGCCCTGCGACACGCCCATGCCACATACCGCGCCTATTCGCGCCATGTACCCACCCTAGCAACCACGCATCTTCGCAATCCATTGTCAATGATTGATTGATTGCCCGTACCGTGCATGGAAACAAGGCAAAAGAATATAAAGAAACAGAAAAGACAAAACTAAAGAAACTGAAAGACGAATACAGTGAATTTAAGGCTAAGTCTAGAAATACAAGGGGCGTTGTTGACATTCCGCCCTGAGAGATTTAGACCAAATCTGTGCATATTAAGTTGCTAATTGCTAACAATAAACAGGTCCTAAACACACATCAGGGACACAAATAAAACTTTATACAACTGATGTAGACCTAATGTTACGTCCGTGGTGGAAAAAGTAACGATTAATGTCAGTCATGAATACCTCAAGCAAACAAACATAATTACTTTCTTTACAGTGACAATACAATTATGCTGTCAAACAACTATTCCGTTATAAGTTTGAATTAAACCATGACGAGTGTAGGCCTTATTGACTCAGCGGATCTAATTCATGTTATCTCATCAGTGAAATTCCATAAATGGGGGCTTTGATCCTTCTTATATAGGCCTTACTATGACTGAAAACCAGAACACTCACAACAAAGGGGATATTTTGTATAGCTATAGTCATCATGATCTAAAGAAGGGGGAAATAATAAGTTCTCCACTTTATTTTTAAACACTATACACACAGAATGTGTGAGTGTAGTAACCCTTTGAAAAACTTTTGAAGTTATTAAGCTAAATGTTACTTTACCGACAAACTTAAGTAGTCTTCATTACAGCTTATAATCACATTGAAAAGAAAGAAAAAGAAAGAATGGGGAGTATAATTGGGGGTTCATCTCACAATTTACTGTAGATCGCATTTTCTTTTCCATCCAATTTACTTCCCATTCATGTAGAATATCAAAACCAACGCTAAACGTTCTGACCCGTTCCGGGTCAGAAATGACAAGGAATGGGGTCAGATATGACCCCATTCGGAGTCATGAATTGGGACGGGTGACCCCGTTCCGGGTCTTCATGACCAAATTCCAAGTCATTTTTGACCCGGAACGGGGTGTGACCCCAACGGACCCAGTTCTGTGTCAGTTCTGACCCGGATTTTTTTTTTTTGAGTGCATCATCCGAACATTTGGTGGCGTTATTCCAAAGATTTGTTCATCCGAAAATGAAGTGCGTTATTCCGATATTTGTTCATCCGAAAATGAAATAAGGTTCGGTAAGCCGAAAATGAGAACGAGGTGCGTCCGAACGAGCCTTCGGAATTAAAACCTTTTTTTTTCCGAAATAATAATGTTGTAACCTTCAGAATAACGAACCTTCTTAGTTTTCCCCATTTTCGGATTAACGAAACCTTGGAAAACGAACCTTAACGAACCCTATTGTCGGATTTACGAATCTCCATCCATCACTCCAGAATAACGAACCTTCGGAATACTGAACTGTAACCCATGAAACATGAGCCGGTGTATTATACATACAATTAAACGTTATTGAATGATTAAAGTCTTGAAACTCAAGGGCGTCACCGGCTTATTTTCAAGGGGTGGTGCGTTTTGACACTAACTGTAACTAGATTTTTTTTTGACAGACATTTGGAATTAGGAAGTTCTCAATCCCCATTCTTTTAGTGTTTTTAAGGGAAACCAAGCGGGGAAAGGGCACCGGCGTAGCTGGGATTTCATCTTTGGGGGGGGGGAGGGGGTTGTCCCCTCCCACGGTGAGAACTTTTTGCATTTTGATGTTGTACTATAATGGTGCAATTTGATGTGTGTTTTTGCTTGTTTTATTGACTTGAAACAGTCCCACTTGTTTAAGGTATCAGTATACGAAAATTGTTATTGAACAATGTGCCTATAAATGATATCATTTAAATAAACTTCTTGTATTCATTCTTACACTGCTGTCATGAACGTGAGCGAGGGGAGGGGTGTGGGAGGGGATTGTCCCTCCTCCCACGGTGAAAACTTTTCGCATTTTGATGTTGTAAATGGTGCAATCTGATGCATGTTTTTACGTGTTTTATCGACTTGAAACAGTTCCACTTGTTTATGGTAGCAGTATATTTTGATGTAAATTTGTATGATTGAACGATGCGCCTATAAATGATATCATTTAAATAAACTTCTTGTATTAATTCTTACACTGATGTCATGAACGCGACCAAGCCCGAGCAAGCGGAGCGGGCGGCGGGCGAGGGGGGAGGGTGTGGGAGGGGGTCGTCCCCCCTCCCACGGTGAGAACTGAAATCGCATTTTGATGCTGTAAATGTACATAATCACATGATAACTGGCACTTCTCCTCCCATACGAAGGAGATTTTGTATTTTCAGACCTGAAACTCAGCGATCTGCTTGAAACTGTTGGTGCAATACTTGAATTTTTTCCAGCCCCCTCCCAAAAATAACAATTTAAACAAATATTTTTTTTTTCTTTTGAAGTGTTAATGGCTTTAATTCCGAGTGTGCATCATCTCTGTGTATATGTACAAAGTATATAGCTTAGGGGGAGGATGTGAGAGGGGGATACCCCCTCCCGCTCGTGCGGAGCTTTTGAGTTTTTAGAATTGAAAGAAAGCGATCTGAAGCACCCTTTGTGGAAAATTTCGGAAATTGTCATTCCCCATTAATGTAGTAAGTTTATAGAAGGGACAAGGCGATGGGAGGGTGGCAAGATACCTCTCCCATATTCTTTTATATTTTTTCCATATTCCAAATCGCCGGTCAAAATCTTGGGGGGGGGGGGGGGAGCGACTGCCCCATCGCCCCCCCCCCCCCCCCTTGGCTATACTAGTACGCCAATATCCCTTCCCCACAACGGAACTTTTGCATTTTTTTTTCATCATAAGTAAAGTAACAGATCTGGTGCACACTTTTGATGAAACATTTGTAAATCTGTCAATCTATATGAAATTCACTGTTGTATAGGTGTATTAAGTCAATGGAAAATAGACCGAACGGGGGAGGGTGTGGGAAGGGTTATCCCCCTCCCACACGAGAGAGGCTTTGCTATCTTAGAATTGAAATTCAGCAACCTTCCACCTGGTGCACACTTTGGGCGAAATAATTGGACAGATTTCTAACAAAAAGTGAGAAAATCTTTTCATCTCGGGAATTGTAATTATGAGGGGTGGGGCAAATGGTGCGCTTGCCCCCCCCCCCATATTTTTATGGGGGCAACTTTTTTTCTGTCAAAAAGCAAGAAGATCTTCTCATCCCAGAAATTATTAACCCGTTGAGGACGGTTTTATTTTGCTACAACACGCATTTCCCATCAAGACACCTGCCCGAGTATACGCTCGGGACTCGTCCTCAACGGGTTAATCATGGGGGGGGGGGGGGGTGGGGGCAAAATTATAATATGCTTGCCCCTTCAATGCTTTTATGGAGACAATTTTTTTTCTGTCAAAAAAGCAAGAAAATCTTCTCGTCTCGGGAATTATGGGGGGGGGGGGGTGTGGGCAAAATGATATACCTATAGTACTTGCCCCTCCATTTTTTTTTCTTTTTTTTTTTTTGTAATGAGGCTATATAAGACTCGCACTTGGGCTCGCATTATCAAAATGGATTGATCAGAAGTAACGTGCTGTATACCTATAGACCCTGTACTTGTGTATAGCACACCCAAACGAGTACCATGTGACGTGATCCGTACCGTACGGATCAACGGTCGATAGATCAAGTATAAACACTATAGAATACTATAGTAGATATAGTGCTGCCAGAGCCCGGGGTGCGAATTGTTTTTGCCTACGAATTTTTTTATCCGTTGTCCGTGGTATAAAATGGGGGAAAAAAAACAAAAACGAATAATTATTAAGATTAGCGTCCGGCGTTGGGGTCGCTCTTTTAAAGGGTCGGGGGGGGGGGGGGGGGGTGAAACCTACTAAGCTTGTAGAATTACACTTTGGTAGTCTTATAGGTTTGCGAAAAGAATAATGGCTCATCTTTCCGTATATAATTTCGGTTACAGCTCGTTATTCCGAAGGGTCGTTATTCCGAAGGCTCTTTATTCCTACACTACAAAAAGTCCGGTGTTAAATAGTGAACACCGAGCTGGTGTTAAATTTTCGGTGCTCATTATATGGTGTTAAATTAACACCTCCGGGTGTCATTTCCAAATTTTAAACTGTTTTTTGAAGAGTTTCTTATATAGTAACTGCGCTTCTTGTTGATTTTTAATTTAAACTAGACGATCAAGAATTTTACATTAAAATACTAGATTTTTGAAAAAAATGTGAAAATAAATTTACACCAAAGTAACACCAGCTGGTGTGGTCTCTTATTGAAGCTGGACGGGTGTTAAACCATTGATATTAACACCAACAAATATCAAATTAACAACATGTGGTGTCATTTTTTAATCAACACCAGCACAGTGTCAAAATAACACCAGGTACAGTGTCAACTTAACACCACGAAGTGTCAGGTGAACATTTTTCAACACCATCACAGTGCATTTTTAACACCTGTGGGTGTGGTCCTTTATTGAAGTTTGATCGGTGTTAGATTTAAAACCCGTGGTGTTAAATCTAACACCGATGTTTTCACAGTGTAAGATTCGTTATTCCGAAGGTTCATTGTTCCGAATCATTTTCGGATTAACCAATCTTCGGAATAACGAACCTTCGGAATAACGCTACATATTTTCGGATTAACGAACCCTGTTTCATTTTCGGATTAACGAACCTGTCAGGTATAGGGAATTTGCGTGTTTCGGATTAACGACCCTTCGGAATAACGAACCTTCGGAATAGTGAACCTTCGGAAAAACGAACAGCACCCATAATTTCAAGGGATCCTCACTCCGTCTAGAAACCACACATGTAACCCTCAATCATATTTTGTCGTTTTCTGATGAGAAACTTTTTCTGATGAGACAGACATAACCAACGAAGGAAGTCACAATTATTCACAATTCTACCTTAAACAGTACAATCGCTTTCAGTAGAGAGAAAGTAACAACTATAACAAGAAAACAAAACACACAAAAAAGAATAGAACTGAATGAGAATCTTTAAAACCACCACAACCCCCACCACCCTTGATAACAACAAACATTAAGTTCTATGAAGTATGTTAATGTATAATAATCATAAAATGTGTTCATTTATTTATAAATTATATTTCAAAGAAGTGTGAATACATGATCATTTCAATAACAACAATATAATGAGTTTAAGGGTTAAGAAATAACTTTTTTTCTGTCATTGGCCCATTCGGGCCACCCAAACCATCAAATTGCATTAGTTGATGCAATAGCCCAAAAATGAAATCTGCATGGTGACATGAAAAACAAAAATCAAGGAAAACAGTGAAATGATTTTATTTGGTAGTCAACAATAAATGTCAATAATAGGCCCAAGCAATACTTAAATGAAAAAATGCGTCAAGCACCACTTATACGGTGAGTAAAAATTAAAGAAAAATATAGAAAAAAGTAATTGAATAAAATCTAAAATGTTTTAAACCTTTATAATGCCGATAATGGATTACTAGTAGGCCTATATCTAAAAAAATAGGAGCTATATTATGTCAGGCTTTACAAACGCCCCAACCCCCCCCCCCTCGTATATATAACATACATAAAAATCGAATTGAGGCATAAATGTGATTTTCCATGACACCACCATATTCATGAAATTATCACATTTGACATAAAGGGGTGTTCATGCCTACTTCTATAACTGGATAGATATGATTTAGATGAAAGATAGAAACAATCGACTGGTCGAACATTGGCCGTCAAGACTGTTTTGCAATCCCGGGGTTTTCCAGGCCTATTTCGTGAAATTGTCATTCATTTTCATTTTATGCCACATTGGCAACTTCGTATCCTGTAGGTGACTTTGGTGAAAAGATTTCACGTTAATTTTTTTTTTTTTTTTTTAGGCACCCATATTAGTGGTCATACGTTAAAATACTTATGATGTAAGCATTCAATTTCGTATTTGGACATGAAATTCCAAGTTTGTACAGTCACATTATAATACATAGTACGATAGGCTGGATAACCACTTTATATACTCACTGTCAATATTTCATTTTTTAGCATTTTCATTATTGAACATTCAAGTTCGTTATGTATAATATAAGCAAGAATGTTTATGTCCGGCTTTTAATTGAATACTTAAGGCGCGGTCAGACTGGCAAAAGATCTAGACTTTGAAGAGTTTGTTCGCAAAATCCGATAAGTCCATTTTTGAAGATTTTGAAGTACGGTCTCTGTCATAAAGTATACAAAATAATACCTTTTAAATGACTATATTGGTCACTACATAGATTAAAGGTACATTTTTGAAGTTATGGTCAAAAGAAGCAAATATTTTCCTATTATTCTCTTTATTTTTCTTGACCTTTAATCGCAACTATCTCCATTTGGCAAATATGGACTTATCGGTTTTTGCAAACAAACTCTTCAAGTTTACATAGCGAAGCAGTCTTCGCGATCTTTGTCGTGCGGTCACACTGGCAACCAAACTTGGATCGAGAAAATTTGAATCGTACGCGGGCGCAAGAAAGAAGAAAGAGCTCACCGTCCCATGGCTAGTGATTGTGACGTAACAATACACATTTGTACAAGACAATGGCCTCGCGCTTCGGAGACATCGTGGTCCGCTCGCAAACAGAATAATGAAGATCGAGAAGTTTGGCGGCAAGGCTGGTGAGGGAAATATCCCTGTTAGTTGGAATGGGAAATTTCGGGATAAGATTTGCGGAGAAATTTCGCGGGAAGTTTGCGGTCACACAGGCAAAACTTTGAGATCTTAAAGTTCGCGAAGTTAATCTTCTCTATCTTTTGCCAGTCTGCCCGCGCCTCATGTATTTTTTTTCTTTTGATAGAATTATGTTATCTAAACTTCAAAACAAAATCCTAATTTCGTCATGTCATCACAGGGCTTTCTTTATCTCTAATTCAGCCTACTTCTTTATTCAGTAAAGATCGTCATAATTATGTTTGCCATCTTTGTTTTAATTAAGATCGTCATGTTGATTTTTTTTTTGCACTATACGAAGGAATACATAAGGTGTCATTACTTTGGGCCCCCACCATTTTTCTTTTCTTTTCTTTTCTTTTTTTTTTTTACCCCGGAAGTGCGTGAGTGGCACTAAAAAGAAATAGGTAGAGATCTTCACGTGTGAGCGCGGTAAGGTAGATTTTTTTTTTTAACCTTCATTTTTTTTTTTGCTTGTTAGCTCATGAAACCCCGGAAGTGAGCCCCACCCCCCCCCCCCCCCATTTTGAAAATGCTCTGCTGGCCCTAAAATGAATGAAAACCTACTTCCAATAAGATAGTTTCCAATGGTTATCAAATTTTCCACCCGTCTAACATACACCTTATGTATTCCTTCATTGTTCAAATTAACGCGGTGATCAATTATTAAATCTACTTTAAGAGAAGCTGTGCTCTTACCATGAGTGTGTGTGGTATATGTAGGAGAGTGCATCCCTATACACACAGTTTCCAAGGAGACTGTAACGCTTCCATAGATAAATAAAACAACGAATACAATCATTGTGTATTGTCTGAAACCCTGAAGAAGTCGCGTACAGCCCATCTTAATTTGAGTGCAACCATTTTTTTTAATGGTTATAATGCATCACTGATCTCTTCCTTTCATCTTCATGTAGGCCATCATTATTTAATATTGCAAAAATAAAATAAGTCCGTATAATACAATTAATTATTAATAATCATTACGATGATTGGTCAGTGAAAAATTGTCTTACTATTTAAAGCGTGTACACAAAAATAACATCATTCATGATTGTTGATTTTTGCACGAACTGCTATGTATTTCATTTTTACAATTTGGTGTCTCAAAGACTAACTACATGAAGAAAATGACGTACAAATAATAAAACGGAACAATTTGTCATTCAACCTACATTAAATATCGGGGGGGAAAAATGATGGACTGTCATCAGCAGCGCAGTGACTGTTCTATGCATGTGTAACAATTCAACGAAGGTGGCGCTATATCAATTTCTGATGCGCATGCGCATGAATTACAGCAAGTTGTCTTTCCTTCGCCTCCGTTCCGCAGATCTTGCACGTGTAAGTATCGTGATTGTTGGGGCCCTTGTAAGGTAATTAAATCCATTGTTTACGTTATTCACTGGGTTGATGGTGAAGAACATGTGTAAAATCATTCGTAGACCAGTATTGTAAAGCGAAATTATTCATTTTAAGCATGTCTAACTTGAAAATACAAACGTGATGTTGCAGAAATAGGTACGTCTTACGCGCCATGTTGTAATCGGCGCGCCGCCACTCTCTGCCGCGTACCGCAGCGTACATGTGTACGTTGTAAATGTATGGGATGGCAGTGCAGTGGCGGTGTGTCTGCAATAGCATGGGGCATGGTCATTCATTGTTGTATACCGACACGAGGGCAAGGTTTGTGCATGCACTACAGTACACTAAGCCACATGGGTGCGGCAAAATCTCTGTGGATTAGTGCAGTGTTAGTAAGCCAAGACAGGATTGAGAACAGAATATTTGTTGATGATTTGAATTATTTACAATCAGTAAATTACAAATGTGAAGTTGTAGAATGGAGTGCCTGGAAATGGTGTATTTTGGCCTGGTTTTGCCATCTAACGTCAGAATAAGTGAGTCGGTGAGAGGTTAGAGTGGACTGAGATAGGCTCATTCAATAGAAATCAAAAAATGTTCTACGTTCTTCAAAAGAACTCTCAAGTCTCATTGCAAAGTAAAAAACCACAAAATCGTACCTTGTGCCTTGGAACTTCAAAAATGTGATTTTGATCAGTAAAATCTGACCCCAAAATTTGATTACAGTATGTAAGAAATTACGTGTTGATTTTTTTACCACAAACCATTGCCGATATCGCGTGATAGTTGTGATCGAACCTTGTGCGTGTCCGTATTTTTAAATGTGCGCTCTGAAGTCTACGTTGTCTGCTACGTCACCGCTCAGCGCCTGCTAGTGATGGGTGCGCGTCCATGGCATCAGGGAGTCCCGTTTCGCACAAGGCATCGCCTGAAGTAGGCTGGCAGACTATGCTGTACTTGTTTATTTGCAGGATGGCCTAGCGGCGCGGTGTTCGGCGTCATGCGATGCGTATGTCAAAGTCAAATTGCTCATTTATTACCGAAATGCGTGCATGTGTCAACGGCTACCCACGGAGGTGGAAGGAATTTCTGAATAACTAGTGTTAGACTAAGTTAGGTTTTTTTTTTGGTGGAATTCAACAAATTTAAATTAATGACGATGAAAAGGAGGCAAGTTTGTTGCATGGCATTTGTACGTTTGTATGCAAACTTCAACGTATACAACTATAGACGCACGCACGGGTTTGTTCCCGTGCGCGCGGAGAAAATACAACAACACGCAAACTTTGACTCGAGATCGACTGAAAATTGTCTTGCAGTGCCCCTACTTCCAGCTGCCACACACCCGTTGCGCTGGCTGGCGCAGCTTACAATATGTAGGTTGTGCATTGAAGAAATCGTTCATCACCTAAGCTTTCCGAAAATGTCAAACAAAATAATGAAGTTTGCATTTAATATAGGTAAATAGACAAAGACATAACTTCACGAACTTTCGCTGCAAATTTGGTACAATACGTCATGAATCATCCCAATTTGCGCTGAAATTCCGGCTTTCCGAAGGTAACTGTCACCTTCGCTGGTAAGTGAAAATCCTGTATTTTCGATACGTACCGAAAAATGCCTGTTCACACAAAGTGAAAACTAATATCCTTCCACGAATTTCCATTGACACATGCACTAAAAATTCGCAGTGATAGCACAACGATCATCCCGCATATAACAAGTATGCCTATGGGGATACAGTGACGTACAGCGCACATTGAATTTCGGTGCACATATGCGGCAGTGGCAGCTAGGGCCATTGGCGGTGCCTAACTTAGACTTGTCTCGGCTCAGCTGAGAAAGTGAGACAGATTCACTATTCAGTAAAGTATGACATTGACTCATAATTGAGCAATCTGTCTGTAGGGGGAGTAAGTGTAATCGTTATTGTTCTTGTCCTGAAACCTAGTTTTCTAAATATTATTGAGTAGATATATTGAACTCGAACTATGAAAACCCAACAGCTATTTCATACCTGCACTTCAGCTGTTTTTGTAGCTACATTAATGTGTAAATGCCCGGCATGGCCATGGGCATGGTAAGAATTCTATTTTCTTCGTGTATAAGACGGCTAAAAAGCCTTGCTGTCAGGTGTGCTTATACTACATACATATGTACATTAAAAAAAGGGACTTTTCAATTGGGTGAACAAGAACGATGCCATGCCGACCGCAGGCCGCAAGTGTATGACAAGGCGTCAAGCGTCACATCCTAATGTTGAGCCGCTGCTGAAAAACATTTCGATTTCAGGTGTCACATCTCGTGGCTTGTGCAGGTGGTGCATATGTGGAATTTGTGACTTTGTTTTTTTCTTTAATATTTAATATTGCCTTTGTCTTTGACTAAATGCCGAATAAGTATCCTGGGATGAGTTTGGATTTTAAAACATGATGCATAGTAAGGCGGCAAAGTGCAATGGACAGCTGCACCATGCAAAGCACCAAGACATGATTGCATACAGCACTACATGTAAATGTGTGTTTGGGACTAGAGTATTTGTACAACATTGTATGCAGTTGCAAATTACAGGACATTGGGAGGGCAAATAAAGTAGGTACCAGAGGCTGCCTGTAGTTTGTATGTCAGCGATGCTGCTGCGACGTATCAAGATCATAAGCTTTCATGTAATTATCAATATTCTCTCGAAAATAATAGGACAACAGGTGAATAGAGCTCTGATTTGCGTGGAGTCATCGTTATATTTTTTGCGATTTTGTCTGTTTTTTTTTTTCATGCTAGTTTCTAGTGAGCAAAATGCGCGAAAATTTCAACACCGCGAAAATTTCCACTAAATATTGCAGTATGTGCCAGCTAGTGGAAGGGTTTGCAGCGCGAGATGATAGGCGGTACACACAATAAAGGTGGGGGGGGGGGGGAGATGAAGAATAGCTCTTACCCCATTAAGGACGAGTCAAGAGTATACTTGTGAAAGCATCTATGGAAATGCCTGTTAACTTGTAGTAAAATCAAACTGTCCTCAATGGATTAATAGTGAGGGAGGAAGAGGTGATATTGCAATACATGTAGCCATACATCCCCTCCAGCTTTTCATTCCCGAGTGAACCAAACTGTACACATAGTATACTGCCTTACACAGGACTCTACATACATTTGTACTGTAGTATCAGGATGCATTGTTGTTAAATGTGGTACACACTATGTGTGTATTGATATATTGATCACAGTTTTGATGTCAGAGGTAACAAAATGTAAGGAAAATCGTGTGTGTATTTTGATTTTGAATGTCCCTGCAAACTGCAAAATCTGCCTGTCTTATGTAAACATTAGCAGAATTGAATTCTCATTTATACCGGGTAATCTGTAAGTTAAGGATTGTCATAACTTCCAAATGTTGATGGTTTAACACACTCGGAATAGTGGGTGCCAGGCAGATGATATCTGCATGTTAACCTATTCCATACTGAATTTTGAAATGCCTGTAGACTTAATACATAGGCCGTCAGGCTCGCGTACTCAACGGGTTAATTGGAAGAAGCATGGCAAATTAAAGCAATCCTGTTTGTCTGAATCAGTCGGCCTGTTTCAGTCACACAGGGATGAGTGAGAGGTAGAGTCCAGCACATTTCAGGACGCCAATCAGTCTGACTTCCTGTGGAAGAAGTGCTCTATTCTCAGCTTCATGCTCGATGCTGTCACACAGTTTAGCATTATTGTGTGTTCTTCCTGTACCAGGATGATATTAATTAATAGCAAAGATCCTACACACTATTTAAGATGGTCAATTCTCGCGATTTTGCATGGCTGCTGGTGAAACGGAAGTGGCTGCCGCCCGCTATCGTTGAGCGGAATCGAACAAGCGTTTAGCCTTTTGCAAAGGCAGCTCGCAATAAGTGAGTGTGGCGAGAAGACCTTGGGAGAGCTACACTGAATTGACGGCCAGCGCATGCACACACAGACATCTTATCCATTCATGGATTTGAAATTTGTGCGCATGTGATGTGTGCGCATGAGAATGAGAATAAACCTCACTGTAAAATGTGTATTAGCACAGTGATGTACGTGCATGCTTTTAGATCTCTTGGTAGTGATGACATTCTCAAAACTTTTGCATGCTGGAGTGTTTTTCCTTACATTATTGGAGCACCTTCACACAGCTCATTCAGTGAAGTTTGACAGTTTTATCTGAAATTGAGCCACTCACAGTTTTACATTGTATTGAAATTATAAGCATGCTAAAGGTGACAGTAACTTATCAGCTCTCAGTTTCCTATTGAAAGTTATGCACTTCTGGCTGGGAAAAAAAAAAAAAGAAAACAAAGAGAATGAGGTGCCTGGGAATTGTTCAAAGATATTTTCTATAAAACAAAAATAATTTTGAATGACACTCGATAAGACGAGACATCCTCTGTGTATACATTGTATGTTGACTATTAAAAGCACTTCCTTTTGTTCAGTGAGTAATATTTGTTTTAGAGACATTTCTAGGTGCTGAAATTATTTGCATTTAATATACCCTAATGCTCTCCTGTAGGTGGACATATTCACAAGTTCCGTGCTTCATAGACCAGCTATTTTTCATTGAAGTGGATCCATTAAAGGGCAAGTTCGCCTTCATAGACATGTGGGCTGAATGAATGCAGCAATATTATTAGAACACATCAGTTAGAGTTTGAGCAAAATCGGACAATCCGTTCAAAAGTTATGAATTTTTGAAGTTTCTGCTCAGTCACGGCTGGATGACAAGACTACTATAGCTTGTGATGTCACATGAGTACAACGATATAAAGGAAGAATAAAGAAAATTCAACATGTTTCCATTTTTCTCGCGTAACAAAAGAACACTCGACTTCTCTCTTTCAGAGGGAAGGGGGAATAATATTACCCTTAAATACTTCAGTAGCAAGTCGAAGAAATGTGCAATTTATTCAAAAAGTAAAGTTTTGTGAAATTCTCTTTGTATTCTTATTCCTTATATAGTTGTACGCATGTGACATCATACACACTGTAGTAGTCTTCTCTTCCAGCAGTGACTGCGCAGATACTTAAAATATTCGTAACTTTTGAACGGATTGTCCAATTTTCCTCAAACTTTCACTTATGTGTTCTACTAATATTGCTGCATTCTCTCAATCCTTATGTATATGAAGGTGGACTTGTCCTTTAAAGCATTAAGGACCATTACGGAGGAATTTAAATACCTAGTTCAAGATCAAGTTTACAGACAATCAAGGGACCTGCAGCCGTACTCTTCGTGCAAGAACTGGGAAACAAACATGTAGTGTGAAGCTGTACTGAACGGTGTAGATAGCACACACCTCAAACCAGGAATGCTACAATTTATATTCTGTGGTCTTGTGTACTGCACCAGAGCACTCCCTCATTTTATTTTTTCTTTTTTTTTCTGCTTCATTTTATGTAGAAGAAAGAAACAAAAGCACCATGGCTGATGACCAAGATTTCAGTGTTGGTGAGTCGGGTGCCTCGTCAACTTACCCACAGCAATGTTCTGCACTCCGCAAGAATGGCCACGTTGTCATCAAGGGTCGTCCGTGCAAGATCGTAGAAATGTCAACTTCCAAGACTGGCAAGCACGGCCATGCTAAGGTATGCCCACTGATTTACCACTCTGTGAAAATGTAGGAGTTTTATTTTTTATCTGTTTTCACATGCTGTGTGTGTTTTTGTCGAGCCCACCGGAGGTGAGGGGAGACTAAGGGATCGCTTGTGGCGTCTGTCCGTCAGTCCATCGTCCTTCCGTCCGTCTGTCCGTAACGCTACAAAAACTTCAATAACTCTTTACTCTGGGCTTCAATTGCAATCAAACTTCAAGGGAAGAGGGATCATACAAAATTTCACATTTTACCATAAATGAAGGTCACCTCAAGGTCAAAGCTCACAGGCAGGGGTCAATGAACTTCAGGGCCCCTATGTTAAGTTCTTATGGCGTGTTTCTATTATGGGTCATAACTTTTGATCCATAGGTCCGTTTGTGACCAAACTTGGATGGTAGATGTCCCTTGGGGAGTGGATGGTCACTTCAAGGTCAAAGGTCACAGGCAGGGGTCAACAAACTTTAAGGGCCTAATGTTAAGTTTTTATGGCACGTTTCTTTTTTGCCATAAATTTGTACCCTTTTGTATCTCTTTTTTTTAGCTGTTATGTCCCATTCACGAACAATTGTGACCCGCGACAGCGGTTTCAGGCAAAAGTCGGGCATTTTGAAAATTCATGTTTTCACTGAATCACATTGCCCATTTCCTAAGCTTTGCATTGATATAAAACACTTGTATTCTTCGGCACCATAAGTTGGCATGGAAAGCGAAATAAAATGCACTTTTTAAGTTGTTAGCCTGACAAAATTGCGAGAAAACGGGCTTTGAAGTTTCACCTCTTACTCAAAGACAATGTTCGAGCGGCGATGCGAGGTGAGAATCACCCATCCGTACGATGGTGCCAATCGATGTTAAGCTCCGCCTCTAGCAACCACATCGCCTTCTGATTGGCTCACTGAGAGAGTCAAATTTCCCGGGCACCCTTCCTAGTAGCTCAGCGTGAGCCGAAAAACAATGCGGTTCGCTCGGGTTTGTAGATACCAGTACGTCTTTCAAGATGGCGGATACGATAATTGCACGTATTGTGTACATTGTGTATGGTATACGCATGACGCAATGGTCCACACGCCATGACCATGTGCATGTAAACGGGAGCGGGTGGCGAATCCACACATTTACAAATCGCGTTTTCATTGTTGTTGACTTGACTTTATCATTGACGACCCTTTTGAAGGCAGAAAAATGCCAGTGCTGGCAAGGGTCATGATTCTTGTTTGTTTTGCTTTTACAAACAGTGCATATTTTGCCTTGTTCGGTGGTGTTGATTATATCAAAACAAACAAACAAACACGTACGACTCGTTTGGTGAGATCTTGATGTGTAGTATTTGAATATAACTGGTTACATGTGACCTCTCCTTTCCTCTCATCATCCTTCCCTTGAGTCAGTCTGCTGTCATAATTCTTACTACATGTACAAGTAGACTATTTTTTTCTTTTCACACGATTATGTTGTGCTACATGATTTTTGTTTCACTTCCGTTGTCGAACAATGCGGTAGAATAGTTTGGATAGAAAGCCAAACGAAGAGCACGCACTATGACAGAGCGAGCGTATAAACCACTATAACAAGAACAATGGAGCATGTAATCATGCACGCGTGGACAAAGCACTCCCAAAACGCTGCAACTGGTGTCTCCGAAGGCCGAATTATGTAAATGTGTGCGACGCACCAGCCAATCGCATGCGAGACCATGCGCCGTAGCAACGCTGGGGATATTGGCGCGGTGTTCGAAAGAAGCTCGAAACTGACAAGTGCGATCCAACATAGGGTGCTTAAAATTCCATTTTCGATAGGAAAAATGTAGTCTTATGCTATGAAATTTAGTGTAGATGTAGAAAACATATCAAAGATTCGATTTCTGCAAAAAACCAAAAATCGACAAAAATAATGGTAAATATCTTTGTACCCCGCCTAGGAGGGAATTTGCTCTTGCGACTTTTGCCTGAAACCGTTGTCGCGGGTCACAATTTCTCTCACGCAAATGGGCGAGACACATTATGGCACTTGCCTTGTGTTTGTTCTTTCTTGTTTGTCTGTGGGTGCCTTTAATACACTGACCAATGGCAACCTCATTTTGTTGCTGTAACTCTCCTGTCAGACAAAATGACAAGGCTGCTGAAATTCTTGGTACAGTTTCAGTACGCTCCTCACAGACTGAAAAAAACACCCACATACACCGTCACATGCCATATAAAGACTTGGAAATATTGTGAGTGCGGTTGAAATTTGCTAGGCTACTATGTGTTTTATGTTTTGAAAGCAAGGTGGGGGGTGTTTCCTTTGATAGCTGCCTCTTCACTTAAGAATTGAAGCGCACCTTCACTCTGTGTGAAGACATACTAGCCTGAATGGATAGAAAATACCACATGTACAAGTTTCATTGAGCTCAGATATGAAGTAAAGAGTTACAGGACTTTAAAGGGGATAGCTAGTAACTGATCAGTGGGAATCAGTGGGAATGCGTGGGGGGGGGGGATAATTGTTCCAATTCTTGTGGGATTCATTTAAGAGTACATTATATATCTATTGTTGTGTGAAAATTATTTGCTTCAGAATGGTTTCATATTCAAGTAATGTGCAGTTTAATGCCCCGTCACTGTACAGGCATGCTAACCTGGGAACATTAAACTGCTCATTACTTGAATATGAGACCATTCTGAAGCAAACAATTTTCACACAACAATAGATATATAATGTACTCTTAAATGAATCCCACAAGGATTGGAACAATGATCCCTCAGCATTCCCACTGATTCCCACTAATCAGTTACTAGCCTACAACTGTATGCTAACATTTGCAGGCTATGAAAAAAGAAAAAAAAAAAAAAACAGCTTTAGTGCTTCGATTATGGCGCATAACTTTTGATGTAAATGTCCGTTTGTGACCAAACTTGGGTGGTAGATGTCCCTTGGGGAGTTGAAGGTCAGTACAAGGTCAAAGGTCACAGACAGGGGTCAACAAACTTTAAGGGCCCAATGTTAAAGGGTGTGTACAGTTCTGGTTGAGGTGAGGATTTAGCTTTTAACATTTTGCGAGATATTCAGATACCACTCTATGAGGTGTCAAAGAGCATGCAATTCTAAGGGGCATCAAAAGTTTATTTGATGAAAATCAGTTTTGAAATGACTGAGATATTCAAAAACAAGGTGAAATAAAGAGATCCTAGTAAAAGGCGTGGCCTGTAGTCTTTTATTATTGTCATTTTTTGGATATCTCAGCCATTTGAAAACTAATTTTCATCAAATAAATCCTTCTTAAAATTACATGCTCTTTCATATTTCATAAAAGAGGTTTCTCATTATCTCACTTAGGAATGTTTAAAACATGAATCCCCACCTCAACCAGTACTCTACAGCCCCTTTAAGTTTTTATGGCGTGTTTTGATTATGGCTCAAAACTTTTGATCCATACTGTATGTCTGTTTGTGACCAAACTTAGATGGTACATAGTAGATGTCCCTTGGGGAGTTCAAGGTCACCACAAGGTCAAAGGTCACAGACAGGGGTCAACAAACTTTAAGGGCTCAATGTTAAAGGGTGTGTACAGTTCTGGTTGAGGTGAGGATTTAACTTTTAACATTTTGCGAGATATTCAGATACCACTCTATGAGGTGTCAAAGAGCATGCAATTCTAAGGGGCATCAAAAGTTTATTTGATGAAAATCGGTTTTGAAATGACTGAGATATTCAAAAACAAGGTGAAATAAAGAGATCCTAGTAAAAGGCGTGGCCTGTAGTCTTTTATTATTGTCATTTTTTGGATATCTCAGCCATTTGAAAACTAATTTTCATCAAATAAATGTTGAATCCTGCTTAAAATTACATGCTCTTTCATATTTCATAAAAGAGGTTTCTCATTATCTCACTTCGGAATGTTTAAAACATGAATCCCCACTTCAACCAGTACTCTACAGCCCCTTTAAGTTTTTATGTCGTGTTTTGATTATGGCTTAAAACTTTTGATCCATACTGTATGTCTGTTTGTGACCAAACTTGGCTGGTAAATGTCCCTTGGGGAGTTGAAGATCACCACAAGGTTAAAGGTCGTAGGTGGGGTCAATGAACTTCTAGGATTTAGAAAAACATTAATTTCTTTTATGCGAATGGGCGAGACACATTTTGGCGCTTGCCTTGTTTCACTTTTCTCACATAATAAAAGAGTACTTGACTTGCCTCTTTCTTATTAAAAGGCAAGGGAAATAAAGAATATTACCCTTCATATACATAAAGTGACAAGCCAAGGGAATGTATAATTCTTTCCGAAAATGAAATTTTGTGAAATTCCCTGTCATAAACTCAAGAAGTCTCCTTATGATGCCAAGTCACTGTGATTCTGCATGAGGCTTCCTGAAAACTTTTCTCTTGATGTCATTGTAAAGAGAATATTTAAAAAAAAAAAAAAATCTTGATTTAGGAATCACTTTGCATGTGTAGATGCATCCAGCATCAAAGAATTCCCCGATCACTCTTTGGAACCTTTCTGATTTTGATGGATGTATGTTGGTAGCCTGTGATGGCCATGGGCTTTTAACCCATTGAAGGCCAGTCCCGAGTACACTCAGGCAGGTGTCTATGGGAAACGTGTGTTCCAGCCAAATTAGCTCATCCCTTTAACATGTTAAGACACAGCGACATCGGGATGTGTACTTTGGAGTGGGAAGGCTGCCCCGGCTCTGATATATTCAAGAATCCCTGTAACGATTGTGTGAAGAGCTTACTCTTCTGTTCCAGAAAGGAGGAGGCATTGTACAGCTAGCAGCTTACAATTAATGTAGACAAAATTTGAGCATGTTTGATGGGTCATTTTATAAAGCCATGACCTTCTACGGTACGTGTAGTCATGTTGACATTGTCTTATTATACATGTATGTCAAATTGCAAATTGTGTCAGTTGAATAACAAGTAATCAACATGTTTGTTTATTCATTATTTTTGTTTTGGTCTCTTCCCTTCTCCCCCTCCCCCCAATATGCAGGTTCATCTTGTAGGGATTGATATATTCACCGGCAAAAAGTATGAGGACATTTGTCCATCCACCCACAATATGAACGTGCCTAACGTTTCGAGGAAAGATCTACAGGTAAGTCCCTACCAGATGTTCCAAAATCTTCTGTCGACACTGCTAAATTGAAATCTGGTTCAGGTATGTTGACTGGTGGTGGTAGGGCTACTATGATGATTATTGCTGCGTCAACATCTTCCAGCCATTAGTTTTCGTGTCTTGGTATATGTCCTTTTCGGATGAGAGAAAAAAAAAAGTAAGAAGATGGGTAAGAGTTATCTTGTCATAGTCACGTATAGAACCAGAAATGATGGTGGATGAAATAAGGCAGGGGTTGTGGGAGAAAAAAACACACATGGTGTTAGACTGAGATTATTGATGTACTTATTTTTTAATTGCCTCAGCCACAAAGTGTCGCCAGAGGCATTATGTTTTCGGGATGTCTGTCCATCGTCTTTTGATCTGTAAACTAGTTTGTGGAAAGCGTAAAAAAAAAAAAAAAAACTGTTTTGAGGTTTCCTAATGAAACTTGGCATTCATGCTGTTGGGTTCTCATGCACAAAGTCAAAGGTCAAGGTCAATGTATTAAAATTTCACCATTTCCCCCATATATATCAATGCAATGTGTGAAGTTATTTTCTTGAAACTTTGTGTGACATATATTGCCGGATAAAGATTCTCTAGGGAAAGTTCTGGGCCATGGGGTTATCTTTTGATAGGTTGAGTGAAAATGCTGAAATTTTCTCTTTTTTCTACATATCTCGGAAATGTCTCGAGGTATTTTTATGAAACTTATACTGCCTGACGATGATTCTCGTGGGAAGTTTGGGGTCAAAGGTCAAATTTTACTCAATGTATAAACTTAATCATACTAGGATTGTACATGCATTGCTGCAAAACTAATTCTGTAGGGAGAGATTTTGGCCATGGGGTCAAACGTCAAGTGAAAAAGTTGAAATATCACAATTATTTACCATATTTTGAAAATACCTCAAAGTATTGGCATGAAAATAGATGTAAACCTGTTAGAGCTTATTTGAAGAATTGTGGGTCATGGGGTCAAATGGCAAGGATCAAAGGTCAAGCGACGATGATCCAATTCCCAACTACTTGCTCTCTGTAGTAAGCAATTAAAGCTAACCATGCAAATGAAGCCCAGGTCAATGAATGTAAACACTCATTTCAATTTTTTGCCAGTTTTGTGAAACTGTCATCTCACATTGTCCAGACGTACCTACGTATTGGGAGAACCATGCGATATGGCGGAGGCATATTTCTAGAACCTATTTTCAGTATGTTTACAGTTTGACATGTGCAGAAATGTCATAGTTTGCAGAAGTACAGCATAAAGTAGGTGAACCAACAGTGAACTCAATTTATTGGTGATGCTGATCGCGGAAAGAGCTCATCAAAATTTACTCCTTCGGAATAACATGCACATAGTTGCTCATTCATTTGGTGTGCAGAGTAAGATTCAACATATTTTCACTTTTCAAGTATAATGACAGATTTGACTTACCTCTTCGAGTAAACGGGGAGTTATACACCACGTGTATTACCCTTAACAAATGTCAGTAACAAGTCGAGGGAATGTGTACGTTTCATAAATAAATGACATTTTGTGGAACTCTGTATATTTTCTTTTTTTTTTCATCATGAACTTTAGTAGTCATCTCATCCAGCGTGGCTGCTCCAAAATTTTGAAAATTGAAAACTCTTCAACATTCTTCAAACTTTGCTGATGTGTATTGTACTATTGTATTGGTGCATTCCGTCAGTCCACTTATTATACAGTCAAACCTATCTACAGCGGCCACCCAGGGGAGACTAAATAAGTGGCCGTTATGGACACGTGGCCGCTATAGAGAGGTTATCCAACTTTGTGTGCATTGCCTACATTTACGTGTTTCATCGTTGTATACATCTATGAGTACTTACACGTACATGTACATTTGTATGTGTGTACGTATGCACACGTGTGTTTCATGCATTGAACAATGCTGGTGTTTATAAAATTGTGGCACAGTAGCATGTGTACAGTCGCGAAGAAAGCTAAACCCTAGTGCATGATAATGACTGAATGAGTGATGAATGCAGCGATGGCAATCACTGAAGGTTGCCCATGAATGACTGGCACAGCTACAAAGCAGAAAAACACACTGAATTATTGGCTCGGGTACAGTTCCATCGAGTCTCTGGCCGCTATAGACGGGTAAAATCTGCCGCGGGAGACAAAATTTGTGGCGGCTGGCCGCGTTAGACAGGTAGCCCCTATACAAAGGGTCTTTAACAGGGATTTTCTCATGGGGAATTTTTCAGTGGCCGCTATATACAGGTGGCCGCTAAGGCAGGTTTGGCTGTATAGACAATATTTGTGTTTCATGCTCCTTATATTGTCCAAAGTCTGAGAATGTTTTGAATGTTGGGATGGAATGATGTGGATGATGCCTCTCTCTTTCCTTCCATTCTCCTCAGCTTACCAACATCGATGATGGTTACCTCAGTTTAATGGACGATGCCGGTGTGGTGAGAGAGGACATCAAACTGCCAGACAATGACCTGGGCAAGGAGATCACAACTCGCTACGAGAAGGATGACCAGATTTTGGTAAGCTCTGCTGGAAGCGAGAAATGCAGCATTTTTCCAGCTCTCTGTTGCGTATAGGAAACAGAAATAGGAAACAGAAAATAGGAAATTTCAAAAAACCACGATAGAATTATTTAGATTTTTTTTTTTTTCTGATGGCACAATTTTTAGAATTCTGGAAAGAATATGTACACCAAAAATGTGCCTCTTTGGAGCTTTCTTTTGTGTTTTATACGAAATGGTCTGATTTCATGCATACATTATGCATGAATTAGCATAGATGATAATTTCATAGATAATCCCGCAGGCAATGTGTCTGCCGATTTACATAGCGATCGTGCTGTTGATGGCCGAGATCTGGGGGGGGGGGGGGACTATTCTGCACCATATCTTCTCGTTCTTGTGCCAGGGACATTTCGTTGGTAGGCTCATTGGAAGGCTACTGTGGTGCTACTGTATACATTGTACCTCTTGTCAATGTAATTGATGCATTAACCTTTCAGACAAGAACTTATCATCACTTGTTTGTTTGGAAAATTCACCAATTATTTATTCAGTCGGTTTTGCCCTTTCACCTGACTATTATTTCTTGTTCTCTTTTTCCCTCTCTCTCTTCTCTTCTACAGTGCACTGTGCTTACCGCCATGGGTGAAGAGAGTGTCGTTGGTATCAAAAACATGACATCTTAGGAGAGACTGTGTTGTTGGTGGCATGGGCGTACAACCAGACTCGACAACCCGTCAAGAGTTTGCGTCCACTCTCCAGTGCTCTCGTACCGCGGGTCCACTGCTTTGTCCCCTGCACATCAGTTGCATTCAGAATGAATTTATCCAAATTTCTTTTTCCGGTACAGAGTCCCATCGCGTGTTCTTTCCTTGGCTCCTCATCTTTCCATTCCTAGAAAAAGAAAAAGAAAAAAAACCCAAGGTGTTCGTTCATTTGTTTGCATGAAATAAACTTTATTAAGGATCAACAAGAACAACAACAAAAAGTGATGATAAATTTAATCAAGCAGATAAGAGTTGAATTGAAGGATTTTTTTATTTTTTTATTTTTTTAAAATCACCAATATCTTGTGAATAATGGGAGGGGCTGAATCATTTTGAAATAATACTGATTGCATGTGCACTGTGTGACTACATTTACCTAATTTGTGATAAAATCTTTTGTTCTTCATTCCTGTCATGACTATAGTTTAATGCATGGGCAGGTCACAGCTGGTACAGGAAAGAAGATTGGGCACTAAGTTTTTCCCCTTTCGCGGTCTGCGCCCGATCGACTTCTTGTGTTTGTGTGACATTTGAAGAGATCTATACCAGCCTTTGATTGTATGTGCCGCTGTAAATCTTAAGTTTCCTGGAGCCTGTATTTGAAAGAATTAGCCTTGACGGGACCCTGTCGTAGAAGAGGTCTTTGGAATTCTGTGTGGTGATGCCAATTTGAACACTGCGTATAAATGAGAAAATCATAATTCTGGAATGATGTCAGTCATGCAGTCATATTATGTTTAAACAAAATTAAACAAACAAACAGCAAATACTAGAAGATAGAGCATGACAATCTTTCTATAAAAGAACGAAAAAAAAAAAATGAGTTATCTCGCATTGGACCATCGGGCCATTTCTTTGGCCGTTTTTGGTGAAGTTGAGGTTTACAAAGTGAGTCTATGTGTCACAGATATTTTAAAATTCTGGCTTTGTACATGTATGTTCTATTCACATTTTTGTTTATTTCTAATTTGTGGTGTGTCATCATGATACCGTATGAATGCGGAGATTATAAAAGAAAGAAAAGTGAGCGTGAAGCCGACTTTGGCAATACGCCCCATAGAGTTTTCTAATTTTTCTTTGTTTGTTTTTAATTTATATTTTCCTTGTAATGGAGTGGGACAAATTATGTATCGATTTACAGCTTATCGGGCAAATTCATATCTGTCAAACAACAACAAATCATTTTCCTGACATTTGGCTTTCGTGATGACGCATCACATTTGTTAGTGATGTGGAGGGTGGAAACCAATGATCTTTTTTTTTCATATGTCTGTGTGCATGATAGATGTAGCAACAAATGGAACAAAGCCTAATGAATCTTGTATGAAACGAGATTTATTTGTATCCTGTGACCGTGAGTGGATTACAAAGATCTGCATCATGTGGTAAAAAAAAAAAATAATAAATAAATATATGTACAGCATTGTTTTGCTCAAGATTGTGTACTCTTAATAGATTTGTGCTGCCCAACTTTACCAGCAAAAAAAAAAAAAAACTAGGAATACAGCGGAACCACGTTATAACGAGGTCGAATATTGCGAGACACCTGATATAACAAGGTAATTTTGCATTACCCATTCCTTCTACATTGTATATTCTTTTGTTGTCCCTGTTGTAACGAGAAAGCCAATATAACGAGGAATTTCACTGGTCCCAAGCATCTCGTTATAACGAGATTCCCCTGTACTGTGTATTTGGCAAAAGCATACTGTCTGTGTGAATGTCACAATAATATCAACATTTCTAAACTTACTTTTTCTCTGTTTTTGTTTTTGTTTTTATGTTATTAATAAGTCTGTTCCTGGACTGTTTTAATGGCATTTTTTTTTTCTCTTTCTTGTCAACACATGCCTGTAGAGTGTTCTCCCAAATATTTTCTGTTTATGATAGATAAGAGGGGTTATTGTGTGGGGGGTTTTATTTGTCAGCCGGGAGCCATGTTTTGTTGTAAGTAAAGAAAAAGCAAATTATCATTGCATATTTAGACTGTGCCTGAGTACACTGTAGTTACGCGTTGGAGTCGGTCCTCTATGTTGTGTTTGGTGATGGTTCATGTTGAACTGCATCCCATGTTACTACTTTATGGACTTCTGCTCCATCTCATCCCATTCTCGCTTGAGGACTCACAGGAGCGGTTCTCAGCCCAGGAGCACCATGGGAGTCATTTCGTCATTCGCCTTTGTGTACAATTTTGTTCTCCAGTGTCACTGGAGCATGGTCATTTCTGCATTTTGAAAAAAAAAAAAAATTGAAGAGGCAGATGCCAATTGACCATTAGCTAGATTACAAAGAACCTGCATTCGATTTGGCATTAGAGCCTCACATGTTCTTGATTTTGTGTACAGTAAGAATACATTTTACTGTGGAATGCAGATTTTCTATTGCATCATTGTCGCTCTCCTCACGAAAGCAGCATTTCTTCCCAGATGCCACGTGTGGTGCATTGTAATAGTCCCATCCAGTGTGTTCGAAAGCAGGTAAACCTGAGTGCTTATAAAGAAAGGAATTAATACATGTCGGTGGTCAGTGTCTTTTTTTTCTTCTTTGAATTATCTATTGATTTTTTTTTTATTTGGAATAGGGGAAAAAAAAATGTTTTAAAGATGTACTTGTTTCCAGCTCGTGGACGGTTTTGTAAACTTCTGCCGTGCCACGAGTGTGCTGCAGTCCAGTGCCTCCTCCGAGGGCTGGATGCTCTTTCGACGATCCATAGCCCCGAACCGCTTTCTGTCGGCGAGTGACGCTGCAGAATGGATCGATTTTGTTACGTCATTCTGCACTGAGATATTGCAGACCAGTAGAGACTCGGCCGTCAGCCTGTGTAGGGTAGGGTGACAGGGTGGACTTCCGTGCGCAAAGCTGTCAATGCCGAAAATTTGTTTTAGGTCCTTGTGGGACGGCAGTAAAAGAGCGAGGTCAAGATTGGTTGACTGAGCATATGTAATGTGACACTCTGATACACTCTAAGCAGATGACGGCATCATGTGTTGTTGTTTTGTTTTTTCTTTCATGAAATTATTCAAACTGCTATTCCTATTTGTAGAGAAGAATGGATATTTGGGAAACATTAACAAGGGGGGGGGGGGTGGAGTAAGATCTCTTGTTACAGTGTGTAAAATTTCGAAATTGTGTTTGTTTGGTGTTGATGAGAAAACATCAAATGGCTTTGTAGTGAATCAGTCTTCTTCTAGGATCTGTAGTGAGCACAAAAAAAAAAAAAAAATGAAGAGTAAAAAGAGATATATGTCGCAGGGCCTGTGAGTGCAAATTCATTTATCTCTTGTCGTGTGAACATGTCAGAGAGGTATGTACATTGCCGTCAAACCCCGAGTGCTACGGGAGGGAAATAGATGTAGCAACAAATGGTTCATTTCACGTGGAGCAAGTGTCTGGCAAGAAACTGACCACAGAGGGCTCACTTCTATAGTAAAGAGAGATGTCCTTCTGTATGCTGCGTTTTGCCTTGCATTGTTATTGTTTTTGTTTTTGTTTTTTCATTTCTTCCCTTGGAAACTATTGGAATCGTTCTCCGCAATTCCAAAGACAGGAGACAAAATGATAGCGTGATTGAATTTCTAGCACTTGACAAGTATCTCACATCGATGCAGCGACAGTTTGTATACCCAAAGCACTTGATGGAAGACAGAAAAAGAAAAAATCCATTACTGCTACATTTATGCTAAATTTTTATTCTGAAGTTATGGGTTATTCAGTATTAATGCAAGAATGATACCCAGACTGTAGATTATCAGTAGTTCAACCTGTATTGGGAAAAACAAAAGAGAACATGTAGAGCTTTGCTTTTATATACACATGAGGTAACATCACCAAAGCAATTGTAGCTTGTGCATGCAAAAGCTAGAAATGTTTTCCACAAATTCAGGTACAATTCTCGATTTAGCATTTACCGATTTGTCCATGTACCATTTACATCTGTAGGAGTTCTCAAGACACAATGTAATAAAGATATATAACTCAAAATGTTTGAACAACTGTCCAGAATTGTGTGTCTTTTCTTGATGCTGACATAGCTAGTAGCAGGGAGGCGTTGAGAGAAGGAGAAGAAACAAGAATCTCTCCTTGTACCCATGCTCTGTGCCGCCGAGAAGTTATGTGCTCCATCACTGATGTTAAAGGGAAATCCAGTCCAAATATAAGTTAGTCTGGTAATGCCCCAGTCACATAGACATCCCGGATCACCCCGGACCACTCCGGACCACCCCAGATCTGGGGAGAGATCCGTGTTGACGCCTTGGACATCCTTGGACATCCGTGTATGTCCGTGTAGATCCGGGCACATCTGGGAGGCCAACACGAGGTCAAAAACATCCGGGGTCATCCGGGGATTGCCATGTTGGCTGAGAAATCCGGGATGGTCTGTGTGGCTGCCTTGTAGCTGCCCTGTTGATCCGTGTAGATGCCGTGTTTGTCCGTGTAGACGCCGCGCTATTCTGGCCTTAAATCTGTGTAGCTGCCATGTTGATACTGTGTGTACAATCATATCAACACTCGTCGACACTTCATCAAGGTCGAAACTATCCTGGATCTCCGCGGATCACCGTGTAGATCCTTGAGGATCCGTATTTATATGTGACTGGGGCCTAAGAAAGAGTAAAATATTAAGAGTTCAGTGGTAAAATTTTGATCGAAATCAGATGAAAAATAAGGAAGTTACGACAATTTGCAGTTTCGCTAATATTTCAGGAAACAGTTTCTTGAAGCTATTCAACCAGGAATAACATGTTTGAGACTTCAATGACAGAAACATTGAATTTTCGTCATTTTGTGTGTGTGTGTGTGTGTGTGTGTGTGTGTGTGTGTGTGTGTGTGTGTACACAATCAGTGGAAAATTGTGAGCTTATGACTCATATGCATATTCATATCCACAGTACCAGAATTGTTTTGCAGAAATTTGCAAAACTTCAAAATGTCATACTGTAACTTCCTTATTCTCCATCCAATTTCAGTCAAATTTTTACCTTTGAATTTGTAAGATTTTATTCTTCTTTGTCAAATTAACGTATCCATTGGACTGGATTTCCCCTTTAATAAATTGCTTCGGCAAAGAACAGCATTCCTGAAATACAACATACCTAGCCAGCAGCAATTCACCGTCCCCTTCAGAATTTTCTGCGGCAATTGTAAAGTGTGCAAAGAATATGGGACACATGAAGAAGATTAGTAGAAAGTGTACTTCTTTAACAGTAAAATGCTACTAAACACTCTGAAACACGCTTAGTCAAGTACATGTACTTCATTCGAAAGATTTAACAGTAAGTGCTAAGCCTGATGAACAATGATTATTTTGCACAAATGTACGCACTCGTGTTGACTTTTTATGAGATTCTATTACTCCTTATTCAGTTTTATTTATTTTTTTAAACCTGACGTAGCTCTACCGTACAAGATTACCACCAAGTTTCATACAGGATTTCAACATTTCCCCTGAAATACAGCTTAAAATTGTTCAAATCAAGAAGCTCTTCTTTTGTCTCCATATCCAAACTCCATGGAAGAGTGTCTTGGGGCATGGAACATCAAAGCCAGTGAAATGCTGAGCATTCAATTATTGTCATGCTATGGAACCTATGCATAGATTTGCACAAATTGCGGAGAGATTCCACTCCTCGAACACCTCCCTGCTAGTAGTGAGCTGTATTTAGTCAAGCGAGTGTGATACGTGTACATGTATACCTGTATATGTTTTTTTTTTAAACTTTTTTTCCCCTCAGAAGTAGAGCTGCAGACTGGTCTACTTATACGCACCCACCACACACACACACACACATACACACACACATGCAAATATGTATATAATTATGTATATGTAGATAGATACATATAATAAATGGCCTACGTAAATAATGTGTGTGTATATATATATATATATATATATATATATATATATATTTAATAGATATATATACACACACATGCACACCCACATAATCCATGGTACATATATATATATATATATATGAAGTTTGTTCGCAAAAACCGATAAGTCCATATTTGCCCAATGAAGATATTTGCGATTAAAGGTTAAGAAAAATAAAGAGAATAATAAGAAATTTTTTGCTTCTTTTGACCATAAGTTCAAAAATGTACCTTTATATGTAGTGACCAATACATCATTTAAAAGGTATCACTTTGTACTTTATGACAGAGACTGTACTTCAAAATCTTCAAAAATGGACTAATCGGTTTTTGCGAACAAACTCTTCATATATATATATATATATATATATATATATATATATATATATATGTGTGTGTGTGTGTGTGTGTGTGTGTGTGTGTGTGTGTGTATATATATATATATATATATATATATATATATATATATATATATATATATATAATAGATATAATATATTATATATAAATAGACACACACACACACACACACAGTCCGCTGTACATGTACCATATTCTTACACAGAAATCAATATTCACAGTGAGAAACCAGTCCTGTGATACGCGGCAACTGAAACAGCGCCCTCTGTGTGAGATAGGCATGACGGTCCCCCTTTTTGCCATGCCAAAGTCGAGAATGACGTATTTTAGCAAAACGAAACCCACGCTTCAATCGTTTAACCAATTAGGTCCTCGGGATAGTTTGCATTAGATTTGGCAATGCTGAAGTTGTCTGTGTGAAAGTTATGGTCGGGTGTGTCTTATATGTGTTTGTGTATAACATGAGGGGGGGGGGGCGTTTCTGTACTGAGGCTCGTAACTTTCACACAGACAACATTACAAGACCACACTCAGCACCAACACAGTAAGTTTTGTTTTGAGATTGTATTTAGTAAAAGTATGTTGGTTTGTTTTTTGTTATAAAATGCGCTGAAATGAGGTATGTTTTATGTTGAGTATATTTTGAAATGTATAATATATAAGGTTAGTTAAGTTTAGTATGATTTTACACCTAGGTTGGTTTTGCTTATACTGTGTTGTCATTGACTGTGTAGATCCTGAAGAAGGGCACTTCGCCCGAAAGCTAGATGATTAAAGGGGTGCTACCCAACACCAGCCACGTCTATATGTGCAAGATTTGCTGTCAATATGTATATACAAATATACATAATAATAATAATAATAATAATAATAATAATAATAATAATAATAATAATAATAATAATAATAATAATAATAATAATAATAATAATAATAATAATTGTAGATAGCGAGCCGCCTAGATTTGCAAAAGACTATCCCCCCACCTCTTGCCATTGACCCAATTTCTACTCCAGGGTCAAGTGGTATGTTTTCCAATCTCCTATCCTGATTATACAGGATGTTCAAACAGGGCAGGATTCGCACTTATGGCCTCTGGTATAACCAAAGTCCAAAGGCATAATTATTATTCGCTTTAAGTAGACCGTATGTGACCCTGCACCACAATACCAACAAAAAGTCGCCAGACATGGATTTTTAGTGAAGGGCAGATTCAGAAAAAGCAGACTCTAAGCTTTAAAATGATGTATAACTCAATTCAAATGGACTCCCCTAACCTACCTAAACACTTGAAAGAAAGCACACACTCTGGAAAAGTGTGAACTTCGAGAAGAGGCTTTGAAGTATACAATCTATTCAAGCGCTTAATCTTTACCAAGCCGTGCTAGCTGTGCCATGAAAGGGACAAAACACAGGATGTAAACCACCGGAGCAACAACAATGAAGGGATTATCAGATTAAGCTGAAATCTAGCATGTTCTATTAACACATTCTGCCCATGATTAATGCTAACTTTCAAAGCAGTAGCGTCATCCTTTCAAACCTTATTAGACTTAAAAGTGAAGAGTGTGCACAGGATTTCAAAACATGAAAAGGGGCCTCTAAGACATCAATAACTGATCATTCTACTCTTCCCCCCCCCCCAAAGGGTTGTAGAAAAACTGCTAAAAACACACTTTCCCATTCATGTTAAGATGCCAAACTGAAGAATAATGTAGAAGAAGGATAGTTATTTCAGAAAATATGTTAAACTCAAGATTGACTTGGTTGAACCATTTCACCTTTTTTTGAGTCCTCACGTAAAACAAAGGGGTGCGTCTTTTTGTTTGTTTTGTGATGCACGGTCACGTATAGGGTTCTCATGATCAAACTAAACAACAGCAAATATAACATTTGGGAAAGCTATAACTATTTGAAGTTGTGATGGCATACTGACCGCGACTCATTAAAAACAGAGAGAGAGAGAAAAAAAAAGAGAAAAACACTATACTTAAAAGAAGGATGTCGATACTGGTCACGTGACAAAGCAAAAACAAGGATAGCAATTTACCACGTGTAACTACTTTTTCGTTCCGGTCGGTCAACAAATTTATTGCAGATACATGTAGTATGCTGCATGCGAAAATCTGGAAACAGTATACGAACAGGACAATCCAGACCCTCTTAGGGCTTGGTCGTGTAAGAAACAGACTACAAGGTGCCATGCAAAAAGTCGGCTCTGCTGATCATGTCTCTTAGCTGTAGTGTCATATTAATTCGTCTTGGTGGATATTTTCTCCATTTTTAAACTAAAAACTCAAAAGGGGATAATATCAGCACTCATTAATTTTTTTTTTAAAGTCATTGCCCTGAGACACCATTTCTCCCTCTGATTATGATTATGAAATGGTGCTCAAACCAAGAAAACTAGACGATTGTGAAGACTTGACGGCAGAAACTATAGCAAACGCGGTGATGAAAAGCATTAAGTTCAAGACCGGGCTTCAAGAACACCAACATCAAAAATGAGTCTTCCGAGCTTCTTTGTCGACTTTATCACATCAGAAGGGATACCCACCATAAAAAAAGACCAAAGATCCGACCACAGGACTCTTTGAAAAAACGTGTAAGAAGCGATGCTCTTAGATCAGAAGATCAGAAGGCGTTAATCGCAGACGAATACAAGATTAAGATCGCTCAATAAAAAAGAAAAAAAAGAGACACTTTGAAAATCACGACATCATTGCTCTGACTGACTACTAGTAACACCAAGATCATGACGTCAACAACGCTGATGAGACCAATGATTAACCCCAATTCATCCAAACTTTGCTGGCTGCTCTGGGAAAAACACAAGACAGTGATTCATGCATTAATTCACTTGAGCTATACATGTTGAACTCTGTATGGGCAGATATATACCAGTATACTTGTTAAAAGTTCATGCGTGCATAATGAAACGCATGAACAGGAGAAGGGTAAAGGTAATGGAGAATCAAGCATAAGAGGGATCGTTTTCTGTAAAGGACTACTTCAAGAAGTTTTGATGACACAATCAACCTGGCTTTTTCTTTTTTTAAACAAGTTATGTTTGGATTAGTATAACCTGCTCACACAATCACAGTACCAAATCATGTATGATCTCTCTGACAAAGACCCATTCTTCAAGTTAGTCACCATTACCAGTGGCGGATCCAGAGGGAGGGGGGGGGGGGACCGGGCGAGCGCCCCCTCTCCATTTTTTTTAAACAAAAGAAATAAAAAGAGGAAATGGGGGCTCGTGCACCCCCCCCCCCCGTTTTAATTTTGTGAAGGCGCCTCCCCGTTATGGAATTCCTGGATCCGCCCCTGATTACATGAAAACTCAACGGAAAACTCAGAGCTCGATAGCTTGATTGAACTTCAGTATATTGCGATGCGAACGATAACTCAACATGAAAAACAACAATCCTTCGAACAAACAGACGAATAAACCAGACAGTACACTCTAGTTCGAAGACGATGTATTATTTTTCTACAACAATTCCAGTATTCTGTAAAGTGTATACAAATTTGCTTATAAAACTGAATAAAGATGAAGTTGGTTTTGTGTAATGACTATAGCTGTATTAGTATACATGACTGAACCGCATCCAGAAAGTGGAAATAGTCAGGACAAGAGCTTCGAGATTCGCTCTTAATCGCTATCATAATAATAATAATACCTCTAGTGTCACTAAAATGCTGCGAGAACTTGATTGGATCACTCTGGAACAGCGCAGAGAAAATCACATGCTAACCATGATGTACAAAATACTCAATAATCTTGCTCATCTTTCGGCACAGGACTATAATATCAAGCAGGTTACTTAGTTGACGAGAGCCACCCAACTACATTCATATCAGAATGATACCATCACACGCGAGAACTGAATCGCATCGTCATTTGTTCTTTCCGAGAACAGTTTCAGGAGCTGGAATTCCCTGTCCTTGGAAATTGTTGCAGCGCCATCTTTGGGAGCATTCCGTAACCGACTAACGGTTAATCACAGTGGCTAACCCCGTTCTTCATACTATTTGTGATGTGCTTGTAAATAATGATAATATAATAATAATAATAATAATAATAATAATAATAATAATAATAATAATAATATTAATATTGATAATAATAATAACAATAATAATAATGATAATAATGATAATAATAATAACAATAATAACAATAACAATAATAATAACAATAACAATAATAATAATAATAATAATAACAACAATAATAATAATAATAATAATAATAATAATAATAATGATAACAATAATAACATATATATACATATATATATATATATATATATATATATATATAGACTGTATACACCATTGTATTTGATTTTGTAACACAATGTAGCTTCAGAATGTTTTCTTGTAGTAGTACCCACATAACTGAGAGGATGAGATCTCGGGCAATGTCGGATCTCGACTTCTCGACTTCTCAGGCCAGAAAGGAGAGAGAAGACGAGATTATATCTCGCTTTCTCATGCCTACTCTGACCCCAAAAGGTCGGGAAAGCGAGGAATGATCTCGCCTTCTCGATGGCACTATAAGCTTCTGTAGAATAATGTATACGACCGAGGGTAAAGGCCTATCCACTGGTATACGTTTTGTGCCTATCTACAATTATGTGAATATGTCGTGTGAATTCCTACCTCGATGCTTCCGACACGCTTTTAAGTGTGTTTACAAGTTCTTAAGTCCGGCCTCCAGAGCAAACGAAAGTTCCGATAATTGATAATCACGGTTCCTGGCAGCCCTGGGGATGACGGTTAACCTTTCTGTACCAGGTAATTTGGACAGTGTATACACCACTGGGATTTTCTAGTGTGCCAATTCGCTCTCTAAATCACACAAGGAGTTCAAGGGATCGTATAGTTTTGGTTGAGACCTAACTTCAGGTTTCGGTGACATTATGACAAATCTCTTATAAAACAAGAGAGAGAATGTAATTCTAAGAGGAATTCAACATTCATTTTCTGAGACGAAAATTGGTTTTGAAATGGCTGAGATATCCATCGACAGAACGATTCTAATGAAAGGTGGGACCAACCTTTTATTACGATCACTTTGTTTTACTTTGTTTTTGGATGTCTCAGCCTTTCAAAACCAATTTTCATCAAATAAACTTTGAATTCCTCTTAGAATGGTACGCTGTATGCTATTTCATAAGTGGTTTCTTGGTATCTCACAAAAAAGTTATAAGCCAATTCCTCATCTACACCAATACTATACCATCCCTTTAACCTACCGAATCTCTTCCACAGTGGCCAGCATATTGAAGCAGTTTACTTACGCATTCATATATTTCCTGGTACTTCCTTATCAGCAAGATCGTCTAAGAAAGCAGTAAGTCAAGCAGCAATCTAAAAATCCACGCACAATATGGTTCTAGTACCTGATAGGTCAACTGAATAATTCGTTTTCCTGCATAGGTCCCAAAAAGCCGGCACGTTGCTGACATTGAGGTGGTTATTTAAGTACTAATACTAATAGTAATTGGCTTGGATAAATGCATCAAGCGTTGTCGTCGAAGACACAACAAAAAAAAAGAAGAAGAAGAAAGAAAAAGATTGAATGGACAAAGAAGAATTGGTTGACCCAGCATTTGGTGCCATGGCAACAAGGTATCAAAAACTTTTACTCACAAGGAGGATCCTTTTCTCTGCGTAGCGTGAACCATGAGCGTATAATGGTGTTTGGTTTCGAGTTGACTTAAAGGGACTGTACAGTACTGGTTAAGGTAGGGATTCATGTTTTGAACATTCCTACGTGAGATAATGAAAAGCCTCTTAAGAAATAGGAAAGAGCATGTAATTTTAAGAAGGATTCAACGTTTATTTGATGAAAATTGGTTTTCAAATGGCTGAGATATCCAAAAAAGTGCTAATAATAAAAGGCGACATGCCACAACTTTATTAGGATCTCTTTGTTTCACATTGTTTTTGGATATCTCAGCCATTTCAAAACCGATTTTCATCGAAAAAACTTTTGATACCCCTTAATACTGCATGCTCTTTGACATCTCATAGAGTGGTTTCTGAATATCTCGCAAAACGTTAAAAGCCAAATCTTCACCTCGACCAGAACTGTACACACCCTTTAATACTGTCTTGATATGTTTTACTCTTTATTTCATTCATCCTGCCCCCCCCCCTCTCTCTCTCTCTCTCTTTAGATTGAGATGCTTTCTGCAGACTACAGTGTATTTCATTCAAAGGCTGCAAGCCGACCGACCAACGTTTTTCTTTTTGTTTGTTTTTGTTATTATTATTCGCCTGCTTCAGTGATATCCTTTGTTTTTATATCTGAAGCCAATTACATGTATTACTCTTCAGTGATTGGTTCTACGGCTATGACTTTGAGATTGCAAGAGCAGTCAGATAGCTGACTGGCAAAAATTTATGGAAATTTGATAAGGGTAATTATACCTTAGCCTCGTTAAACGTGTAAGATAATTACATTTGATACAATGGTCATATTTGTATCATATTATACTTGATACAATGTCACCATGCCTTACGGTTCTTATTTGTGTGTATGTGTGTGTGTGTGTGTGTGTGTGTGTGTGTGTGTGTGTGTGTTAGTGTGTGTTAGAGATTCCCATATAGTAATACATGGTCGTCATACCTTACTCTTTGTTTTATGAAAGAGACTTCCACAACTTATGGAATACAGTGGTCGCTATACTTTACTCTTTGTTTATGGCTGTGAGAGATTCCCGTATTTGGTAAACAATGGCCGCCATACCTTACCATTAACTTTGATTAAACGATATCAATTTCATACATCCATTTACGTTGTCTTTGATTTTGTGTAAAAGATTATGCAATGGTCAATTCAGCTTACCTTAATTGATTTTGTGCAAGAAATTCCCATATGTACAATAATAATTAAGCATTCTTTTAATTTTTCTTGGTTTCTATTTGTAAAGTTTCATTGCTTTTCCAAAATTATCTGTATTCATATGGTAGTGCATTTCATGATCAGTATTCTTTCTTTTTTTCAAATTGCTCAATTTCATTAACTGATACATGTATACTTTTATCTATTAAATTCTGTTAATGATGGGCATAAATTGAATCGAATTGAACCTGCGGTCAAAGGTTAAAGGTCAAATGGATCATCAATGACATAAATTAAGCTTTCCCTGCCAAGCACTGGACATTGAATGATCAGATTTTTCACCAAATACTGGTATATTGTGTTCATGTCCCTATACCTCCATGTTGGTGTTGAAGATACTACCTAGAAAATGACGATGTTTTAATCATGGTTGGTTGGATGTCGAGGTCTGGAGTGCTCCTCTCGGTTACATATTGTGTGGATGTTACCAAAATCACTATTTCGTCAAATCTTGTGAAACTCTAAAGTCTGATCGCCCTTTGGTTCATGTGTATTTCAATGACCCCCCCCCCCCCCCCCATCAGTTCGATTGAGCAGGGAGGTGGGTGGATGGGTAGGGGAGGTAATTCTATCCTATTAAAGTCGACTGGAACGCAGGAGTGGAATTGCACTTACAGAGTAATGAGACTGTCAATTGACTTTCGAATCAACTTGTGGTTTTCTCCATTGCCGGTAATTGCAGGTAACACTGCAACACGGAGATAACTTATACTGTCATCAGAATCTTCGTATATTCATCGTTTTTTCTTCAATCTGATACACCAACTACGGAGATTGGAAGAGGAGGAGCTTTCTTCACATTCCGACTCTCCTTCTCCCTCGAATGATAATCATGTGCCTCACAAGAGTTGGACAATCTAATGAAGTCAAGTTCGCGTCAACCACTTTTCCAGTGGTGGACAAATTCAATTTGTGCGTCCGATCGCCAATTCAAGCCTGCGTGAAACCTACTTTTGCCAGCCTTATACAATAAGTGGGGGTTTTGAGACATCGTTCGCCTGTTACAAGGGAGATGTAAGTTTCTATCATGAAAAACGCAGTGAACAACAAAAGACCCAACACCATAGGAGTGAATGGAGAGGATAGGGGACGGGGTCACTTTGAGGTCATCCATCTGCTGCAGCATGTCTATACCATTTTCAGGTATTATTTACTATTTACAGATAAAATTAAAAAAATAATAAATGTGAGTTAGTAATAGAAACAAACAATGTAACAATATTAATCAGTATAATCAATGTTAAGATATCATAGTTAAATTTCCAAATGCGAACAATCGTTATAATAAAATTTTAGAATAACAATTTAGAATAGTTTACAATTATGGTTTTATGAGATAGAAATAGTGATATCTCCTTATATTTTACGGGGTTTTTTGCGAAATTGTTATATGGTAGGATGTTTTGTGATAAAACTGACCTACACATATGCATCAAAATAATGTGATAACTCGAACATTTTTGAAATCACTGCTCCCAATGGTAAACAGTACCTTTAAGCGGCATCCTTGCTATTTATATCTAACCTGCCGACATGCGATGGCCTATATGAGACCAATCCTTTCAATAAATAATGGTATATACCGCAATCTACGCGACGTTAATCGGTATGATGTCGCATACAGATTCAATATCAATCATTTTGCGTTGGGACGCACAATTTGATCACTCCTTATTAGATATAATGATATCAAGTTATTGTCTCCACATGTTACTGGACTCTGTGGAAATTTTTGATGAGGAATGCGATTCAATTTTATTTGTATGATTAGCGAAGATACCATCACATACTGGCATTACCCTGAGCATGTTGCATGGTGATTATTGTTCCTGGTATATATTGGAGCAAATCCACGTGGATTAAGACTTCTTGAGAACTCTGCACGCTACGGAATTGCAAGCTATTTTGGAGAATGATTTGATCCGATCCGAAACATTTGACTATCTATAAACATGTTTTATTTCCATCACCGATACAGCTGTAATTCGATTAAAGACGAGACCTAATCATTGCAATTAAAGGTCTCTCTCTAAAAGGCAACATGGGTCGGGTGATTTCCCATAGAAACGAGAGCATCGTTTGTCATCAATTTCGTTATGACATTGACCTTTTGAATGAGCTGATATAGTTCTATCATTAATCGTCATTATTAATGTCAACCTCTTGTCGATAGGGAGGTTAATGAAAACATGGCATACACATTGGAAGGAAAATATGAGAAAGCGACGAGTCATCACAAGAGACGTCTTAACCTTGGTGTCCTCTCACGAGACTGACACCCATGAGCCATTCAGCCCACTAGTTCGACTTTAAAAATAGGTCCATGAGTCATGCAGCTCATGAGTTCCACACTAGGCGAATAAGGCCCAGGAGTTCGACACTATGTAAAAACAACCCACGAGTGATTCGACATTACAACACTGGGGGCCTAATTTGTCGGTCTCGTGGGCCTTGTTTGCTTAGTTTCTAACTCAACGGCTGTACATGTGTGACTCATGGGCTGAACTCGAGGACTGTAAAATTCGTGGGTGAAGGTCTCGTGACATGCACCGCGTAGCTCTAATCAGTTTCAAACTTGTTCTTCAAAAACCATACGCTTGTTTTTTTTTTCAGTAGCAATGTCGTCGGAACATTTAAAGGTGTAGCGTGGAAGCAGACATGATGAATAGAATGATGTTTCATAATCTTAAGAATGCAATCAAGGGATTGCTATTTTCCGGGCACGACCGGCGCGCCGTTCGTGCCCGGAAAATAGCAATCCCTTGATTTGAAAACTGCCTGATTTTCAAGAGCTGAGTAACAGCAGGTATTAGGAATGAAATAATGACACTCGGCCGCTCTCCTCCTCGCCGTTCTCGATAGACGTCATCTCCAAAGTAATTGCATTTCATCAAAATGTCATAATATTAAATGTGTGTTTGTGTGCGCGTGTGTGTATGTGTGTATGTGTGTTTGTTTGTGTGTGTGTGTATATGTGCGTGTGCAAAACATGGCAATATTTTAACATCTCATAAGCAGTTCATACATTTTGCACGCTTCACCAATTCCACGTTTCAACGACAGATGGTCACACAGGCAGGCTTCAGAATAACCTTCGTCTAATTGCAGAATTCTTTCAGCTCTATTCAACCAAAAGAATCCGCTGAAAAAAAAAAATTACATAAAGACGTTTCTCTCCATTAGCCCCTTAAAATATAATCTTGTTTCTGTCTTTTTCCCATGAATAAGACCGTGATCTTTAGGCGCCGTAGATTATGAGTCTTCTATACATCTTACTTTTCAGTCCGCCATTCTAATTCTCCTCACTACTTAAAAATATCTGGGTTGTTTGTGTGTTTGTTTTTTCATTCTATTTTGTCGTTCATTATCTTTTACAAGAGCCGAAAGAGAACAACACAACAACAACAACGACAACAACAACAACTACTACTACTACAAACCAAGCAAATCAACAAAAATAAAAAATATATACCCATATAAAGCAGACGCGGATTACTTGAGCATTAAAACACGGAAGAAAGATGATCCACAGCCAACGAGTTATTACAGATTTCACTTCATAAAAACACTTTATTCACAAAGTTGTTTGAAAAAAAGAAGAAGAAAAGACATGTATAAGAAATAAAGCAGTCTTGTTCACCAACAGTAACTGATACGTCGAACATGAAAAACCTGTATTGTGTACATCATGAACACATACGTCAGACATTGTATTCAGTATTTAAAATTCTGATGGAATCATTCAATTGTTATACATTACATCAAACCATATGACACACCGTTAGAATGAACTATACATCAATATGTAGCGAAATGTCAGAGACACACGGAGAAATCTGATATTGGGAATCTTTGGTTTAACTGCTTGGAAAAAAAAAACTCCCTGGGTCTTTAACCTATTTTCAATAACTTCTATAAAGTTGAAATCAGGATAAATTCACAAAATATTTATATTCATCCGCTCTCATCTTAATCATTTTATTCCAACGAATAAATATATAACTCTGACCAAATATATACATTAACGCATTCGCACATGCACTCCGTCAGCTTTATAAGTGTCAGTACGATATCCATGCTGAATATAAGCAACATGTACGATGTACATACACACACAGACACACACGCTCACACAAACAAACAAACACACACACAAACAAAAACGCACACATCCATTATTTGATCATATTATAACCATGGGGCAAGAATTGGAAGCGCGTATTACTTTGTATATGAACACACAGAGTTCGTCATAATAGAAATTACGTTATCAGTTCTCCCCTTCATGGAACATTCGTCAGGCATACAAAAACGAAAATAGGTTTGATATTTGGACTTGACGCTTATTTTACAAATTACTAAAACATGCTAGTTTTCAATTTGTTTCGTGACATCTAGAGACTGCACTTATATTGAAATATCAAATTAAAGACATGAACGTAACATGAAACAAATTTGTATAATTTTTGCCGTTGAAACAGCACAATACCAAAAGGGTTAACTTGAATTCTCAACTCTTACAAGTGTGACGCCTTTTTGTTCATATTTTGTTGTGGTATTATCATTCACTCAGCGTATTACAACTCGATATTAGTTTATCTTGGTTTTTTCCTTGTTATCAAATATACTCTCTATTTTTGTGTTCCCTCTGCCTTCTTTTTTCTTGATTACATCTTCTTTTCGCTGCTGCTTTTTTTTTTGTTTTTTGTCTTTGACAATTTCCTCAAAACCCATGTATGCCACAAAATTTGATAGTGAGCAGTAGTGAGAGGGAAAATCTAAAATTCTTTAAAAACAGAGAAAGCCAAATTGAAATATCCTCGAAGTAATTACTGTCAAAGTCTTAAAAATGAAATTTTGCATGCCATGACATTGCCCAAATGTACTCTCCTTGTTCACAAATTGAATATGTGAAAATGAAAATGAATGCAGTCAGAAACTCCACTCATACAACACAAATTTAACCCCCCCAAAAAACAACAACAAACAAACAAACAAACAAACAAACAACCATCAATGATACATGCAAATGAATGAAATCAGGCATCCCTCGGTGGGTCGTGTCGTTTAGATTGAGAAAAAAAAAAAGAAATTTTGATGAGACAACGATGAATACGTATAAATTATATTATAAACATTAAGCTGCGTTTACACCATGTTCCCAGCGGCCAGGGCAGTCCTATATTTGCCCAAAACGTTGTGCGCCGTGGGTAGATGGGACAATTTGTAATCTCCGCATCCCACCTCCCCCCCCCCCCCCCCCTTCGCATTCTAGTCTTGTTCGATCCAGTCCTAGCCCTGGCAAACATATAGCTATCAGGCGCTGTTCTCACGGCGTCTGGTCAGGCTAGACTATCAATACTTTCAGTCGCGTCCTGCAACGGACAGCCTCCAAGTTTTGTTGCGGCCTATTACATGCCGCCCCATTTTGTTGCGTACACCCCGTTTTATCGCTACATACAAGATTCCTCATTAGCACCGGGACTGCCGTGGCAAATTTTGTGACAGTTTAAAAATCTGACAAGGCATCCACGGCAGTCATGGCCTGTCGCGTTTGCCTGTCCTGTCTCACCGCCTTGTTTCAAGTCCATCCCGTTTTGTCCACGGTGGCCTGAAACTGGGCTGCCGTGGTTGCCGTGAACATGATGTAAACGCAGCTTTATGGACGGGTACAGCTCGTTATTCCGAAGGTTCGTTATTCCGAAGGCTCTTCAGTCCGGAGATTCGTTATTCCGAAGGTTCGTTTTTTTCATTTTCGGATTAACAAATCTTCGGAAAAACGAACCTTCGGAATAACGCCACAAATGTTTGGATTAACGAACACTTTTTCATTTCGGATTAACGAACCTCTAGGTATAGGGAATTTGTGTGTTTCGGATTAACGAACCTTCGGAATAACGAACCTTCGGAATATCGAACCTTCGGAATAACGAACAGCACCCTTATGGACTATAGCATCAGTATCACGAAGAGTCTCTTATTGATGAGGTAAGTGTATATACTCCGATAATTTGTTGAATGTTAACTTTCTACGAGGCACTTGTTCGTTTACCACGAATTTAACACGTCTGTCTAGATTACCCCAACCAGTCAAACACAGAGGTATGGCATCACAGTATATTTCAATATAATTTTACTTGTGCTTTTGTTCATATCGAATTGATAGCTCTGAAACTGGACCGACAAATAGTCAATAACGTGTGTATATAGAAGAATGATTCAAAAAGGTACGAGAAGAGAACGCTGATGGCATTTAGCCATAGCAGCACACCCTTGATTTTTCATTACTCTGCCAATGTGTCCGAGGCACCTGCTAATTAAAAAGGGTAACACATTAAAAGAAATAGAATGGGGGGGGGGGGTGATTGAAAGAAGCGGGTTGGGTTGGTGACTTCCCATTCAGCAATTGTCATTTTCCTTTTATCCGTTTGTAGGCTCCTGCGTAAATCATAAGTAGGGAGTTTTCGCTACACAACGGGAAGACCGAGAATACGCGGAAGCAATCAGCTGTGATAGTCCCCGTATTCAGACTCCCGTCCCCGTACTCAGACTCCCGTCCCCATATCTGAGCAGTTTCGCTTTCCTGTACAGGACGGAGGCGTGGGGACAAGATCGCTGATTGGCTGGCTGGCTGACTGGCTCACTCGCTGCCCAGCATCGGGACCGAACGCTATTTTGGCTGAATACCGTACTCGATTTCCCCAGGACGGGACGTTTCTGGGATTTGATCATGCGCAGAAGCAAATTTTGCACACGATACGCTAAAATCCTTGCCGCGTCGTGCTTGCGAAAACTCCCTACTGCTGCTTTTTTCCGAACAACTGCCGAATGACAGGCCGAAAGCATGGGGTGGGTCGGTCATCATTGTCAGTGTTGACAACAATGCCCTGCTTCTGCTAATTATCGCCGTCCTGGAGAAATCGTGACTCAGGAATGTGCCGAAGTGAATCGATCAATATGATTGCAAAATATGTAACTTCTCTATCATTTGTGAGGCAGGATGTGTTATCCGATCGAGCCCATCGTAGATGTGTTGAGATGTATGCCCGTTGCCTGGTTATTGCTACCAGACTCCTTACTCTTCCTCCAACCACATAGGATGTTTTTGTAGCCTGCACGGAAACGCTTGTTCATGACTCCGTAGATGATTGGGTTACAGCAGCTGTTAAGGTACCCTAGGAGCAGTGAACCCATGTCGACGGGGCGTGGCACCGCGTCGTCTTCTTCGGAAAAGACACTCCAGAACATGGTGATACAGAAAGGAAGCCAACAGATAATAAACACAAAGATGACGACGAGAAAGGACTTTGTTAGTTTAAGTTCCTCTTCTTTCCGCCGCCTCTCTGATTCCGAGCGATTCTTCTTTCGCGTTTTAGGTCTTGTGAGTGCCGATCGCTCATTTGGAGAAACACACCTACCTTTCCCGCCATCTTTCCGCGCATTATTACTGTTTCTGTCTTCATCGTCCGAAGCGATCGTCCCTTTGGATCCTTTGCGCGGGACAATCCACTTAATTTCCCGCGTTGGACCACTCCCTGAATTTAACTGCTTCTCTGGAGTACTTTCCGCACTTTCACGCACGGCGTCCTGCACACTTTTGGGCTCCGACGTGTCAGGTGCGTCGAATTGACCACTCCCTGACAGATCATTGCGCGCCATGGCGATGGTCTGCGCGCGGAGAAGCTCATTGAGCTGGGAGCGAAGTTTTTCCCGCGCGTCGCTTGCTGGCATCTGATTCGACTCCTGTGAAGACTTCCGAGGTGGGGTCCCGTTGGCCGCGAAGGACGGCGCCGGGCTTTCCAGCGGCTTCGGTCGCTTTTGCATGGAAGCTGGGTTACTGGCGACGCGCTTTCGACTCTGACGCACAACACGGAGAATGTTGACGTAGCAAAACGTCATCACCGAGCACGGACCGCCGAAACAGACTCCTACCATGAAGAAGGTGTAGTAAATGTTAGTCCTCCAGCTACAGAAGCAGAAGGACTGGTTGGGAAGGAAACCATATTCGCCCCAGCCTCTTGTGAGCGGGGGGAGTCCAAGGAGAGCCGCAAGACACCAAACACCTGAAGGCAGAGAAAGACAAAGAGAGAAAAAAGGATAGTCTTTTTATATTTCTATCATCATCATCATTATGGTTTTGCAAGGTCATTTTATACAGTTTAAAGGGAGACGCACGATAAGGAACAAAATCTTGGCACTTTTGCACGTAAGACACAGATTGAATCCTAGTCGCTATATTATCTTATTACATGACTTTGCTTAAAATGTTGGTGTTCAATATACCCTCTTCTGCATCTCTTCTCCCCCCCCCCCGCTCCTCTCTCTCTCTCTCTCTCTCTCTCTCTCTCTCTTTCTGTCCCTCTCTTTCTCTTGACAGCTTCCGGTACCACCCCGTTGTCTCTTGACAGTATATAAATACGTATTATTGCGTTGATATCATTACGCTCTTATTTCACTTTAATATCGACTGTGAACTCATGCCAACTACGCACTATATGTACTTAAACATGACAGTGTTGCAGTGATGAGTTCAACGAATATCGATAAATTCACTCAATCCACATGTATATTTGGGTGAACTCGTCCTTTAAAGGGAAAGTAGAGTATTGGTGGAGATGTGAATTAGGCTTTTAAGTGTTTGCGAGATCCCAAGAAACTACTTGTGAAATGATACAGAACATACCGTTCTAAGAGGAATTCAAAGTTTATTAGATGAAAATCGGTTTTGAAATGCCTGAGACATCCAAAAAACAAAATAAGAGTAGGATTGCTCTGTTTTGGATATCTCAGCCATTTCAAAACCAATTTTCATCAAATAAACGTTGAATTCCTTTTGGAATTATAATATGCTCTTTCGTATTTAATGAGAGGTTTCTCATTATATCGCCAAAAACTGTTAGAAACCTAAAGTTAGGTGAGGGAGAAAAGTTTGCGGTGACACCATAAAACGCAAACCTTTCTCCCTCATTTACTAGTACTTCACCATGCAAACCTTCATGCAACTAAAGTTAGGTCTTGACCAAAACCATACGATCCCTTTAAGACCTTCCAATTAAGCCCTTTTTACACTTGTGTGTCTTAACCCCGGACTTTCTCTGACCCAGGACTATTGTTAGTCCCGTACCAATTTTTTTCAGCTTTTTACACTGGCCAATTAGTCCCATACTATCTCTTGTCCGGGGCTAAGGAGAAAACTGACTTTATACACTCGTATTTCTTAGCCCCGGACTTTCCAAACCACATGAATCTTCATGATTACGCTGTGCACTGTACACGTACACGCACGCGACGGCAGCCCTTGATTACCTCGTTTCTGATTGGTCAGTGGGGGTCGGACTTCGTCTCCGTCGCTTAGCCCCGGATTATTTTTTCGTTCTGTTTACACTCACTTGCTTGGCACCGCAATTGCGGTGCTAACCCTGCTATTTTGCAGGGCCAGAAAGTACCGGACTATCGGTGGGGCTAGCCCACTTTGGCAAAAACGAGTGTAAACAGAAAGTGGGCTAAGGATAGTCCCGTACCAACGGTGGGGCTAAGGCCCCCCTTAGCCCCACCGTTGCTTGGTACGGGACTAAGCAAAAATTTACAAGTGTAAAAAGCCCTTTAGAGATTGAAAGAGCAAACAACAGACGAGTTCCGTGTGTTCCTGTTGGTCAGGTACACTGGTCATTTTGACGGCCGGGTCAAAATAATAGGAAGCGATTTACGACTATTATCGCCCTGTGTTGTGATGTTGCAAAATTTCAATGTTACGCTGCTTGACAGAACTACATGTACATTAATGGGCGTACGTATATCAAGAGCTATGTGCACTGCACAAGCTGTTATTTTCGTGAACAGATATTTTCGAGAATGAGGAGGTGGATCGAGGACATTTTCGCAAGATGCTATTTTTGTGTTTTCGACACTTCGGCTATCATAAGTGCATTATTGCCTAGGTCAGTTTGAGATATTCTTGCGCGTGGCTAAAATTCGCCGTCCAATAGTGATTCGCAAAATTCGCGAAAATGAAACCCTTGCGAAAATAACAGTTTATACAGTATAACCATGTCAAGTAGCGCGGTTATGGGGTTCAGCATAATATCTAGCCAAGACGTAGACATCGTCTCCCTATCTGTCCATCAAATCTATCCTCTCTGCTTGAGCGAGAGCATGTGCTATAAAGACTGAGCTGCTGAACAATATACGACACACATCAACAGCAACCAGTCACAACAGCCAGCACTGCGAGCCATCAATCCGCCTGGTGATTTAATCAAGATCAAATTATGCAGATTCTGGTGCAAATCTCATGTCACTTAGGCGTAACTGTGGTTTAGACAACTGCAATACTTTCCATTAAAAAGGCATGATGAGATGTTAAGGAATACACACTTCATTACCGTCATTCATCTCAAAGATAAAATCCAGTTAAGGATGTAAATGCGCAAGTCATTAATGGGAGGCATGTGGGACATTGAGGTGAGGATTCAGGTTTATAATATTTTTTCTTTTGGTGAGATAATGAGAAACCTCTTATGAAATATAAAAGAGTATGTAATTTCAAGAAGGATTCAACGTTTATTTGATAAGAATTGGTCTTGAAATGGCTGAGATATCAAAAAAAAAAGAGAAGTGATCCTAATAAAATTAACAGGGCTCGACTTTTATTAGGATCTCTTTGTTTTACCTTGTTTTTTTTTATAGATATCTGAGTCATTTCAAAACCGATTTTCATCGAATAAACTTTTGAATCCCCTTGGAATGTATGTTCTTTAACATTTCATAGAGTGATTTCTGAATATCTTGATAAACGTTATACACGCTGAATCCTCATCTCAACCCGTATTTCACAGTCTCTTTAACTTGATCACCTCGCGATTGATCACGCTCGCGATTTCTGTATTATCTCCTGAACTTCCTTGTACACATTTGGTATCTCTGCTATTGTACACTGCATCTGACTTGTACCTCGCTCGGGTGATCACGCAACACTCAAGAAGTCTGTGCCGCGGACATTGTTTTCATTGTTTTCTTTTTCTTTTTCTTTTTACTTTTTGGCGTTTATATTTCTCCAATTCAGAAATTGTCATTCCTTTAATTACATACCCAAGTAAGAAATAATCTCACATCCGCATCTGGGAATCTACACCCTACAAGCAATGCTTCTATGTAGATTCCTCATATTTCACATGTTTTATTGTCTTATAAGCTGTACGTGACAATTCATCCAGGCTTTTGTATTGTGATGTTTATGTTTTATGTATTTGTCGAAATGTGGAATATGGAACAATAAAAAAAAACAAACAAACAAACAAACCTCGCGTTGTCATTATTGACGAATGAATATGATCAATTACATCGTTTCCCGAAACTAATACATGAAACTCTGGAATGTCTCTTTTTATTATTGGACGCAAGATTTAGACGATTAATACCTACCACTGCGCTAGTATTATCATAACAATTCTATTCATTGAGGGCAAACACCTTGCGTTGTCATTATTGATAAATGTATATGACCAAATAAATCGTTTCCTGAAACTAATACTTGAAACGCTGGAATGTCTCTTTTTGTTATTGGACGCGAGATTAGAAGAAATACCTACCACTGTACTAGTATTATCATTACAATTCTATTCATTGAGGGCAAACTTAAAGTGTGAGGGCCTTTTGTTTCTAATTTTAGAGTGGAAAGTGAAAGTTCGAAAGTTTAAAGGTTTTCCTTCTCTAAGTAAATGGATTGAATGGAAAATAGGCCTATCATAAATAATTGCTTCACTTCGGTGAAATCCACAACTTCGCTTTGGTTAATTTTAAGTCTGTAGTAATTTGTTTTGCTTCCCTCATTTGCACTGCCGAAGAAATAGAATGGGAGAGAGAGAGAGAGAGAGAGAGAGAGAGAGAGAGAGAGAGGGGGGGGGGTAGAAAAGAAGTATTCAGATTAATCACACTTGAACATTGGTCCGGATGCTGTCTTCACGTTATCAGCTTGTAAGAGATTTGGTCTTCGTTCTAGGATGACCACTATTAGGATGAATATTATTGACTACATGGGATACCCAGTCGGAAGTATCGGTTTCAGAGAGAGAGGGGGAGCGATAGAGAGAGGGAGAAAATACATTGTTATCAATCTCTCTGTTATGTGAAGAGAGTAAACAGGTATATATCATGAATGGGGAACGGCGAAACTGTATACAATATAAATGGTATTAGTCTGAGTGTATATCCTCTTCACGCTACAACGTGCATGGGCATGCCTTTTTCACTTTAAGCTTTATTAGTAACATCCCATAATCTGCGGTATTTCCCTTTCATTTCACGCTTATTGTGAGTCTTAGAAAATCCACTGAAAGTGTACGTAAATGGATGAATATAATAGAGCTGTATAAATGTTTATATAATATATATTCACACAATAAAGTACACACACACACACACACACACACACATATATATATATATATATATATATATATATATATATATTGTTTGCATATTGAGCAGTTTATTGACACAGTATCAATAAGATCGACACAGTCCAATAGGAAATAAAGATTTATGACACTCTGTGATAAATCTGACGGAGACAAAAGCCAATGGAAGTTCGAAGCTTGTTGATCCCATCAGATTCCACATAGTCGAACAGCATGCAGTTATAGTTCTATCTGACACACACACACAAAAGGAAATGACATGAAAAATAAACATAAGCAGAGAGAGAAAGAGAGAAATAATATACCTATATTGCCTATGTCGGTGTTGATCTGACATGAAACCCGACATTAATGCGAGCATTAACATCAGACGGGCATATAGTGGAGGATATTGATACTTCCACTTTGAGCGAATCATGTGAATTTATAGTTAATGTTCCCTTAATATACCAGCAGCTTAAACGGAGATAACAGTGCCCCGTAATAAATCACGCAAGTCTGGCCCATTGTCGCCTGTAATACTACGTTTTAAGTTCAACGTATTGCAGAGTGCACTTTAGTATATAACCCAATTAATCATGTTGTCACCTATATCTGCTTACAGTTGCAAAATGCCCCATAAAACGTGGCTAGGAACAACACTTCCTTTGCTCTCATTTGTCTTTTTGTCTTTTGCCTCCCAGTAAAATGATACAACAGAAGTAACTGATATCACATTTCCTTACAGAGTTGTAGCACGCAAGAATCGTAAAAAAATATCTATGTCGAAGAAGCTGGTAGAAAATGAGTGGGGGCGGGTTAACTATCGCCCAAAGAATTATGATACTAATAAAAGTTCATTTTCAAACATCCGACGCTGTCAGAGAACTATACACATGTTTTGAAACTGACAGACTGGTTCGCGTCCTCTGTAAAATGACACATCACACTCATTATTTTCATTGATTCTCACAGGAAGGATGTTAGAAGCCCATAGTGTGATAGTCTCCCCCGAAGCGGCCCAGTATCGGGGAGGATATCCGCCCGACTGACCTACTGTGAGAACCAGCATAACACGGGCAAATGACAAGCATGGTAGCAGAGTATTACAAGGGTCCCTTATATAAACAAGAATCAATTACCACTCCATGTGCGCGTTGATACTATATCAAGCAGGCGCGCCGGAAGCAGTTTTGGATTGGGGGGGCAAACATTGGAGGGGGCTCAAGATTAGACCATGCATATGTTAAACAATACACACACACACACACACACACACACACACACGCACACACATCTATTATATATATATATATATATATATATATATATATATATATACATATATATATATATATATATATATATATATATATATGTAAAGTGGCGTACGGTGGGTCGAAACATGGGGGGAACCATAAAGTAATTTTGACGTTCTGTATGCTTGTGCGTGTGTGTGTGAGCAATAATGGGACTACAATACATTACGGAATGTGATACATTCAACAACGCAGTCATTGAGGAACATTGTAAGTTTTCCTTACATGGATTATGGAATGACGGTGTGAAACGATCGACAAATTGTATACTGTCAGCAACATAAGGTGAATGGCATAACAATAAAATGCGAGCGAGCGAAGCGAGCGAGCTTGAAAATTTTGATATTCTACAGTTCCAAAACTGGAGTTTTAATTGTAGCTATATATTTCGCTTTGGAAATAAATGGGGGCGCATCGGGCGCAACTGCTGGCAATTATTGGCAGCAACATTAGGAGAATGGCATAACGATTCAATGCGAGCGAGCGAAGCGAGCAAGCTTGAAAATGTTGACATTCTACAGTCCCAAACTGGGGTTTGTAGCTACATCTTTCACTTTGGAAATTAATGGGGCGGCGCATCGGGCGCAACTGCTGGCAATTGCTGGCAGCAACATTAGGAGAATGGCATAACGATTCAATGCGAGCGAGCAAAGTTAGCGAGCTTGAGAATTTTGACATTTTACAGTCCAAAAACTCCCGTTTGTAGCTATATCTTTCGCTTTGGAAATTAAGGGGGGGCATCGGGCGCAACTGCTGGCAATTACTGGCAGCAACGTTAGGAGAGTGGCATAACGATTCAATGCGAGCGAGCGAAGCGAGCGTGCTTGAAAATTTTGACATGTTACAGTCCAAAAACTCCCGTTTGTAACTATACCTTTCGCTTTGGAAATTAAGGGGGGGGGGGCATCGGGCGCAACTGCTGGCAATTACTGGCAGCAACATTAGGAGAGTGGCATAACGATTCAATGCGAGCGAGCGAAGCCAGCGAGCTTGAAAATTTCGACATTTTACACTCCCCAAACTCCCGTTTGTAGCTATATTTATCTTTCGCTTTGGAAATTAAGGGGTGGGGGCATCGGGCGCAACTACTGGCAATTACTGTCAGCAACATTAGGAGAATGGCATAACGATTCAACGCGAGCGAGCAAAGCGAGCGAGCTTGAAAATTTTGGCATTCTAGAGTCCAACAACTGCCGTCGTAGCTATGTTTTTCGCTTTAGAAATTAAGGGGGAGGCGCACCGGGCTCAACTGCTGGATGCGAGCGAGCGAAGCGAGCGAGCTCGAAAATTTTGACATTTTACAGTCCAAAAGCTGCCGTTTGTAGCCATATTTTTTCCCTTTTATTCATATGTATACATATTTACTTTATTTTCTTTGTTTATTCATTTATTTCTATTATTATTATTATTATCATTATTATTTTTTTTTTTTGGGGGGGGGGCTTTTTGGGGGGGCAAAAATGCGTTTTGCCCCCCCACTTTTTGGATTGGGGGGGCGGCCGCCCCCCCTGCCCCCCCACTTCCGGCGCCTATGATATCAAGAATGATGTTAAACAGAGCAGTTAGTAGTTCTTTTTAATTGCACATTTGATGTGCAGGAGAGGAGAAATCTTTGGACTTTTTTGTGTGTTCAACATTATTTGCGAAATAGTAATATTTGTCCGTATCGCAAGTGCATATTGACAGTATTTTAAACCAGGGGGGTATTCAACTCTTCAATTTGGGTTTACCTCTGTCTCCTTTTTTAACAACACGGGGTTTTTTTTTTCAGTCAATTCATCAACTCACTACCCTGCTTTAGAAAGTAAGCTCAATATAATCGTTTGCATACTCTATTTGATGTGAAGGACAAAATACTCTTCTTCTTTAATGCAAATGAATGATATCGGAATAATAAGTGAATCGAAGGGAGACATGATATCACGGCATTTGATTTGTCTTTGTTACGATTGTTCTCGATACGGATCGTTTTTTAGCAAATTATTGTGAAACTTTGGAATTCCATAAAATTTTTCTATTCTTTAAGATTTTTCAATCATCTGATCATTTACCCTTTCAAATGCATACGTTGAGTCAACTTGAACTTTGCGTGAGCAACTGGTTTGAAGTCTTCAATATAACACCAATGTCTGCCTGCCACATCTACCCGTTTATTCAACATGTTTTTATCAGCTATAGATAGAAGGACGCAGACTGAATAATACACGAAGAAGTAGAACCTCGAATGGCTATACTGTAAAAACATCGGTGTTAGATTTAACACCATGGATGTTAAATCTAACACCGATCAAGTTTCAATAGAGGACCACACCCACAGGTGTAGAAAATGTATTGTGATGGTGTTAAAAAGTGTTCACCTGGCACTTCGTGGTGTTAATTTGACACTGTGGCTGGTGATATTTTTGACACTGCGCTAGAGTTATTTCAATAATGACACCGCATGGTGTTGATTTGATATTGGTGGTGTTAATTTCAATGGTATAACACCCGTCCAGCTTCAATAGGAGACCACACCAACTGGTGTTACTATGGTGTAAATGTGTTTACACATTTTTTTTTCAAAAATCAAGTACTTTATCGGAAGATTCTTTATCGTCTTGTTGAAGCTCAAAATTAACAAGAAGTGCAGTAACTAAGAAACTATTCAAAAAACAATTTTATATTTTGAAATGACACCGGAGGTGTTAATCTAACACCATAAATGAGCACCGGAAATTTAACACCAGCTCGGTGTTTCCTATTTAACACCGGACTTTTTGCAGTGTATATAAACAGGCCATGGATTTAGTCCCCTGCCTATCCGTAGTGAGATTGGATTTAACAAACAAACAAAGAAACAACACAGCAGAAAGCGCGGGAAAGCGAATACATTGAATGTGTGTCCGTGCATATAACTGGATTTGATTTAAATTTCCCTGTATATGAATACGTGCATGATTGATAAATATCAGAACAGGACGGTGACATTCAATTGAGATCGGACTCTACTTTAGAACGATAAAGAATCATACATTTTGTCATCTGTTCTTCAATGAGTATATATTCCCTATCGCCACAGTCACAATCACATATAAATCATACTTAAAGGACAAGTTCACCTGCATAAACATGTGGAATGATTGAATACAGTAATATCATTAGAACACATCAGTGAAAGTTTGGGGAAAATCGGACAATCCATTCACAAGTTATGAATTTTTAAAGTGTCTGCGCAGTCACTGCTGGATGAGAAGACTACTACAGTGTATGATGTCACATGCGTACAACGATATGAGGAAAAAAAATATAAAGAGAATTTCACAAATATGTATTTCTTGAAAAAAAGTGCACATTTCCTGGACTTGTCGCTGATATGTTAAGGGTTACATTATTCCCCTTGCCTTCTCAAAGAGGCAAGTCAAGCGTCCTTTTAGTATGCGAGAAAAGTGAAAATATGCTGAATTTTCTTTATGCTTTCTCTATACTATCGTTGTACACATATGACGTCACAGGCTGTAGTAGACTTCTCACCCAGCAGTGACTGAACAGACACTTCAAAAATTCATAACTTTTTAACAGGTTGTCCAATTTTTCTCAAACTCTCACTGATGTTTTCTGCTGATAGTGGTGCATTCACTCAATCCACATGTCTATGAAGGTGGACTTTTCCTTTAACTTACTGTCGGTATAATGTTGAAGTCTCACATGTATAGTTATCCGCTTGTACACATACCTTTACAAATTATCATTCTTTTACATAATTTAGCAGTAAACCGACATTATTCAGCAGTGATGACGTCTGAAGAATGAAACAATAGATACGGTAGCTGAAATAGTGATCTTTTCGATGCCTTCTCTTCTTTGTTTAATTGTTGTGTTTTTTATACAGCAAGCGACAGATATGGGGCAGTGGCATCTATTTTGAAAGTGAGTTTAAATTTCGCGCAATCATGCAAATTTGCAAGATTTCGTTCACCCTTTCACTGTCAGGTTTATTCAATGTTAATACGTCTAATCAGACCAGCTCTTTGTTTCACTTTGCGGATGCAGGATGAGCATTAAAGGTCATGTGTGATAACAGGCATGTTAGTGCTGTGGTTGTTTTTTATTTAATCCACTACTGACATTGATGTATAAGCACCTATGCTGTATTGCTTGTTCATGTATTCCTATATATTTATAAATGGTGCTTGCTATAACACATCCACCTGCCAATGAACAAGTGTTCCGTATAGCCTACTTAGTATTTTTCAATAATAGTAGAACAAGTTTGTCAATACAAAACGGCGAAATGGATGCTATTCCACATGTTAACTGACTGGTCATTTTGGTCACCCGGTCTATACACAAGTTCATATTGTTTGTGTTTGTTTGTTTGTTTGTTCGTTTCATCTTCCATCCGAGAAGACGGCTAGATATTGCCCATGTTCAGCTGCGCTATAGCTGGTCTTCCATGGGCCGTGGGGTCAAGGTGGGTGTGAGGGGGACCATCACTTTACCTGGTTAGGCACCCCGCTCTTTACAATGAATGAACACCGATGAATGACGCGAGATCTTTTAACCCATTTCATACTGGAACCTGGTTGCTAGTGTATAATGTCTATGGATACTTCAGAATTCAGTATGGAACGGGTTAAGTGCGTAAGTTGTGGCTCTCTCTTAAACACGTGACCTCCGTCTATTTTATGTCCTATCCGAGGAACAGAGTGTTTTGCCTCTTGCTAGAGGGGACGGTATATATGATTACACACAATATTGCTCAGTCCAGACTTGGGATTCAAACCAGGGTATCTTGGATCTGGGTTCCATTACATAAAAGTTGATATGATATCAAATCTTGCTATAAGAGTGGCAATTGTCATAGTAACAAACGCGCTATACCAACAATTATAATGCCGACTGAGCTAAAGCACTGATTGTTTAAAATGTCATAAATCATTACGTCGGGCAAGCTTAATGCATTATGACGCTTTGATAACGATTAATATACCTATTGAAATGAAGAAAAGGAAGGTAATCTGGGGGAACGTGCACTATAATAGGCTAATTACGAAGTGGTTTATTGAACATGACATAAAACCTTTCTTCTCTAAAGCGTCATTGGATGTCACATAGAGCGTATAATAAGAAAATTTTGCAGATCATTTCTGGCATGGGTCCGTTATGAACACTGTGATCATGGCTTCATGATTGTTAAAAGGGACATTTTCCAGTCATATCGAAACATGACCAGCATGTCTTTTGGCAAAACACGTTCAAGTCCTACTATCTGTTGTTCCACACTGACTGACTGATTCGTCTCTCATTTCATAAACAAGATCCAGTGAGTAATCGATGCGGGGATATACTATATTTTGGTGGGGAAAAAAATGTTTGGCGGTTTGATTGCACGATCATTTCCTGAACTTCAGAGAGCTTCCTCATGTTGGAGTACAGGAGCGAATCCAGGAATTCCGTAAAGAGGGGATGCCTTTACAAAATTAAAGGAGGGGGGGGGGGGCACATGCCCCCATTTTTTCATTTTATTTCTTATGTTTAAAAAAAATAAAGGGGGCGCTAGGTCACGTTTTAAAGGGGATGGCTAATTCTTAATACTGACCATTGGGAATCAGTAGGAATGCTGGGGGATGATTGTTCCTATCCTTGTTGGATTCATGGGCCGTAAACGATCGCCCGTCACTGTACAGGCATGCTAACCTGGAAACCTTAAAGTGCACATTACTTGAATATGAGACTATTTTATGAAGCAAAAAAAAAATCACACAACAATAGATATATAATTTACTCTTAAATGAATCCCACAAGGATTGGAACAATCGTCCCCAGCATTCCCACTGATTCCCATCGATCAGTTACTAGCCATCCCCTTTAACAGCCACGAAAGCAGCCAGGCACCATGAAAATGGAAACAAGTGAACAAGGAAATAAAATGGAGCTGTCCAGCTGCTAAATCAGGGATCGAGTATTATACGCCTTGGGCTAATATAATCTTTCGTTTGCACTTTCAATACCGAGAGTCGGTTTTTTTTTTTTCAAGCATCCTCAAAATGTGAAACGAAATGAACAACATTGCTTTATGTCACTCGCGCATTCGATAAACTTTTAGACCCATGAAAGTTGTTAAGACCCCACACTTCTGTCATGTCTGTACAGCTCTTGGTATGTGTAGTGTCATTCACGTGACATTCTGAATTTCACGAACAAGATACATTTAGATACAATCACACGAAGTTTAGTCTGGCCCTCAAATGCAAAAGGGGAACAGCGAGTAATGCCCGAGTATATAGTCACGCATAGAGCACATGAAAATCATAGTATAAATGCGTAGTGTGTGTTGTGTGTGTAATGTGTAGTGTGTAATGTTTGTATTGTGTAGAGTGTAGTGAGAATCGTAGTGTGTTTAATGCATTCCGCGGTGCAGCCGTTAAAAGGTTGAGAGACGAAGACTGAACATAACACTGACACTTATAGGAGAGTGTTACATGTAGTTGACACCCTCTGGTTGTTTTTCCAACATTATATCTGTTGAAGGATACTGATAAATGGACAGCAAAAGTTACATTACATTGATTTATAACATTGAGGGAATTTAAGTATTGACGATACCAGCTATATACCACGGAAAACTTTGGCTTACACTGGCAACTATTATTAGCGTTTACAACGGACTTTGGTGTACCTTTTCCTCTTCCCAGGGTTGAAAACGTAAAATTGGATACGCATAGGTGAAAAATGCTTTTAAATGATAACATCATTATAATCATTGATATTACTTTGCATGTACTTCCCCATAAATACCCACTTTTAGATCTTTCCTATCCTGTTCATTAATCGATAAGATGATATAGGCTATATCACAAAGCAAATAAAGAAGTTGAAATATTTTCTCCTATATCGGATATTAATTCAATTCAGTTCAGTTCAATTCAATTCAATTCAATTCAATTCAATTCAATTCAATTCAATTCAATTCAATTCAATGCAATTCAATTCAATTCAATTCAGTTCAATTCAATTCATTTCATTTATTTTAATTTTTTTTTCCCAGCAAAACATAACATAGAATAAATTAGGAATTATAACATGGGCATACATTCAACTGTGCAAGGGATAAATAGTTAACAAATAAAGATATACATGCATGTCGGCAAAATACAAAGAAATGTTTAGAGAAAAAAAAAAGGAAATTGAGAGGTTCACTAAAAAGCATGCTTGTATACTGTGACCCACTCATAGGAGTCTTATGAAAATATATACTTGTTTACAAAGACAGGACGGAATAAGACTGGAGAAACACAACAACATGACATGACTTGTCTGAAGGGTATTCCATTGAAAGGAATGAGGCACAACAGAATGAATGAAAAGAAAGGAAGAGAAAACCTAAATCTTAAGAGCTAATTTTGAAAGAAATAGGAGCCAAATTTCCTTAGGGTGTAAATACTTCACGCTGAACTGGAAACAATCCCACATACTTAAGAATCAACTGGTTTGGTATGATGCGAATAACTGGAATGACGTGCACACAACTTATTTGAAGCTGTGCATGACTTGTGTTCAGAAACATGTTGTCATTTCAATAAGTAATGTAGAACGAGAACGAAAAATGAAAGTTCTGATAAGAGCTGAGTATTTTTTCCACGAGTTACCGACGTGCCTCCCTCTTGCCCTGTTGAGGATAGCCGCTCTTCCACCTGCCGCTTTTAACACCCCCCCCCCCCCCCCCCCCGCCATACCCCCTTCACTCAATCAAGCGAGGCCAGGGCTTGATGAAAATGATCGCCGGTTGATGAATAAATGATATCAGAGTATAATAACTGTCACGCGAGATCGAAACGCCACAGAAATTTTGACTGCATGGGCAGATTCTTCTTGTCGCTTTCATGTCATTTTTAAGACCTTAATTGATAGCTAGCACATCAGCATTCTCTGGAACTTCTAATGAATAATAAAATAAAAAGAAATGAGTTAAAAATTGAAGTCTTACAGGTAACGTACATACCAGCACTCATCATGCTTTGGCGAAATGTATCGTCACGGTGAATTGCGGTGACCTAATTTCTACACCACAGCTCCCAGATTGCGCCAGAGTCAGTCAGTCAGCAAACCAATTAATTAGTTCCGCGCAGTTTAAAACACCTCTGATGAATGACATTTCGCCGTGCTAGCTGGCCCCTGTTTTCTGCCCCACATACGGTGTTAATTCGCTAAAATGATCACGAACACACACCTCTTTCTCGATTAGTAAGTAACACGACTGGGTTTGTTAGTGTCGCCATGGTTACCAATGCTTTTACTTTTGTTTCCTCTGTCATTTGCCATTGGCTGTAGGATAGATACTCATCGTTTAAGTACCCAAACATAAAAGAACAAGGACCAGAGAAAACAAATGCCTCCTTTAGTCCCCTCGTTTGACTTGGGATAAAATTCATTCCTTTATTGCAGTCGTGAGTAGCTACTCAAGGTCATTGTTTTGCACTCTCTACCAGTGTCTACCAAAATACCATTTTTGCCAAGTCACAGCGTATATCACGAAATGAGATGCCGGAATGCGGGATGCGGTCACCATAGAAACGAGATGTAAAGGACTTTTATACACTGCAAACTGTCGGGTGTTAAATATGATACAGCGAGCTGGAGTTAGATTTCCGGTGCTCATTATTTGTGGTGTTACATTAACACTCACGGGTGTCACTTTTTTTAAGGTAATTAGTACCTGTTCTTCTTGTTGATTTTGAACTTCAACAAGAAGAACAAGAGTTTTTCCGATAAAGTTGCTAAGTTTTGAACACATTTACACCACAGTAACACCAGAGGGTGTGGTCGCCTATTCACACTGGGTGGCCCGTATTATGGCATTGAAATGAACACCAACAGTGTCAAATCAACATCATGTAGTGTAATTGTTGAATTAACACCAGTGCATTGTCAAAAATATCCCCAGCTACAGTGCCAAATGAACACCAAGAAGTGCAGATGATCACTTTTCAACACCATCACAAAATACTTTCTTTACACCTGTCGGTGTGGTCCTGTATTGCCACTCGTCATGCTCGTTTGTGTTAGATTTACACCAGTGATGTTAACTCTATAACCTCGATCCTTGTGCAATGTAACCTGCTTCTTATGACATTTCAGATGTAATCAGAATCTGAAGCAAATGGTATGATAATTTCTTAATAGTAGAAGCAACAAGGCTAAGCAATAACACTTTTATTTGGGTGTTAGAAGACTTTAACGGTGAACCATGCATTCTTTCTTGAGTGTGTAACTATGTGCTTACCGAATCGTCAGGAATGGGTATAGGTCCTTTTCTGGGCCATATACATACCCAAGAAAGTATACATGGTACACCGTTAAGCCCTCTACCACCTAACGTTCTATCCCTCACAAGGGTAAGTTTTATTTCTTATACACTCTAGTACTACTCTTCTGTTTTTGAAACTGATATACTCTTTTGTTCCCTAGAAATGTTGAGTAGATAATGATGATGATGATAATAATAATAATAATAATAATAATAATAATAATAATGATAATAATAATAATGACAATAATAATAATAATAGTAATGATAATAATAATGATGATAATAATAATGATAATAATAATAATGATAATAATAATGATAATAATAATAATAATACTAGTAATGATAATAATAATAATGATAATAATAATAACAATAATAATAATAATAACAGATAATAATGATAATAATAACAACCAAACTCAAAATCATAATCATAATAAAATTGATCATGTATGTCTGTGAGTTACGAACATAACCTAAATGAGTCTCAATACAGTGTATCACTTCGAGCTGAGAATCTCCTCTCTCGAAAAACACCTAATTCTTAAGGGGACATATTTTAGGTTTTGAGCTGTATGGGTCACAAAAATATGGACTCAGCGTATCGTGTTATTCACCCTTGCAAAAGAATTATATGAACATTGTCTTTTGCCACGAGCAAAATTTGTCAATCAAGGACGAACTACCAAAGCAGCAGGCATCAACAAAGGTTTCAAACTTGAATAAACTGTCGTGAAGGATTTAGGTCGGTCACAGAAGTTTACATCATTGTCCATCTCTTTGTCTGTCTGTCTGTCTGTCTGTCTGTCTGTCTGTCTGTCTGTGAGTCTTCCTCTAATTTATTTACTTTTCCTGATAATTTCATTCATTTCATTCTATTAATGCAGGAGTTTCCAAGACCCGTCAGAATCATAGCACGGCAAAGAGCATAAAATCGGTCGTGGGCGGGCTAAAATAACACACCTCTCTCTACGCGTGCACTACAAATTTTTGAACGAATAGGCTGGTTTTCATGACAATGTTAACACCCACGTTTTGGAACTTCTATGGATACTCGTCCTCAGAGAATGAAAGGACTTAAGTTTGACAGATGTCCAATCTATTCAAGCAACAGGAAAACCGCTGGGTTAAACATACCGCCAAACCCAGGGTATTTAAGCGTTCCTTCAAGGACAGTCACCAATAAAGGAAACAGACAGACATGATAATCAAACATGCGCTCAAAAAACCCCATGCTTTTTCCTCCCCGTCCCTTCAGTTCCGTCAACCCATTCCTTTTATCCGTGGAGCTTTCACGACGAGTACGAAAAGTAGGTTAACTTATTTTGCCAATCTACAAGCGATCCGAGAGAGGTAAAACTGAATGAATGTGCGTTTAAGGTCAGAGGCCGCCACGGGAGTGCACCGGTCGGGACCGTCCATAACAGAGAGGCCGCCACGCGAGAGCGCCGGGCCGTTCTTGACAGCAGTAGACTACCTCGCCCACTGACGAACTCAACACCCCACTCATCAGACAACCACACCGGCCAGACACACATTGTTTGCAGAGAGCCCGGATGCGGGTGGGACTTCCAACGGGCTTATGATTCATTAAAAATCTCGTCTGAATTTCTACTTAATATTGTCGAACAAACAATTACGTCATCTTTATTATCTGCCACTACCGACTTTGTTGCAGCAACGACAACCTGCAGTGATATGAAACCTTGCAGCAAATAGCTGACGAGAAATATGTGATGTTGAGGAGGGTTAAGTTTTGTTTCAATTTCATCCACCAGAAGATGAAATCTTCTTGCGTCAATCTTATTAAACAGACACACAGACAGACAGACAGACAGACACCCACACATACACACACACACCCACACACTCCCTCATTTTTTTCTACTTGAGAATAATCGAAAAAATGGTGCACCAATCAATATTTCTCTCTTTGCTGATGTTTTCCAAGAATTATAAATCTAACTTGAACAAAATAAAAGAATATTGAAAAAAAAAGTCGACGTGATAATGACAGGATCAATGATTTGATGCTGGAAAAAGTATTTTAATGGTACGGGATTTGCATGGATTGGGAAAAATGTTTGATGAGTAGTGACTAATCTAGCTGCAGCGTTCAGAAGGAGTTCGAGCGGTTGAATTTGGTTTGTTGTACTTATCATGATGAGAAAATAAATTCACAAACCAAAGTTACACTATTTGTTCTACCATTACATAAGCTCTTTGGTGTAGGAATTACTGTTATCACAGAGGTCCCTGACAATAACAGTTACAGTTTGTTACTTGGAAGGTTCGCCATTTCGAATGTTTGTTATTCCCATGCTTTCTTAATCTTGAAATGAAATAAGGGTCGTATTTCCGAAGATTCGTTAATCCTAAAATGAAAAAAAAAGGGTGTCGTTTTTTTCCAAAGATTCCTTAATCTGAAATCGAGATGAAGTATTTCCGAAATGTCGTTATTACGCACCTTTTTATTTCCAGATTAGCAAACATCTTGGTATAAAGAATTTATGTGTTATTGGAATAACGAATCTTCGGAATAACGAATATCACCCCATATTTCCACCATAGGTGAGGTGTTCCATAATATCATCACTTATCTCCTCTACAACAGTGCATATGCCGGGCAGCAGTCTAACCCATCAGAACTCTCCATTTAAAAGTCCATGACCTTCTCCAAAATACCATACTACCATGCTCATCACAAATCTGATTAATTAGACTTTGGCTTGATCAGCAATAGATAATACTGTATAGCTATGCGAAGACACGAAGAAAGGAATGGGTATCATCATTAGTAAAGTCCTAGCCATTAGGATATCGGTGACCAGTGGAGCAGCTGGACCTTTTCCGCCTTATAAGTCAGTAATGAAGGAGACCTTTGAGTGGATATCTGTATCACAGACGACATCAAGGTTACAGTGATCACTGGCGATTCTCAACGAAGGCAATTTCAAAATCAGTCGTTCAAATCGAAAAGGTAAATAAAAAAAAAAGAGATAATCCCGCCTCATGGACACTGTCATCAGTTATTATATACTGAAGGTCCAGCATAGATCTCCTATTTGTATGTATATATATATATATATATATATATATATATATATATATATACACACACCGGTACATTGATTTCCCCCCCCCCCCCACCCCTCAGGACATGGTGGTCAACCATTAAATTATGCTTGTTCCAAATTCTTCCAGAGATACCCCCATCAGGGATGAAAATGGGTTAGGATTTTAACTCCCTACCAGGCAGGGCCTTTTGGAAGGGAAGTATACAAAGCAAAATTACCCCAGTATCACAAGTTTCTGGAAAGCTAACCCGGCATACTTTTGCAGTAAAAACAGATACGAAAACATTTAGGAGAATAGGGACAAACACAAAAGATCCCCACTACCCCTGCGTTGATACCATATCCCGGATTCATGTGACCCTAGTGTCACTGGATTGACTACACACCAATCTTCCGTCAATTTTTATCGGCTGAGTGGAAATAGCCGAGTTCGATATAATCCCCTTATTTTGTAACTTCCTTTTTACTTCAGTAGTGGGTAGTGACAACAACTACACTACGGAAATGAATATATAAGATTCAGTTTAAGCATAACCACATTAATCACCACTTATTTTCTTTGGATGTAAAAATCTGACCAGACCTTTCGTGAACCCTCCTCCCAAGCTGTACAATTGCACAATATTGTTTTTGCCTTACTTCCTTGAGTATATCCTATTGAGAACTGTGTTTTTAGTCATTGGCCCTGAGGAATTATGGCTGTCATCTACTCAAGCATCTTTATAGCTTTATTCTGGGTTCCATGGCACTTCCTCCTGCGATAACTGCTGCCATGAAATATCTGCACGATAAGCTAAAATAGATTCTACCAACAAACATAACCTTGAACCTCATCCTAATCTTCACGTCAAACTAAACCTATAATCCTATCACAACCCTAACCCTAATCCTCAGTCCTTGGAGAAAATAAGACCGGAGCAATTCTCGCAAGAGGAAGTGTCGTGTCACCTTATTCTGACGGCCCCCCGCAAAATGAAACATAATAATGTAAGCGATCATTCAGTAATTAACCGTATTTAGTGATGTAGATAATTTATCTAATTTGTTTGTTAAACCTGAATTTTCGCAGAAAATGAGGTTTCCCCGAGATTTCCGTTTTATTGATGTATTTCCGTTGGAACATTCCTTTAATAGAAAAAAAAATAAAGAGTTTGTTCGCAAAAACCGATAAGTCCATATTTGGCAAATGGAGATATTTGCGATTAAAGGTCAAGAAAAATAAAGAGAATAATAAGATAATTTTTGCTTCTTTTGACCATGACTTCAAAAATGTACCTTTATATGTAGTGACCAATATATCATTTAAAAGGTATTATTTTGTACTTTGTGACAGAGACCGTACTTCAAAATCTCTAAGAATGGACTTATCGGTTTTTGCGAACAAACTCTTCAAATGTATGGTACAACAGAAATAAATTGAAATAAAAAAGAGATAATGTAACAGAAATGAATTGAAATAAAGAATATAAAAAGTAACAAAGTGCAACAAGAAAATTGTTACTATTTCTATTTTGTTGTGAAATTCTTCTCCGCTCCAACTATATCTATCATGTCTATATTAAGAGTTTTTATAGTGAAGAAAATACGGATTTTTTTTTTTGACGTTTCACAACCAAAAATAGTATAAAAGTTGAAAAAGGAAAATGACCAAGTAGATTCAAAGGACATTAAAAGTTTCTAGAAAAGCAAAGAAAAGACTTTTGAAGGTGTTTTTGATTTTCTCTCCGATTTTGTGACAATATGGACCAGCAGGTGGAAGACAAGGACGGGTAATGAAGCCCTGAAGTCTTGCTTATCTTTGTGACGTAACGAAATTGTGGCTCATACGGTAAACGGTAAACCTGACAACATAAGAGTCTTACAGAATGACCCAGCATCTTGTCTTAAGAACATAAGAACACTCACGCCAATACACTAATGGTCCTTACAGACGGCATTAGCAAGCGAAATCAGACCCCAGTGAAGGTGGCTTGACTGCTCTCAATTTTCTCGCTAAACACACTGAAAGAACACTGGCAAGGAGAACTAATGGATTCGTAAGGTCTTTGCTGAAAAAAAGAGGGTTGTACGCATGATTTTGAAGAGAAACATTTTACATGAAAACCAATTTGCCAACTCAGCATTGGCAAAACTTATTTATTGGAGTTTAAAGACACTTTAGCTAGGAGCGACACTGTGACATGACGTACGAAAAGGCTCTGCTTCATTTGCCCTAAAGCGAACTGTCGTCTGCAAAAATCCCGACTAATGGATTCTCTACACGTAGTCGTTAATGGTTGTGTTTCACATAGAAGATAACGTCCTCAAAAAGTGAACAGGCAGATATAAAGGTGTTTTTTTTTCATTATCGCGTATCTGTCAATCAGAAGCCAGGCTGTAGACTTTATAATAATCACCGACAAAAGCATACAAGCCAAAGGTTAAAAAAAATCAATTTAATAAGAAATAGGGGAATCGAATAGTTTCCCCAGTGAATTCTAAAGGCAAAATATTCTACAATCAGAATAGCAGTTTGGTTTCGGTTCTGGTTTTATTTCTGCATTTTTCATCATTTCGATTCAAAATAACGTCATGAATAATATTTTCTAAAAATTTCAATACAAAATAACATCATTAATCATATTTCTGGACATTACAGACGAGAGAATATACAGTGCAAACATAGCCTACAAATCTACTATCAACGATGATAATCGACGCCAGATAAATGGGAATGTTTACAAGGAGAAAAATGCTTTAGACCACATATCGTAAGCGTGTGCTTGAAATGTTAGTGGCCAGAGAAAGTGATTTGCCCGTTGATCAGCTGGTATTTTATCCTTTGTCCTGGGCTGTGTAACACACTTAAATGACAAGAACTATAACTAACCAGCAAAAAACGCAGTCCATATCATGACCAAGTTGACTTTTTTGAATCATATGAAATATTTGATCCACGTATCCATTTAGCTGCACTCCCTCCCAGCGTGAGTCGACCATGTATATCGTTATTGAGTCTCAGTCTCAATTCGTTTATTTCCATTTCAATCACAATGAAAACAACATGAAGCATTCAGTGTTACAGATGAACATAAAAAACAATGACATATAAAACAAACAACAACGACATCAGAAATACAGTCATAAATTGTTCCAGATTACAACAGGCAACAAGTAAAATGGAAAATGGTGTACACATAAAAAGCAAATAAGGTCTGTAGGCGCGCATACACCGTTGTTACAAATCATGTAGAATTGAAATCTCAGTTATTTTCAGAAATCATAAATCAGTTTTATACAGAAGATACACAAAAGAACATCAAACAAACAAGAAAAAACACGAAATGAACATAAAATGGATTGTTAAATACATCAATGTGATTTTAATAAAAAGACAAAAGATGTCTTTTATACTACTTCTTAGATAAATTATCATGTTGCTTATAATTATCTGGGTTTACTGCATTCCAAAAAACTGGTCCTGTATGACGAAGAGTTTGTTTTAATTTCGTACTAGAACATTTCCATTGATGAACTTTATTGCAGCTCCGTGTGTTATGAGTGTGTATATCTGAATTTAATGTGAACATGTTCATGATGTAAGGAGAGAGTGTATCTGTGTGAAAACGTTGCATCAAGGAAGTTATTTGAAGTTTATTTATATCATGCAGCTTAAGTGTATTCAATCGTTTAAATAACTGAGAGGTGTGAGCTAAATGTGGAGATTTTGTAACATTACGAGTTATCATCAAATTGCATTACTATTATAACATTGTATAAATTATATCATTACACAGCGTTATTGGGTTAAATAATGTTCACGGATCTTATCAAACAGATGCCACGGGATTGAACAGAATTAAATTGACTTGTCCGTCCTTCGTGGATAAATCTAGGTTGCATGGCGACACTAAACAATTAATCCTCAGCTTTCAAAATATATTAATTGCATTTCTGTCCTATATACTCACTCAGCAGCAGTGTTCCTCACCTTTTTGCTTTAGTAGCCATGACCCCCATCAACTTAAGTAAGCTTTAACTTGATCGTGTCTGACGCAAGCTTCCATTAAAAGGTCAAAAATGATAATGTCTACTGGATTGAAAGTTGAAATGATTACATTGACCATCGTTGCAAGGAGTAATTCAGCGTATAATAGTGTTCGGAGAATGAAGTTACGACACATTCGTTATGTTCGACGTTGTCTAAAGGGCATATTCGAATGCTAGCATTTTTTTTTTTTGGGGGGATGGGGCTCTATGACAGATTTATCACTTATGAATATTCTCATCTCAAATAGATCATTTCAAAGATTTCTACGGCCTCCTCGAAAATGACAACAATAATATCGTGCAATCTTTTGCGGGATTCGCCCTAGCTCTGCAACGATGCGATATTATCGATCTGTATAATTGGCTTGATGAAGGTATATAATAATATAAGCTTTGAAGGTACATGTATCACTGAAGAGCATAGACATTGGTCACGAAATTTCTACACTTGATATAATCCCTAAGCGCCATGAACATCCGTATTCTTGTTGTGATGGTGCTGACGGGAATAGGGGACAGTTTTTGGCGCTTACGGAAACATTCCATCATAAGCGTCTTAAACTATCCCCTACTTTCCTCTCCACAAAAGTCATAGCAAGCCCGTGAATAAATCTCATTGACGTGCTTTTTTTCAAGTATACAAGCAAAAGCTCAACATTTACTTTTTAGCTGACACTTTTAAAACCAAAGATGATAGAGACGTAACAGTTGAGAATCAAGATGGCCGTCTGTGTGAGTGTGTTTATAATGGTGAGCACATTATTATGTTGTCTGTACGTATGTCTGTCTGTTTATCAGCCGGTCTTTGCCTGTAACTGTATATGTGCATCCTCGTGATCACTTGTCGCGCCAGGCATCGCAAAGAAAATTTGATATCCCGTATTTTTTATGTCTGGGTCCGTTGTATAATAGTCAATCTCATGATATCCAATACTCAGGGTGACAATAAGTTACTTCTCTCTTTCAATTTGATGCCCTGTCGTTGCTGTTATTGCATATACATCCCTCTTATGAAACGTGGATGACAACCAATACAAAAAGAACGATGGAATACTTGTTGTCGGTAGGCCTAACTTTTTTGTATTCTCGGTTGAGCAGGTGAAAAGCAACTATAATGAAACCTGGCTGAAGCTGTCCATTTATTCAGATAATACATATATTTGTAGTATACAGTTGCGTGGGGACACTCAGCGGGAATTCGTACGAAAAGGCGCCATTTCTCAAGACCAATCGTGAGAGGGAATATACAGAAATACGAAGAAAAGCACAAAATCCGATGTAAACTACTTTGTAACTCGATCGCGATAGTGCATTTTCTTATTTCTTATACCACTGGTGTTTTAAGAGATGATTAAATTACTTTCTCTTTAATATATCTGCAGTCCCATCTGCTCCACCATCAATTTTGACTCATTCTTTACTTTTTGCTGTATTTTCATTTCACTTTTTTTTTGGTTCATTTAATTATTGTCATTTAAAAAGTTTTCATACCATTTTTTCTTTCCTTTTTAAGTCTGATATATTGTAACATTAAGGAATATACGCTTTCAGGGTTAGTCTATTGCTGTTGCCTTTGTTGCTTTTCTAATTTCGTTGATCTTATTTGCGTGTTTGTGCATGTGTTTAGGTTTTGTTTGCAAAAGCAAAGTCTCCATGGTCACAGAAAACGAAAATTGTATACGCGGCTGCCAAGAACACCGCCTCTTAACATTGCTGCCTATACATACAATGCATTTTACACAGACCGGCTGGATTTCCCCCGAACCATTATTCGTTCAGTGCTCGAAAACACGATGGAACCCTTTTTTACATTTCTCTGCCTTAATCAATTTAAGCCCTGCGTCTTGAGACTAGACGCCAGTGATTTTAATGCTCCTTTGTGACGGGTCTGTCAATGTGCAGCAAAAATAGAATAAATTTTTCTTTCGTTGTGATGTCTTCAATACAACAAGGGAAGTTGACATGGGAACTTGTTCTGATCAACAGCTTTCGGTTACATGACATTTGCTCCCACGATAATATTGCTCCCATGAAATGTCTGCACTCTAATCCAAACATAATACCTACCCACAAACATAACCCTAATCTGTATCCTGATCCTCACATCAAACTACACTAAAACTCTGTCACAACCCTAACGCTAACCCCACCCTAACCCCCTAAGTCCTTGGAGAAAATAATACCGAAGCAAATGTCGTACGTGTCACCCAACTGTCCGAACCTCTTCGATGTACGAAAGCCTGCAGTCACATAACACGTGCCCTCTGCATGATTTTTTTTTCTTTTTAGACGGGGTCATTCCACAAGACTGACCACCCTCCAGTCATATGGCCCTCAAGTTCGACATTGAAAAATGGGTTCATGAGTCATCAACAACAGCCCATGAGCTCGATACTAGGCAGATTAGGCCCTTGAGTTCGACACTAAGCAAACAAGGCCAAGAGAATGGCACTATAGGCAAAAAAAAGCCCGAGTTTGGCGTTACATCAAGGTAGTGAATATGTCGGGCTTGTGGGCCTTTCTAGCTTTGAATAGTGTCGAACTCATGGGCCTTGTTTGCCGGTTACAGCTCGTTATTCCGAAGGTTCGTTATTCCGAATTACATTTTCGGATTAACGAATCTCCGGAATAACGAACCTTCGGAATAACGCCACAAATGTTCGGATTAACGAATCCTTTTTTATTTTCGGATTAACGAACCTCTAGGTACAGGGAATTTGTGTGTTCAGATTAACGAACCTTCGGAATAGCGAACCTTCGGAATAACGAACAGCACCCTGTTTGCCTATTACAGTATCGGACTCGACATGGGCATTATTTTGTGTAGAGTCGAGCTCATGGACTGTATGACTCGTGGGCTGTATGACTGGTGGGTTGTTTGACTAGTCGGCTGCATCACTCATGGTTGTCGAACTCGTGACGTGCACCCGTTAGACGTCCATATGGACCATAATGTATGCATGCTGTGTGACAACATTCGCATTGCTTTAGTACTGTCCCAGCTGGGGGTTTACCGCCGAGAGATGAAATCAGCCTCATTAAAGTAGCAAAGGGGTTATCACGCATGTTCATTTTTCCAATATCGTCAAATCATCAAATCTGTTGTGACGTCATTGAAAATATCAAAACTTTTGTTGTGGTTTACTCAATATTTGTCCATTTTGTCCCCCAAAGAGAGCGCGAACCTCATTTGTGAGTGCAGTTGTACAAACATATCATTCTGTTTGATATCAAAACCTCATCAGAGGAGCTTTCTATGGATGCAAGGATGATTAACAGCTGAGCCGCGTTCCTTTAAACCCCCTGATATGCCTCTTGCATGCCATTAACGATCTATTATACTTGTCGGTCTCTCAGTATTTTGCTAGGTCTTTTTTTTTTAATCTTAATGTGCATCGCAGTGCTCCCGAACACCACTTTCAAAAAGGGTTTTCTTCGTGACTCTAAGGAGTATACCTTGACCAACCGATTATCAGAAACAACGTTGCTTTGGTTTGTTAGCGAATATTCTTACAATGACCATAGATGTCTACAGCCACTGGTGTGGCCTCATAAAGTAAATAAAATTATCGTTCGATTGAACCATTTTTTTTCTTCAAATTTATGGTTGATTTCTCTTGCAAAAGAGAATTTCAGTCTCTCCTTATTGCCTCCCGTGTTTGATTATATGATCTATATAACGCATTTAGAATAATGCGGTTTATATTACTGAGTTTGTGAAGATTTCAATAATTTTATCAGTTTCATCCAGTCTTCCTCCGACATGAGGAGTGCAATACAATTCGAAGGTGCCGATTCAGTACAATAACAAATGATGATAATAACGCAATAATAATAATGCAACATTACAGCTCTTCCACGACGTACACTGCAAAAAGTCCGGTGTTAAATAGTGAACACCGAGCTGGTGTTAAATTTCCGGTGCTCATTTATGGTGTTAAATTAACACCTCCGGGTGTCATTTCCAAATATAAAACTGTTTTTTGAAGAGTTTCTTAGTAACTGCACTTCTTGTTGATTTTTAATTTAAACAAGACGATCAAGAATTTTACATTAGAATACTAGATTTTTGAAAAAATGTGAAAATAAATTTACACCACAGTAACACCAGCTGGTGTGGTCCTTTATTGAAGCTGGACGGGTGTTAAACCATTGATATTAACACCAACAAATATCAAATCAACACCATGTGGTGTCATTTTTGAATTAACACCAGTACAGTGTCAAAATAACACCAGGTACAGTGTCAAATTAACACCACGAAGTGTCAGGTGAACACTTTTCAACACCATCACAGTGCATTTTCTACACCTGTGGGTGTGGTCCTGTATTGAAGTTTGATCGGTGTTAGATTTAACACCCATGGTGTTAAATCTAACACCGATGTTTTTACAGTGTACGACGGCTTAAAGGGTATGTCGAGACGATTGTCAAAATTTCACATCATGTAGTAGGCCTACCATGCCTACATGTAATAAATAGATAGCTCCATGTAAAGATTTGTGGAATTTTTCGTGGTCCTTGAATAGAGAGAACAATACTCTGAAAAAAAAAGAAAAACCCTCAAAACAATTTCTATACACTGAACAAGGGTGAATAACACTGAACAAACAACACTCTGAAAAAAAAAACCTCACAACAAATTTCACTGAACAAGGGTGATGACAACGGAGGCTTACATATTTCAGAAATGTATCCTCTATTGAAACAAAAATATGAAGTTCACCTGTACAGAATTTATACAAATTATCTTCTGCATGTTGTTTTGCTTCCTTTGGCCCCCACTCATGCATTCTCATGGTGAAGCTTGCATGTCATCATCCTAAACTGTTCATTTCTATTGATTGTAAATTCTTCATTGTAAAATCCTCATCCCAATCACTATAGATTCTGAAACTCTGTAGTTAGTATTTATTTACAGTTGTTCGAATGTAAGTCTAAAAATCATCCGCACGTCTCCTTTAATACACCAAACAGACCTATATAGGTCACACAATACGATGAACTTTAAATGGTTTACAAAACACACACACACACACACACACACACACACACACACACACACACATACATAGTTATATACAAGGGGAGTAGCTCAATGATATTTACACTCAATTATGATTTTTCTACGAATTTCCAAAAATGAGGTCACATCTTTCACGTGTCCTTCCTATCGCTATGATATCATTGCAAAACAATATAATGAGACAAAAGGAATTATCAGAATGAGTTCTAGAGGTCATAAAGAATAGATAAATGTCCTTTGTAACTGCTAGCAGGAAACTGTAAAAAGCGAAACAGCATTCTCGACTTTTATGGTCATTTGGAGAAAAACTAAACCTGTTGACTTTTGATTCGATGACTGTGAATCTGTAACTAAAAGCTAGTTCTTTCGGATCGCTTCTCTATGGCAGATTGCGTACTTGACGTATATTCCATCACGTTTCCTCACATCAGAAATCAGAAAAGGGAATTTCACGCAATCAAATAAGTGTATAATATAGTGCTTCGATGAAAGGGCACGGGAAAATTCTGTGCCGAACAGGGACGAATCAAACGTGATTTTCCACCACTCGCGGAGAAATCGAAATAAGATTATCTTTTCCCTGATTGACACAGCGGGGGAAAAATCTACAATAGCACGTTTTTGGCCTCAGTTTGGAGATGCATTTTATTTGTAGGGAGTTGTGAGAATCGATCGACATTGAAAGGGAGTCGTTTTCAGCAATTTGGGGTTACGGTTGTGACAGTTGCGTTGCTAAACAACTTCGGTAGACCACTTTTACACGATCAATATTTCCTTTTCTTACTTACTAGGCGAATCAGGAATTCCACTCATTTGACCAAGGTCACACTACTATTCGGCATCGCAGAATCACATTATCACCTCTCCTGCATGCTTGATGCTTTTCACCGACAGCAGTCATTCTGTCATTGGGACGAAATATTATAGCAAAAGCACTAATTCAGATCCTAGCCATTTTGCTGGACTCCTCCAAGCATTCGAGTATATTGATATTGACAGCGGAGGTTAAAAAAGGGGAAAAATCAGAGTTTTTGCAAAGAGAGAAATGAAATTTATGATGGGAGTGAGGGGGAGGGAGGGAGGGAAGGAGGGAGGGAGGGAGGGAGGGAGGGAGGGAGGGAGGGAGGAAAATGGAGGTAAAGGGGGTGGAATAGGAACCCAGATTCATAATTGAGCTAAATAAAACATATTTGTGGAGAGCATTAAAGGGGGAGATTTAGATGTGAAGGAAGAATGAAAGATATAAGCCCCTTCATTACATGTCATTTTAGGTGAGATATGCAACTACGATACTACCATTGCTACTACCACTATACCACAACTACAGCTGTGCCTATTTTACCATACGACTACATGTCCAGTATGTCCCCAAAAAATTACAATCAGATTTTCGAATTGATAACATCCAATATGATTAAATTGTCTAAATGTTACTTCAGGGTCTTAAAATATAACTTTTTAGCTCTATTTTGCAGAAAACCAAATTCGATTTGGTTAAGCGGTCACAGAGAAATGTAAATTGTTGTTAAAGCATGTAATGAGTCTGATTCTTCCAAGTTTAGCACTTCGATGATCTTGTGTGTGAATACAATAGACAGAACTTGGAGGGAAGAGATTCCCAACAATTCATCATTTCTCTTTGACCACTGAAGCAAATCGAATTGGGTTTTCTGTAAGATGTGGGCAATGAGTTATAGTTTAATACTCTGAATTTGTATTTAGATAGATTCCATATTTTTAAAGATATCATCGCGGAGGGTCCCGTTGTGATTTTTTTTTTTTTTTTTTTTTTGGGGGGGGGGGGGGGGGGGACATACGGTACAAAAAAGACTTCAATACCTGTAAGACCAGGAAGGTGAGAACGCACCTCCCTGGTAAAGACCACAAGCTTCCTCTTGAACGCATTAGTACATCTCAACAAAGCTATGCTTGTGTTTTTGTGCAATACATTTGTTTTGTCATCATAGAAACAATAGACTTTTTTCCAGTCTATATACTACCAGCCACAATCCAAGTCCAACCGGAGACGCGGAAGTGAATGGGCTCACAGGTTTCCTCCGCGCTTCTGACATCGAACCGGCCGGGGAGATTACCGGGTGAGGGAAGGGTTTATAGGCTCGCAGACTTCCTACGCATGTTTATTATCTCAGAATACTATATCGACTTCTCTCCACCAAGTCTTGGCTCTGGTATAGAGACATTCAATATATAGTCCGTATCTGCAATGTATTACAATTCGTGGATGCTTTTCTTTAATATAGTTACTATACAACCTAGTCATAGGACGTATAGCATTTCATTCAACTATATTACTATTACTAAGGTAGACCTCCGGATGGTTTTCAGACTTTTACATTTGAACAACTACAAATTAGTTATACTAAGTAAAGAGTTTCAGAATTTAGAGTAATTGGGGTGAGGAATGAGGATGTTTTCAAAATTCAAAACAAATTGCAATGAACAAGGATGATGGCATGGCAGCCTCACCATAAGAATGCATGAGTTGGGGCTCAAGGAAGCAGAACAAAAGAAGAAGGCATGCATAGATTTCACACAGGTGAACATGTTAAGCAAGCGGTATTGTAATGGAATACACTGCTATAGATTTATGAAATATGTGAGGCTCCTATGTCGTCAACACTGTTTAGTATAATTTGTTGTTTTTTTTTTTCCTTCAAAATATTGGTTTCTCTGCTCAGGGACCACAATAAATTCCACAAAACTATACATGGAGCTGTCGATTTATGTACTACATGATGTGAAATTTTGAAAATCGTCTCGAATGCCGTAATGCCGCTTTAAGTACCATAGGCAGGAATTCACTACGTTACTGCTAGGTACTAGTAAAGGCAAGCCGCCGGCTAGCTTTGTGGTTGTTCAGACCAATTTTTGTTAGCAAAACATGCGTATAAAGTTTTAATAACTGGCAGACGATCAAACACTTACTATAGTACAATAATAATGTAGGGTTGCTTCATTTATGCAGCGATTCATAATTAATAAAACAACTTCTCCACCATAATTACTGGGTGTACGTGGGGGGGGGGGGAGCGAGGAAACAGAGTTAATGCTCTAACACAAAATACAGGATTGTATGTTTGATTGAGTGTGGTGTTTGGCTTTCTCGTTATTCACCAATTTAGTGGGTTTGTCTGGTCGAGTCAATGTGCCACTTGAACGATACCATGCAGTATACATGACAAAATTTGACATTTGACAGAAATAAATCGTGCTACTGACTGTCCCTGAGCAGCTTATTAAGAGCACATTTGCCGTTGTTTATTACAAAACGACAGAACTACGTCAATTGGTCGTTGAGGGAACATAATTGAAGATACACAAGCAAATTAGACTGCGAGGTAAAGGTAGGGAGAGAGAGGGAGAGAGAGATAGAATGCTGGTTATCAGCTCATATCATTTATGTTTGTTCATTCATTCATTATTTTGCTACTGCAACTTATTCATGAGTCTGATGCAAAAGCGAAATATTTCGGATTACCCATGTAAAAATAAATATAGCGCTTTGCAAAGGGCTTTTGTTAGCGTGTGGTAGTTTACTCGTTCATGTCCGATAGGTTGTTGACGCATTAATACAACATTATACAAATGCTGCACATCGCAGGACAGAGTGGATCGGTGAGAATTGGATGAGCGAGTTTAAAGGACAAGTTCACCTTCATAAACATAAGGATTGAGAGAATGCAACAATATTAGTAGAACACATCAGTGAAAGTTTGAGGAAAATTGGACAATCGATGCAAAAGTTATGAATTTTTAAAATGTTTGTGTTGGAACCGCTGGATGAGGAGACTACTACAGCTTGTGAGTCATATGCGTACAACAGTATAAAGAAAATGTAAAAGAAAATTCAACATATTTTCACTTTTTTCGCATAATAAAAGAGTTCTTGACTTGCCTCTTTCTAAAGGCAGGGGGAATAATATTGCCCATAACATTTGTCGGTAACGAGTCAGGGGAATGTGTACTTTTTTCAAAAGATGGAATTTTGTGAAATTCTCTTTATATTTTCCTTATATTGTTGTACGCAAGTTATTCATACACTGTAGTAGTCTTCTCATCCAGCGGTTGCTGCACAAAAATTTTAAAAATTCATAACTTTTGAACGGATTGTCTGATTTTCCTCAAACTTTCAATGATGTGTTCTACTAATATTGCTACATTCTCTCAATCCTTATGTTTATAAAGGTGAACTTGTCCTTTAACTTTGGAACTGATAAAACCCACGAGCGCAGCGAGTGGGTTTTAGCAAGGAGCTTCAAACACAGCTGTTCCAAAGTTAAACGAAAGCATCCAATTCTCACTGTTCCACGAAATAGGCCTGTGCATCATTTGTGTTGTAAAATGAGTTTCTCCATCATGCGTCCTGTACACCTACAACACTAATCACGACTTGAGCCATGCGTTTGGATTTTACCGGACACAGGGCTCAGTGTGGACAAGCAAAAATCAATGCATGACAATTGAATAATCAGATTGCAGAGATTTTATGGCCCATTTTAATGGGTGCTGTTCGTTATTCCGAATGGTTCGCTATTCCGAAGGTTCGTTATTCCGAAGGGTCGTTAATCCGAAACACGCAAATTCCCTATACCTAGAGGTTCGTTAATCCGAAAATATGTGGCTTTATTCAGAAGGTTCGTTATTCCGAAGATTGGTTAATCCGAAAATGAAATTCGGAACAATGAACCTTCGGAATAACGAATCTTAGGAATAAAGAGCCTTCGGAATAACGAACCTTCGGAATAACGAGCTGTAACCCATTTTAATATATCATCTGTATCGCCATTTCTTTTTTGTAGGGCCTATCAATATTCATTGATGAGTGGAATGTAGGCCTATATTATAGACCTTCTTTTTGTCTTCCCTTCTGTTTTGAGTATTATTTCATAGGTACAATGCTAGAATTTTGGATTCACAACCTACTCTCTAAAAAGAATCGAGTGAAAATATTCACTCTTAAAAGAGTAAATACAAAAAAGAGTGAATTTAGAGTGAAATTGGAGTGAATTTTGAGTGAAAATGTTCATTTTCACTCATTTTGGAGTGACCTCAAGGATCACTCGAGGATTTTGGAGTGATCCCTGAGGTCACTCTACAACGAGTGAAAATGAACATTTTCACTCAAAATTCACTCCAATTTCACTCTTAATTCACTCTTTTTTGTATTCACTCCTTTAAGAGTGAATATTTTCACTCGATTTTTTTTAGAGAGTATTGTAGAAGAGATTATAATATATTTTGATATGGTTTGTTTCTAGCAGGATATGTTCCGTGAACTTATACTCCTTGGTGAAAATGAAAATGAATGAATGTAATGAAGTGAAAAGAAATGAAATTGAAATCAAGTTTAAAAAAAAAGCAGTACAATGTATTAACGAATCAAAGACGACAACACATCTCATAAATCATTATGCATTAACATTATTTGTTATACAGTTCATTAAAACAGCGTGGAACAGCGGTGTTAATCATCACAGTTGATATGAAGGCCCGATGAATAGAAGGATGTATGCAGAGAAACGATATCAATAAATCACTGCCAAGGAGAAGGACATTTAAGTATAGATTTCAAAGAACGATTGTCACATACTCCTCTGCAGCGGGCGGACATTTCGGAAGATTTCCAGGAAAAAAAAAGAAAGAAAGAAAGCGCACATAAATATAGCAACAGACAGTCATAAAAGAAAAACAATGAATAAAAATGTATACTGTATTTGTTATTAAAAGAAAACCCATCAATCAAATACCAATTCCCTGTACAGTATTCTTGACGGGTAGCGAGAAGATTATATATAATACGAGTATAGTTGGAACTGTTCTCTTTGCCAGTCTACCAGCATTAAAAAAATTTTTTTTTTTAAATATATATGCTTGTAAGATATACAGAAAGATATACCGAGTAATGCTCAATATTGCATCATAACTGTAATGTATGCAAGCTGGACTCCAAGAATATGCAAGATTTATTCATTTGTTGATGTATTTTTCAGTTGGTTGATAGAAAACTTTGCTCGTTCAGCGGGAGAAAGGCATTTGAATGAATTGGTAAACGGATGTCTTTCTGAATAATTTACTGCTATATCGCTTCGATATCGGGAAGGGGAAATAGTTACTCAGCAGTCACACCCCAGGTGGAATACGACCACCTGCCGATTTGCTCTTTGGAATCGATGTCTTTTGACTGTTTTCAAAAAAAAAAAAAAAGGGGGGGGGGAGAAGGGATCGTATATAGATACTGAATTTTGCGTCTCTTTTCCAAGGGTCAAGTCGGACTTCAAAGCTAGGAAACCTGTATTGAATATAATGACGTACTTTCTTCGTCTGCCTCTCGTTCTTAAATCTCTATTCATTATTAATTTTTAGAATTAAGCAAATAAAGAGAAATGTGATACATACCGAAAAACCACTGGATAACACACACATAAAAGAGGAACAACAACTCCATACAAAATAAAAAAGGATCTAAGATTGCATTGAATTTTTCAACTTCATACGCCCATTCTTGGAATCGTTCGACACTTATTGCTTTTATATCTTAGAATCAAGTCACTTGCTCTTTTCATGCTTTTAGCAGCTGGTAACCATAGTAACGACCATCTCCATTTGGAAGAAGAGAGTCGCTGATCGCTATTGAAACATTTTACGTTATTAACTTCGGAAGGTTTAAGAGCCGACAATTTTAGCTTTGTCCTCAATAGGTATACTCGTTTTCCGCCTCGTCGAGGGTAATTGAATAATACTCCTCTATTTACCGCTCTTCCACTTCAAATTTGATGAAATGGAATAATTTTGTTCGTGGGATAGTTTCTTCCTCAAATGACAGGTCGTACTATATCTATAGCATGGTCATTAGAGGAAGCAACAAAAACAAATTAACGTGCCATAAAATCCTAGAAGATACAGTGTAGATCAAAGAGAAGTCCAGATTGTGAGTGCAATGTAACCAATTAGATTGAACTGCAGGCGCAAAAAAGAGAATAGAGAATAAAATGAGAAATAAAAATATATATGTAAAGATGCTCCTTGTAAAATTGGGCAAAGAAAAAAGGTTGTCATTTTTGTGAGAAGAGTGTGACAAAACATCGAGTTTAGATTCAACTGGTATAACCGGGTAATTAGATTAAGCCATGAACATGTACGTTGATTTGATTGTTCGCCTGGTCAACAAGATCCCACCCGCATGCAAGTAATGAGGGCACCCTGATTTCAGGCTGTCATGCAGACGATTGTACGTCTACCGATATATGATATCATGTTCAAAATGACTCAAGGAAACAGAATTAAAACCACGTCGCCACTTACGGAGGGACTGCTCTGATACAAACGGTGAATGAAGAGCCATAATAGAAAGAAGGGGGCAATTAATAGCTCGCCTATGTACGTCCCTCGGTAGAACAGTCAGTGAGTTGTTGTTGTTGTTGTTATTATTATTATTATTATTGTTATTATTGTTCTTGTTGTTCTTGTTGTTGTTGCTGCTGCTGCTGTTGTTGTTGTTGTGGTTGTTGTTGTTGTTTTTACAAGATAGCAGACTCAAGGAAAACTGACCCGGCAAAACAGAGTACATTGTACGTGCAATCTGGGGGTGTCGAAGATAATGATTGTATACACAGCTCAGTATCAAACGCTATGTCCTCACACCCTGATCTAGGAGGTTTTATACATGAATTCCAGCTGGCTGTACTTATTCAAACAGTTGTCAGATTTCTATTGATGTACGAAAGAATTCCACAGGTGCACTTGTGCCTTTGATGATCGATGGTCGACGCCGCCGTCTTGCTGAGCAATCTGAAGATTCATTTTGAACGTTATCATAATGTTGGCCATATTTCGCTCATTTATCTATTAAATAAAATGTAATTTCACTTAATAATAAAGCATGTAAAACAAAAGTCAATTCTGTCCAGAAATTTGCGCAAAAGTGTAAATCAGAGCTGTATCATGTAAAAATGTTTAAAAGTGTACCATCCTGGAAAGCTGGTTTTATCAGTTTTCCGCTAAATTTCTACAAATGAAACTAATATGGAATAATCTTCAAGTGTAATTCTTTATTGCTAGATATATTAGATTAGTGCCCGGGTATGCCCAGTCGAGTAATTTCTTTCATCAATTTTCATCCTGTCTGGCACATGCTTCAAATATTTTTGAGCGGCGGCTTCAAACATGGTGTCAAAGGAAATGAGAACCTCCTTGCCCTGATTATACTCCCTCGTTGCACGCATATCAGCGATATCAAGGGGAGGGGGAGGGTGGGGTTGCAGTTGGTTTGACACACCCAGATGATCCAAATGACGTCGTAGCTGTTTTGCCGTTGTTCAGATTGCTCCGTCGACTACATGGACCACTTCGTTCTCATATTCTACAGGGCTGGGGACTTCTCTTGGTAGGTCCTGGTAACTTTCTATCTTTTCCTTCTCCTTCTCGGCTACCCTGCTGTCTCTCAGTACAGCAACATCGACGATCGTGCATATCTTTCAAGCATTTTCTACGACGATGACATCCGGACGACTATAAACTGGATGGCATTGTCAAGTTGGACATCGAAATCCCACAGGATTGTAACTTGATCATTTTCGGAGTCCGAACTTTCACAGGAAATGTGAAAGGGGGAAAAGAGAGAGAGAGAGCACCCAAAGAGAGCCAGAGAGATAAATAAACCAGCAACATTCGACTGCAAATATCGGATTCCATATCGAATACAATCATAGCTATGACACATGTAGAAGGTACATGTTTTAAGTGCCTCGCATTTTAAGCTACAGCGTCGTGAAATCCTATAAACAAACGAAAGAACTTGAACATGACATTGAAAACGGTAAAAAACAAAATCAAAGCAAAACAAAGAACAAAGCCAAACGTGAATAAGGTTAAAGTATCCCTTCTGCACATGCGTACATGATACCAAATCCTAGCTGATGTAGTTGATTATCACAGTGTTCCAATTTCCACTTTTTTGAATGTTGTGCGGCTTCTCAAAGTTCTCTCTGTACATGTATTATCCAATATGAACTATCTGACTATTCCTCGTTTCCCCGTGTGTGTCTTTATAACGTGTACATTTAAAAGAATAAAAAAGAAGTGCATGATTACCTGCCAAGCTAGGAGAGGCTGATGGCAAATGAAAATCGCCAACAGGGCAGTTCGAGAATATATTGCAGTTCTTGCGTCCGTCAGCTACAATAACAGCTTGCGGTCTTAAACATTCGGCGTGCGCGGTTCATTATACTTAGGGCAAGGCAGAGAGAGGCAGCCCGAGCAATTTGGCGAGTTAAAAAAAAAAAACCTGTGAATAAGATTAGCTTACTGCAGTACTGAATGGCGACAAATCATTTGAGTTTTGCTCATTATTGCGATATTTTCCGGATGAAACACATCATCTGGACATTGAACGATGTCCTCTGGACTTTTAGGAAACAAAAGCACGTTCATTGAATATTTTGTTTGTTCAAATAACTTATAAACCTTTTGACAGTTTAGGAGGATACCGCCCCGAACACACACGCAAGCAAAAACAATGAAGCAAAGAACAGCAAAGCAAACGCAAAAAAAAAAACCAACAACAAATACAAACGACAGGCGATTGTGAAATGAATAAAACCATATTTTACGAAAATCTATGAAAACTTTCTAAACAGGCTTTACTCATAATTCAGACAGATCTTGGACAAGATCTGTTAATGGAAGATGTTTCTTTATTTTCTGTTTGTTTCAACGTTTGTTTGTTGTTCGATCCACAGTGGGTAGAATGTCCTTTTCCTACATTTTACAAAACATTTACTATCGCTGGTCGCACAAGATCTGTTGTCCCCCAGCGTTGTTTTGGAGTGGAGTGACATGCTGCTAATCTTGTGTAAAATACTGTCAGAGCAACACGACAAATTTACGCGCATTTTCCTACAAAAGGTGCTGATGGTTTAGCGCGATGCGGCTGATGACGTCATCATGTTTGCTTGCTGCATGTTAATTGCCTAATGAGGGAAAAAAAGAGAGTGGAATCGATCTCATGAATATGCATACTATTTGCACTATGGCGATGTTTTTGTTTTTTTTATCGAGACTCGCTCCTCGATCCTCTCAATGATTACAAGAAAAGCGTTAAATACGGTGGAGGTTACATTTTGCCTTCGTTGTTTTTCTCTATGTTTGACGTCGCTACATCCTCACGAAAACCGACACCACATAGTCTCTTGCATTGCCTGTGAATAAGATTATGCATATTCACAAAACGTAACAGAGATGCCACAAGTGATAATGCTGTAATGTGAAAGTACTTTGTATGATATATGCGGGTGACGTATTTCTGCCGTGTGTTGCTTCTAGGTAAATAGCCAGCTTTTCTCAGATTATGATTGTTATATACATCACTACCAGCATATTATAAGTATAATGTTCTTTAATTTTTTTTTAACATGAATCTGACCTTACTTTGCCGTGTTCCCCTTCATGTCCTTATGGCGCCATTATATCCGTTTGCAAAGGTTGCGTTCACACCGTATGGTATTCGAAGAATACTGATTCGAAAGATCTATCAACTACAACAAACAATACTTTTCCTAAGTTTCAGGTAGTTTTAATTGCTCCTCATTACTTACACAAACATAAAACCCAACACTTAACCAAACACCTGTTTTTAGATTCATTTATGCATGTATGTATGTATGTTTACACATTATATACACATAAACAGGCCTATATATATATATATATATATATATATATATGTGTGTGTGTGTGTGTGTGTGTGTGCGTGTGTGTGTGTGTGTGAGCGCGCGCGTGTGTGTACATACAAATCAAACAGCTCTATAGTCATGTATTGTCTATATGTTTTTTTGTATGATACGTATTTTTTTTTTTGAAACTTATATTTTCTAAGGAAATGGAATTGATAAAAAGATCACTGAAAACAAAGACAAAAAAAAAAGACAGCGGGAAAGCGATAGAGGGAACACACGGTAGGAGAGAAAACAACAATTTTAAAGCTAGATATCATGTGCTAGCTATAGCCATTTTGTTTGACACTCTCATCCCGTCACCCATTACAAGCTAATCAACTTTGCACCACTCACATCCCATCGTGGCGTATAATAATTACTATATTCCTCATACACCGAGCAAGACCAGTGACAGCCATCACGTTTCGCTGGAAGGTTAAGCTGATATTGGTTTTGATCCAGGTAGCGTGCAGTATGTGTGTGTGTGTGGGGGGGGGGGGGGGAGATTTACATCTATTGACTCTTGCGTTCACCGCGATGTCTCGTCAAAAACATTTGCTCTGCATGCGTCCAGCTTTGGAATATACCCAAGCTGCTTTGCTGAAGGAAATATCCGTCATTCACTTTGAACAACCCGCTTTAATTTCGATGGGGGGGGGGGGGGCACGTCTATAGACTCCTTACAACATTGTAAAAAATAAAATAAAAAAATATATAGGCATATGCTATATGATTGTTATCACTCCAATCATTAGTTTGATGGTAATTATCACTATTTAACATAATGTTATAGCATTATCATACCATTAGACATTATATCAATATCATTATCATAATCATCATCTCTTGTCGTAAGAAATATCAGTAGCTATACTGTTAATGTTGTATTTTATTTCTTGATGTTGTTATTATCATTATCATTACAATATATTGCGACCTTGCATCACAAAACCGACAAAATGTCGTACACCCCGATTTTATGTGATGGCTCAAAAAAGATGAAATTGGTCAACTTAGTCAAATAAATGTTTGTATATTCTGAAAGAAAATTCGTCCTCTTATACATTATTTCTAAGTTGGGAAAAATAAAACGAATGAGCTATTGCGGGGGTAGTATTCTATAAGTCTTTCTACTTTTTTTCGCAGAATATCGTGATAAAGTAAGTCTGATAAGGACCCTTTCTATTTCTTCAAAACCCTTTAAACACTCTTCACTTTCAACTCTATTAACTTTTCATAGGATGTTGCTATTGCATGGAAAGTTGGTATTAGTCCTGAATGTAATGCACTATAATAGAGTATGCACAATTTCATTTTCATGTGATGATGTCTTCATTGTGGTTGTGATATAAAGTTTTACTTCCTGGTTTTTTTTTCTTGTCCATTCACTGCTCGTGCACTTGAATAGACGCTAGACTTCAGATCCTCTATTCTCAGTAAGCTCTTCTTCAGAGTGCACGTGTACTTTCTTTCTATTATTTTACAGGTAAGGAAAGATGAAATTGAAGTTTGATATCCATATTCACATGTTTGACATGGCATAATGCGTATAACAAAAGACACATGATATGAATACAGGATAAAAGGTACCAAAATAGCATGAAACTATACGAAAATAGAATGAAATAACATATTTGGCGACTTCTTCTTGGTTTTGTCATACAGGCTCACATGTATCTTTACAATCCATACTGTTAATATTGGTACCATGCTATCATATCATACCTAAACACAGATACAGTGGACATTTGGGTGTAATACCAATAAAGTCGTATAGGTTGAATTACTCAAGTTACTTTCAAATGTAATTGATATGTGTCACGATTATTGCATACCAGCGGCGGATCGGGGGGGGGGGGGGGGGCGCAACCGGCGCACGCCCCCCTTATTTTTCGTTAAAAACAAAAGAAATAAAGAGGAAAAAATGAAATGAATCCCGGAAGTGGCACCAGAAATATTAATTACCCCCCCCCCCCTTTACAGAAATCCTGGATCCGCCCCTGCATACAAGAGCAGACCAACATGGAAATTTGAATATCAAGGTTCATAACACAATTAGTAAAGAACAGTAATGATGTACCAATATTGCTGAATTATCCAAAATGCTTGGAAATTATATTTGAGCAAAGTATTGCGATTCCTTTTCTTACGGTTTATCTATCATACCTATTACATGCTTGGATATGAATTATGAACTTTTTTGTCTATTGACACTCCCGAGACTCTAAATGTGTCAGACTTCTACTATGAACAAAGTCAAATGCCATGCAGACAATATCTAAAAAAACGAGACCAAAACAAAAGCACTTAAGCAACGAAATGCCACAATGGATGTGGCAATAACGAAACGGCATCGCTTGTGAATTGCGGTTAAGTCATTAACTTATACTATGAGCACGACACTTCTCCCGGCGTTAACCCCCCCCCCCCCCCCCCCCGGCTCCTCCCCCGGAAATAGAACAAAACAAAACAACAAAGACAACACACTCACACACACACACACACACACACACACACACACACACACACACACACACACACACACACACACATATATATTTATATATATATATATATATATATATATATATATATACGTATACACACAAGGAAAAAAAATATATTATTCACTTATTTCTCCCATACGGAAAGCTGCAGCTGCAATGTCCGGATCAAAAAGAAAATAAAACAACAAGACAAACAAACCTCTGTACTAGACAGTATAACTCATATCCGCTTAACAGTTTTTAGTCGGAGCCATCCGCCCATGATTGCTTCGAAAAGGAGGCGGATGGAGGGGTGGTGGTCATGTGAAAATGGTGATTCTTCCAGTTGAAGGCCAATAGATAAGACAACAACATTCTACAACCACACACTCCATTTAAACCCACACAAAAAAATCCTCAATATTCCTTTCCGTAGTTCATGAATACATTTACACACCCACACAAGAAAACGGGCGAAAGATGCATGGAACTCCTCGTGCCTCGACCAAGGTGACTTGCAATAGTATCAACCAGGCACATTGTGCTATACGCTTTAATGATGAATGAATGTATTCACTATTCATTTGAACAGGTACTGCCCACAGAAGAGCTGGGCGCGGAAAGCAACGACCGCGATTAACCGTCTGTATGCCGCGTTTCATTTCCTGTCCGTAAGTATGTGTATGAACTTTGTGCATATTGACTCATCAGCACAGACAAGGTTAAAAGCTCTTAGCGGCGGAGGGGGGGGGGGGGGGACAATGCCAAGTTTTCATGTAAGTTGATAACGTACGTAACTTCAACGAAACCAACTTCAAAATCGAAATGTAATGGACTGACAGTTTCCAAATCGCTAACTGTAGTGCAGTTCATCAGATAATTGTGAAGAAAACACCAATCAGGGCTAAACGGGAAATTAAAGTCAGCAGGTATTTATCAATGACTCAAAACTGCCACATCGCTGCTACTGTAGTGATAATCTTAAACGTGTTGATTATCACACACAAAAAACCCAAACAACAAACAAAAAACAAAATTGAAAAAACGTAAATGTAAATCGAAAGAAAATCTGAGAGTAAATCTTGTACGATTCAATTCGATTTGAGGGCCAGAAAGACACTGCTCTCACGTACAGTTGACAGTTTTCTGAGAATCAATACCCACAGCTTCCAGATAATTATTTGTAATTGATATTGGGGCTGAGCCACTTCAAGTCCTCCTTTATAGGAAAGACGCTCAAGTTACGTGCAGGTTTCTGTGTCATCAATCTATTGTAACTCAGCTGATTTCAATCACTGGAAGATGCAGGACATGTCTAAAGGAGGATTATGATTGATTTTACCTGATAAATGTGATTTTTTTTTCTGTTTTTCTTATCACGACTGCTCTGGTTGCCATGAAACACAGAATATTGATTGATACTCAGTTTTGTTTGCGACCCAGTTATATTTTTGTCTCTGGGTTTCAGATTCTATGTGTAAGACATAATTTATGTAACATTAACTAATTAGTAATTTCATAGTTTTTTTTTAATGTTTATGCCTTAATTCATGCTCACATTATTTAATACTATTTATGAATTTTGGAGCCAGATATATAATATACATTGCAAAGTGGTGTATGTAATGCCACACAAGGATTTTTCAAAGAAAGTGCTGGGTCATGGAGTCTCAGGGTAATGATGAAGATTAAGTTTTGAAATCATTTTTATTTTTACTGTGCATCGAAGATGGTTTGGGGTATGTTGATGATACTTGCTGGCATCATTGCTGTCTGTAGTGAATTTGTTTTTTTTATTTTTTATTTTTTTGAGGGGGGGGGGGAGGGCGGAGGTTTTGGACCTTGGGATAGGGTTTGGGTTTCAAAGAATACATTATTAGTCAGTAGTGCAGTTAGAGGGGACATTTGTTGTTGTTGAGATGTACTCTGATAAATACTTCTTGTATACTGGCTTTTTTTCTTTTTTTTACGGGAGGGGGTGGAATGAATACGCATTTGCCACAATGATATTTTTTAGTTTGTATGTAGAATAATCCAATTCAATTCAAATTCAGTTCAATTCAATAATCCACCTGGTGTACACGCTTAATTCAAAATTGTACTGTTTCTTTTCTTTTATGTTCAACTACTCCCTGATGTACTTCCTTAAGTTGGTTGGAGAGGCCCAAGGGTCATAGTGATTTTGATTGCTTTTTTTCCAACCCGGCTCCTTAGGGAAGCTCAACAGGGAAAGTCTGACACTTTGTTTTGTTGTGTTTTGTTTGTTTATTTTGTTTCTCTGTTATCACTTGTATTGCTTTGCAAATACCGAATAAATAATAATAACAATAATAATAAGAGATATTCTCGCCCGGTTGTTTCCGCACATAGCATTGTTAATTTAGGGCGGTGAGTTGGCTCAGTCGGTTGATAGCGCGTCTGCCTCAAGATCACGCGGCCCAGGTTCGAACCCGAGTCTGGACTGAGCAATGTTGTGTGTAAGCATACCGTCCCCTCTAACAAGAGGCAAAACACTCTGTCCCTCGGATAGGACATAAAATGGAGGTCCCGTGTATGAGAGAGTAACAGCTCATGCACGTAAAAGGTCCCGCTTCATTCATTCATCGCAAAGAGCAGGATGTTTAACTCAGTGAAGTGGTTCCACCAGTCCTCACATCCAACTGGACCCCATGGAATACCAGCTTAACGTAACTGAATATGGGCTATCCAGCCATCTTCTCAGATGGAAAATGAACAAAAAAATATATATATAAGATTGCGCGATCTTTGCAAGTGGCGCGGCGCGGGTCATTGCTGTGCTTTTTTTTTTCTTGCACTGAATATACTAACAGCAAGATATCTCTGAGCACTGAAATCTATTACTACGAGTATTATTTCTACAAAGATACCGGGATGTTCGTCACTTTACTATACAAACTAATGTATGACAACTATACCCTGTATATAACAAGACAGATGAAGCTGAATAGGTACACTACTTATGTACAAATTAAGACAACGCTGTAAAATCAATGTGACTCGCGATGACACGACTCGCGTTTGAATATGACTGCCAATGCAATCATACTCAGAACAGTTGCCATCGCAGCAGTCTTTCAAAGAATTTAGTTTACTTCGTTGTTGTTCCCATCCTATCATAAACGAATGTGCTATACCGACTACGAAGTGATTATTTGAATGGTATGGGCATTTAAATTAGCAATTAGTATACGTGATTTTCTCCAGAGTAGGCCTACTTGTGTGCACTGTGTGTCCAAAGTGTAGAAAGAGATAGAAGAGAGTGAGAGGGAGAGGGAAAGTGAGGGAAGGAGAAGAGGTTACTGTTGGTACAGACAGAAAAAGGATTGTTGGATTGAGAAAATGAAAGAATATCAGAAACGGGGTGAAATAGACAGCGGAAGTAGAGGAAACGGGTATTCTTTTCCGTTCTATATTGTTTTTTTCTGCCTAACAAAACCTGCTAGTTCAGTAGCAGGGTTATTAATAAACCCATCGCCGCCCCAGAACATCATTGAAATAAACCTCCTGGAATCCAAAGAGGGACTCGAGGAAGAACTCAAGACTTATGCATATTGTCACATTACTTCTTCATGTTACTCACTGTTTCATTTGGAATAACAGAAATTCTAACGTCTTAATTTTCTGATAACTGATATGATATGTTCAATTTAGTTGCGTTCGACCTTTGCATAGGAGTTTGCCAAGCTATACTTTGATTGTAAGAAAAGTAAAAAGTAATACAAACTGTTGCTAAACGGTTTTCACCTGGAACGCCCAGCCGATCGGTGATATAGTATATGTGACGACTTACCGAAAATGAAATATCCCGTATTCATCTTGGTATATATCCGCTTGAACTTGGATGGATGTACGATGAGCACGTAGCGATTAATGCTGATTGCGGCCAGGGACATGACGGACCCGATGAACGTACACATGCTGATGAACCCGAGCACGATGCAGAGCGTATCGCTGAAAATCCACCTGCCGACCGCAATGGTCACCGTGGTGATCGGCATGCTGACAACGGACACGAGGAGGTCGGCCGCGCTGAGGCAGAGCACGAGGGCGTTGGACTCCGTCTTGAGCGAGCGATGCCGCAAGACGACCACCCACAGGAGCGTGTTCCCCGACACGGCCACCACTAAGATGACGATGAGGATCATCGCTTCGATCACGCGCTCGGCCAGGGGCGCCGGCTCGACGGGGGATTTGGTGGTTTGAGGCAGACCTGTGGAGAATTCGGACAGCCCTCCCTGCAAAGTATCCATGGTCAAGATTTCCCCCCATGACGTTGCATTCATCGTGGAAGATACATCAGTAGTCACACCTGAAATCATGGTAGCCGTTACGTTTAACGTTTGAGCAGATTCCGTTATGTTAATCCAATTCATGCTTGATACTGTTCGATCAACGTTACTGCCTTAGCTCCCGGTCAAAAAAACTTCGCTAATGCAGTTAAAGCATCCCACAGTACTGAAGGTTAGAAGAGTTCATTGCGAACGGAGAGTTGGGTCCCTCGACGATCATATCGATGGGCGAAGAGCGCCAGAGTTTCGTCTCCGTCAGATAATGGACAGAAAACCTCGCGAGCTGCGTGCGTACTGATGAGGGAGCCACCAACGGAATGAAAACGTCTGGCATGGGTAGCAGCTTTTCAATACAACTGCAACGTCCGCTGTAACGAGTGGGTACTATAATTATCTGTACTATCTCCCCAGCATGTTTCCTGTGTATATTGTCTCTATACAATGTGTATATAAAGGGTGAGGGAACCAGCATATCCAACGGTGTGCATTGAAGCCTTAATTGTGTTATGAGACAATTCATTAAGTGTATATATATATATATATATATATATATACTGATTGAAATTAATCTATGATCTGGAAGTCGGGGAAAGTTAGAGCTGAAACCCCTTCTCAATTCCCTTTATTCTATTTACAAATCAAAATATTAACGAAGGTTTAAATGAACCCTTCTATTCTTATTCTATGACGAAATTAATTCAGACATTCTTGGGGTATTACACATCTCCTAATCATTGCAATCGAAGTGTTACGATGTCGAGATATTTGTTTGTTTGTTTGTTCGGTTGTTTGTTTGACTGTTTGTCCGGTTTTTTGTTTGTTTTCGGCTGTTCTTCATAAGCGATCTATTAGCACTGTCCTGCCGAAGGTAATTTACAAAAAAAAAAAAAAGATGGTCCGGTAACACGAAGATACAAAAAATATGATTATGATTAATATTAATCCAACGTAGATTGATACATACATACGTCATGAATGAATAAATTGAAGAATTGATTACATAAATCAATAAATTAATTACATTAATCAATAAATGAGGGAATGAAAATAATCAAAGCAATCGTCTGGTGTTTCAAGACTATTCATGTTTTAACTTTGCTAAAGGGTCTGCTGCAGGCTGTAATATAGTTGGACATTGTTTTTTTTTTTTCATCTGAGATCCAGGAAGTAGGGCAGATAGATCTCGATCAAACGAAGGTATACGTTTCTTTTTCCTAACGACGCAGGAAGTATAGGGTGGAAATTGACATCCGATCTTTCTACGTTTTTGACGCTATTCTATCAAGTTTTTGCTTTTTTGCTACCTTTTGGATTTTTTTTTTTTTTTTTGGGGGGGGGGGAGGATTGGTTCTTCCGATCTGTCCATAGTCCGTCTGTTGCTAAAAGCGCAGATTCAGGCCGTGTTCTGGTTGATGGCTTTGATGAATAAACAGAGAGCAAAAGCAGAAGAAGAGAATGGGATCGGTTTGATCAAGATGAGAGTGCTGGGAAATTTCAAAAGATTAGTCTGTTTGCTCGAAGCGACTACAATTGTACTATTGCAAATCAAAGGAGGCGATTTTTATATAACTTCTGCCATTCCATTCATTTCGTTTTACTCTAGTCATGCATAAAAGCCAGCCAGACCATGACATTTAATTGTACCTAAATCATCTATGTATCACATAGGCATAATATTATTCATACGGAAGTCGTTGGCTCCAAACATTAAGCAGTTTCGATTTTGCGCACATAGATTATATCAACTCATGCCAATAACTTCATGATCAGGATGAATCGCATTTTTGAACTACATGTACTGAAAGGTCATGCCTTGCTTTTGATATACAAATGTATTATACAGCTGTAGAATTAGAAGTGTTTGATGGCAAAACGAGTTAAATTTTGTTAAGTTGAGACATTTGAAAATAAAGTTGATACATAAACAAAAAAGTAAGAAGATAAACATAAAAGTTTTTTTTTCATCATTACTATTCAAGACTATTCCTCGTTCTCTGGCCAATGAGGTATCATTATTTTGAAAGGTTCTGTTAACAATGTGCTCCTTGTGATGATCTACTTATTTTAAAATGTTTCAAGATGACGCCTAAACCACTTTGAGCTCAAACTCTTCTATGTACAAATATATTCATGTATATCTATCTCTATATAGGCTCTCTCTCTATATATGTGCATTTGCTTGTATGTTTATACATGTATTTATATATAATATAATGTATATACATATATATATATATATATAAAACATGTATAATATGTATACACAATCTTATTGTATCGTATCTATTGCGCTCAAACTCTTCTATGTGCAAATATATTTATGATGTGTATGATATATATATATATATATATATATATATATACATTATGTATGTGTGTGTATTTGCATGTATTATGTATATAACATGCGTATACAATAATAATATGTGTACACAATCTTATTGTATTGAACACGTTACATCATTTTGACATTTTTAGAACCACGCGGAAACGTTGAACTGATGTATATAGTGAGGTGCCCGCACCTCGTCAGGGGCCCGAATACCGTCACCCCGCTTAAAATTGTTTTAAGCGCACTAAACAAAAATTTTTACGCTTGAAACTTGGCAGGGCTACCACAACCAAGCAAATTTTGGTGAAAACCGAACAGTTTTTCGCGAAAATCTGAAATCTTAATCGGAATAGGACACTTCGTGCAAAGTATCACCACTGTCCTCGCACGCATCTTTTACGTGTATGTCTATGGGAGCATCACGGTCACCCGCACACACGTCTTTTACGTGCTTTGTCTATGGGAGCGCAGGTGACGAGTTGCGGGCCCCTTCCCTAGCGCGCAACTTTTTTTCGCATCGTTCGCGTTTGACGACGATAGCTGCAAATTTTCGATATCGATCAGTGAGCTTGTGATTCCATTGGAAATTTCAGCATTTTTCCTGTATGTGAGATGAATTTCAAAGAATTTCAGTGGCGAAATGTGATTCAAATATGCGCAAACATTAACTATGACGAGGTGCGGGTCACCCAAGTATACATGACGTATATTACACGGAAGTTCCTGACCGAGTTACTGTATCAGGTAACACATAATTCAGTTCACCCTCTATACTTTTCAGTCCTATATATCTCCACAGGCGATACTCCGACTGACGGATATTGCACTTTGTTTGACCTTTTTTATTTATTTTTTATTTATGTATTTTCTTTTTACATTGGTAGGTTATCCCTTCAATTGCTTCACGGTATCATATCGCTACGAAAATTCTGGGTAATAAGTGACGTATGCACAATAATTAAGTGTGCCATGACCCTGGTACATTGTACTACTGAAAGAATAGAAATAGAAAGGAAATATGCTTGAATCGCCTTTGATATACCCACATAATGATGGTTGAAAAGATTACGACCTTATCGCAGTTAGTATTTTCTAGTTTGTTTGTTTGATTGTTTGTTCTTTTACGAATCGGTTATATTAACTTTGTGTTATAGTTTGCATATTTTGTATTCTTTCTACTAGTGAACGCATTCATTACCATTTTCTTCTTAAATACTGGCGGTCAACATTGCGAAGCAAAATTAGGATATTTTCCCCTCTTTGGTTTGTTTGTTTCTACACAAATTCTATTCATATATTTTTATAAAAGCAAAGAAACAAACAAACACGCAGCGATTATAATAGGCAACCTTGGTTACAACCCTATCCAGCGTGAATATTTCTTAGCAGTAAAACCATTAGCACGTCTATTTATGATGGTACTGCAATAATGTTGAATAATACTGAGTATTGACAATTTAGATGCCTTGTTTTTTTTTTTATTGAGAACAAAACATCAAATCTGAAAACTCATCTGTGAATAGCGTGTGGTGCTGATGCTTGCTATTTTGGCTACATGTATATCATTGCTCTTATATACCTGTATACATATGTCATCACATGCAGTATGATATTACTGGTGACGGTATAATGACACATGCAATATTGATTCAGCCATAACATTGCTGTCATGGTAATTATCACGTACTCCTAATGGAATCTAATTACAGTAATGATCAGGATAATTCATTAATGAGAAAGCCTCTCAAGGTAAAATGAACGGAAAATGCATCGCAAACCTGCACTTCTATATGTTGAGAATAGCAACTCATTACTCTCTGGGGTAGTTTTGGAAACATTATATAATTTTGGCGTTTGGAAGGCGATATATTTCCTTTATACATAACAATGTCATCTTCTTTCAAAGGCCTTTCGTCGTTGTGGGTTGTTATTTTGCTTTTCTTTGTGTTGCGTTTATTCATCTATTTGTTTGTTTGTTGCGTAAGTGTTGTGATAGGTAAACCCCTTTCATTCACCGTGGATGGCCATCATTTAGTGTGTGCGTGTCAGTGTGTGTGTGTGCGTGTGTCAATTACAGAACGTCACCTGCGGTGAAACACATGGGGAACCCCCTCATAATCATTTATCTACCCAAATTATGCGATTTCATTGCGTTACGACGAACTCCCGATGCATCCAGTCAGTGAGACTTGCCTGCATATTATTATCACCATAGGCTCGAACTGCAGTGCCCATAGGTAGTACCTTGGGAAAGGAATGTAACAGAATACCACCTGATTCGTAATCGAATCAGGTGGTATCCTTTATCCCAATGTTTCTTAATCCGAAAATGAGTTGAGGTTCGTTATTCCGAAGGTGTGTTATATAAAATCCCAAAGCGGAATAAGGTTCGAAAATTCTTTAATTCGAGCATGAAATAGATTCATTATTCCGAAAATTCGTTGGTCCAGAAATGAAAAGAAGGTTCGTCATAACGAAATTTTGGAACTAGGAACTTTTTTTTTTCATCTTCGCATGAACAAATTATCTGAATAACGAACCTTCGGAATGACGAATAGTGCTATGGTGTCCCAAACGTCAAGGGGCTCGATCCTCTTCTCGTTGGCCGACTGTCAGACTGCAGAGGTATAGCTATTGTCATCAGTCAGCTAGAGTGACTATACCACGGAAAACAAAGTAGGATGATGTACTGCGCTGAGACAGTACAGTACAGTTCCTTATTCAGAAGATTCGTTATTCCGAAGGTTCATTACCAGTTAATCGGAAGCGGGGGAAAAATGTTGCTATTGGCATGAATGGAGGTTCGTTAATCTTTTCATTTTCGAATTAACGAACCTTAGCCGTGGTCCATTTTTCTTTCTTTTTGATTTATAATAATGCTTGACCCGCAATGATTGTTTCTTTGTTCGTATGTTTGTTTCATTTTTGGTTGGATGGCTGGATAGCCCATATTCAGGTACACTAGCTTGTCTTCCATATGAGGTCCAGTTATACAGATGACGGGACCACGTTGCCGAGTTAGTCTCACTTCCCTGGTTAGACACCCTGCTCTTTGCGACGAATGAATGAAGCGGTATCTTTTACGTGCATGAGTAGTTACTCTCTCACACACCATGCACACGGAACCTCCATTTAATGTCCTATCCGAGGGACAGAGTGTTATGCCTCTTACTATAGAGGGGACGGTATGATTACATACAACATTGCTCAGATAGACTCGGGAATCGAACCGGTGTCCTTTTAATCTGGAAGCAGACGCGCTGCCATACAGCCAAAATGACCGCAGCACCGGTTAATGATCGTACTGACAATTTTAATCATCACCGGGCGATCCGCATTATGTCTGTATAAATGCATCTGTTGTCTACGATGAGTGGTGAACTATAGAACTAGTATATTTTGATATTGAGTGATGATATGCACGCAAATTTACACATAATAAGGACGCAATACGTAAATGCGAATTAATTCACTTCAAGAAACCAGAGTTTCGAAGTTCACGACGAGTCAGCAAAAATACAACCTTAGCTTTCAGCATGTCTTCTCCATTTCTCATAATTATGATTTTTGGTAATCTAGTATCATCAGAAATTTGATTCACAGTAGTTTCTTCGAGATCGTCACAACGTTGTATTGATATTGTGGTAGTATGTGTTTGTAAATGTTTTGTACTGTTGGAAATGAAATGAAGTTCTTCTCAATACAATCAGAGTGAAAGATTCGGTCATCTTCAAACAACGGTTGGCATCAAACAAAACTTTGACTTTTATGATTGAAAATAGTTCCGGGTCATGGGCCGTTCAAGGAAACTGAACTAATGAAGTCCAATGCCAGGAACCAGTTGACGCATAATGAAAATGTCCATATGGCATGAGACCAATTACTCGCTCAACCCAAGTTTAGTTTTCTTTTGCAAATCCTTGATATTATGGACAGGTCACTGTATTAGTAGCTTCCGGTTTTGTCATTGGCACTTCATGTGTATGGTATCCTTGTATATCAGTTTTGTTGTTTGATTGGATGTTGTCTATACTATTTGTTTCTCTTTCTGAAATGAAATATGCCTTTTCAATGCAGAGAAAACAACTAATAGAGAGCTTTTCTTTTTTTTTCAAAATTTGTTATTCATTGCCCATTTCGTCAAAAAATAATGATTCAGGTCATCTATTAAAGCAGGGAGGTGGAAAACCCAACCTCTGTTAGCTATATCTATCTATCTATCTATCTATCTATCTATCTCCTATCTACCTACTTATCTGTCTATCTCTCTATCTATCTCTCTATCTATCTATCTATCTATCTATCTATCTCTCTATCTCTCTATCTATCTATCTATCTATCTATCTATCTATCTATCTATCATCTAACTACTTCTATCCACGTGTACCTGTCTATCTACTAGTATCTATCATAATTCTTATATCCATGCATGTTACAATATATTATAAGATAATCACAATAACCCTAACAAAAAAGTCCTGTGGTACTCCCTGTGGTACTTGTCGGTACCACACAATGTACCACACACTTGTAATGTTACCACAGGAACTGTGTGGTACTGTACCACAGGCTTGTAGGGTACTCCCTGTAGTACTTGTCAGTACCACACAATGTACCACATAAATAAATGTTACCACAGGAACTGTGTGGTACTGTTTTACAGGCTCATGTGGTACTCCCTGTGGTACTGGTTGGTACCACACAATGTACCACACAAATATATGTTAACGCAGGAACTGTGTGGTACTGTGTCACAGGCTCGTGTGGTACTCTGGGATGTACCACAGGGCAGTACCACAGGACATTACCACAGGAAAGTACCGCAGGACAGTACCACAAGACAGTATACACACAAATTGTCCTGTGGTATTTTGGGACGTATACCACACGACAGTACCACAGGAGTACAACAGGAAAGTACCACAGGATAGTACCACAGGACAGTACCACACGACTTGTTCTGTGGTATTTTAGGACGAACCACAGGACAGTACCACAGGGCAGTTCCACAGGACAGTACCACAGGAAAGTACCACAGGATAGTACCACAGGACAGTACCACAGGAATTGTCCTGTGGTATTTTGGGACATACCACAGGACAGTACCACAGGACAGTACCACAGGATAGTACCACAGGACAGTACCTCACGACTTGTCCTGTGGTATTCTGGGACGTACCACAGGACAGTACCACAGGGCAGTACCACAGGACAGTACCACAGAGCAGTACGACAGGACAGTACCACAGGAAAGTACCACAGGATAGTACCACAGGACAGTACCACATGACTTGTCCTGTGGTATTTTGGGACGTACCACAGAGCAGTACCACAGGACAGTACCACGCGACTTGTCCTGTGGTATTTTGGGACGTACCACAGGGCAGTACCACAGGACAGTACCACAGGAAAGTACCACAGGATAGTACCACAGGACAGTACCGCAGGGCAGTACCACAGGAAAGTACCACAGGATAGTACCACAGGACAGTACCACACGACCTGTCCTGTGGTATTTTGGGACATACCACAGGACAGTGCCACAGGAAATGTCCTGTGGTATTTTGGGACGTACCACAGGACAGTACCACAGGATATTACCACAGGACAGTACCTCACGACTTGTCCTGTGGTATTTTGGGACGTACCACTGGACAGTACCACAGGGCAGTACCACAGGACAGTACCACAGGAAAGTACCACTGGATAGTACCACAGGACAGTACCACACGACTTGTCCTGTGGTATTTTGGGACGTACCACAGGGCAGTACCACAGGACAGTACCACAGGATAGTACCACAGGACAGTACCACACGACTTGTCCTGTGGTATTTTGGGACATACCACAGGACAGTACCACAGGAATTGTCCTGTGGTATTTTGGGACGTACCACAGGACAGTACCACAGGGCAGTACCACAGGACAGTACCACAGGATAGTACCACAGGACAGTACCACACGACTTGTCCTGTGGTATTTTGGGACGTACCACAGGACAGTACGATACGAATTGTCCAGTGGAGTTTTGGGACGTACCACAGGACAGTACGACAGGAATTCCTGTGGTAATTTTCGATGTATACCACAGGAGAGTACCACAGGAACTGTCCAAAATCCCACAGGAAAATCATAATATGGTGCTATTCCACACAGAAGTACCACACAGCAAATTAAATTCGTAAGTACCACAGAAAAATGCTACAGGATATTCTTTTTTTTTCTTAACATTTTATACCAGAGGACTATCACATCAGGAGAATATCAAACAGCAGTACCACACAGGAGTACCACACAGGAAAATTGTAAGGCAGAATCTACTGAAATTTATTATAAAAATACAAACAGAAAAGCACATATTAATATTCTTCAATTAATTGATAGATGAGTTATGCTGTGAATTATAACAATTGATTTGCCATTACTTATCCCGTCCTATACTCCTACAGTATTACCTATTTAGTGAAAGTGCTGATGTAAAGCATGAGAAATTTCATAAGGACTTCTGTGGTACGGTACTCCTGTGGTACTCCTGTGGTACTCCTGTGGTACTCCTGTGGTACAAATTTTTACATAGCTCATGAATATTCATAAAAAGCACTCTAGATTTTAGAAAATACATATATGACTTAAAAAGTCAAAGTATTAATCATGGAACTTACTTTGAACTTTATGAAAGATTGTCTAATTATGTTATGTTATTCCCAATATCATAGATATTGTTATGAAAGTGTAATTTCATATCTTGATGATAAAGTATAATCGAGTTAGTAACCATGCCTTGATGCTTTACGGATAGACGGCCATATATATATGTACTGATACGGTTGATGGCTACCTAGGAATAGAATATGACTATATAGATCTATTATAGGACTACATTGGCACTTGGCCATTAGACTCTCGTTTGAGGTTATATGTTAGGAGTAGGACAGGTTATTAAGTAGGGCCATGTTTGTCCTGAAATCCATCACTCACCTATCAGGAATATTCCTTGATATGTGGCTAAAATTCTCCCAGATTTTTTTTTCGATCTATCCCGTGTGGTACTCTCCTGTGGTACCATGGAAATGCTGTGTGGTACTGCCCTGTGGTAATGCTGCGTGGTAATGATCGACCTGTGGTACTGTCCTGTGGTAATGTCCCAAAATACCACAGGACAGTCCCTGTGGTACTGTTCTGTGGTACTAGTCCTGTGGTACTGCCCTGTGGTACGTCCCAAAATACCACAGGATTTCCTGTGGTACTGCCCTGTGGTACGTCCCAAAATACCACAGGACTTCCTGTGGTACTGCCCTGTGGTACGTCCCAAAATACCACAGGACTTCCTGTGGTACTGTCCTGTGGTACTGTTCTGTGGTACCGGTCCTGTGGTACTTTCCTGTGGTACTGCCCTGTGGTACGTCCCAAAATACCACAGGAATTCCTGTGGTACTGTCCTGTGGTATGTCCCAAAATACCACAGGACAATTCCTGTGGTACTGTCCTGTGGTACTGTCCTGTGGTACTGTCCTGTGGTACTGTCCTGTGGTACCGTCCTGTGGTAATTACCACAGGAGTACCACAGGACTTTTTCGTAAGGGAAAGTGCACAGAGATGTAGAAGATGACAAATTTAAATATCTGACTTCCTTTTAACCGGACAAAGTGCAGACTCGCGTTAAAGGTTGACGACTTTGAAAATGAATATAACAATATTAACAATAACAATACAGGACATTACTGCGCAGCTATACTATGATAATATACTCTATAATAACTGCGCATTACAAAATGACATGCATACAAGAAATTCAAACAGAAAATACATTACTTCAAGAGATGACTTTTTAAAATGGCCTTAAACTCATTGATTGTAACTGCTTGCCTTACAAATAAAGGGAGATTATTCCATAATTTTGGTGCAGCGTACAAAAATGCCCTGTCGCCAAGAGTAACTTTTGATTTCCCCGATGGATATTTCAATAATGTTTGATCCCGTGAACTTCGAAGGTGATAAAATGTTTGAAATGATATTTTTAACTCTAGAAGTTCCTGTATGTACACTGGTGCTGTACCATGAATAGCTCTATATACAATATTCGCAAGTCATACGGCCCACGAGCTAAACACCGAGTAAAACAGGCCCACTAGCTATAAACACTACTAAGAAAAACATGCCTACTAGGCACTAGCTATGAACACTAAAAGAAAAATACCGTTTATAATGTTTACTTCCCTTTCGTTCTAGTTTAAGAACGCGCGTTTCTTCTCTCTCTTGTGCTCTCCCCCACTCTCTGTCTCTCTCTCTCTCTTCCCCTTCTTTTCTTAGATCTCTGTAGCATTCTCTTTCTGAATTCACGACACCCACGAGTCATAAAGCTCACGAGTCATACAGCCCACGCGTTTATTCAGCCCATGAGTTATAGGGTCACAGCTCACGAGTCATAACAATGAACTATTGTAAGTATGAGTTTATGAGCCTATTTTCTGAGTGTTTATAGCTAATGGGCCTGTTTTACTTGGTGTGTAGCTCGTGGGCTGTATGAATCGTGGGTGTCGATCTCGTAGGATGATCCCAGTCTCCACTCGTCTCTTCTTCTGTCTCCGTCTTTAGTGCACTGCAAAAAGTCCAGTGTTAAATATGAAACACCGAGCTGGTGTTAAATTTCCGGAGCTCAGGTGTTAGATTAACACCTACGGGTATCATTTAAGATTGTTTTTTTGAATAGTTTCATAGTTACTGTTCTTCTTGTTGATTTTGAACTTTAACAAGACGATCAAGAATTTTCCATCAAAGTACTTGATTCTTGAAAAAAAAAAAGTGTGAACACATTTACACCATAGTAACACCAGTTGGTGTGGTCCCATATTGAAGCTAGACGGGTGTTATACCATTGACATTAACACCAGCAATATCAAATCAACACCATGCGGTGTCATTGTTGAATTAACACCAGCGCAGTGTCAAAAAATATCACCAGCTACAGTGTCAAATCAACACCACGAAGTGTCAGGCGAACACTTTTCAACACCATCACAACATACTTTCGACACCTGTGGGTGTGGTCCTCTATTGACACTTGATCGGTGTTGGATTTAACGCCCGTGGTATTAAATCTAACACCGATGTTTTTGCAGTGTGACAGCGGAGAAAAACCAAACGAATCATATGAAGGAATGTTAATAATCATGTTTTTGATTTACATTATACCATAAATCACAAAGAGAAACAGATAAAGTTCAAAGCGGATTTTTGTTCTCGGAACCAGAATAATTGAGTCGTGAATGTTGACCTTGTGTCTACAGTAAACCTCAGAAGACTCCTTTCAGCGGAAACGTTTATGTTTCCTGTACGCTAAACGTAGATTTGAGAAATATATTTTTAGAACTTGTAAAATTCCTTTGTTCCTTCTAAGTCCTGAATCAAGCTTCACGCCATCTGAATAACATTTCGCATCCACTGGTACAGATAAAGAAAGTGAACAAAGTTTCCTGCGAATGTAGATGCATTTGCAGTGTTCCCAGGCAGTGTTCATGGAAAAATAAACATATTGAAGAGTGTTGGTTGTTTCATCATAACAAAAGGTGATTCGTCATCACAAAAGCCATTTTGATGTTGGAAAAGCTTTTTTTATTTATATTTTAGAGGGGGGTGGCAGATATGAATTTTGCAGATGCTAAGCTTTAAATATTGATGCATAGTTCGCCCGACATCATTACAAGGAAAACCCTTTCAAAGAGAATAAAAAGTTAGGGAACTGTAAAGGCTGTATTGTCGAAGTCGGCTCTACTCCCATTCGTTTTCCTTTGATGATTTCCGATATACATGATATAATACGGGTAACGTGATGGCGCACCAAAATTTTATACTATCTCTTACTTATTTAGAGCGGTCGCAGGCACTCTATAGATATGCGCTACCATTGTAGTGGATAAAAGCTATGAAATACAAACGTATGAAGTTTCAGTTGCAATCACACGTTATATCAAATATGATTTTCACATGAGGAGGCTACCCGGTATGCTTAATAAAAAATCACATTATTTTCTTTCAATTTGAATAATTTCTACCCCTCTCTGTTTGGCTCTCAGAGACGGTTATCGAGGCCAACTCGCTACAAATTCAATTTAGTAAATGGATGGATGGATGTATGTCCATATGTCTGGTCGGTTGCTATGGGAGATGCTATTGTTGAGAAGATGTAATGTGATGTCTCAAGGTCATTTTATTCCCCTCACGAGAGGACATACAGGAATCGAAGAATTCTTCATTAAAGTTGGAATCAACGTACTCCCCGTTTTTTTTTCCAGGATTCGCTATATATATAGTGAGGCAGACCCTTTCTCTTCACACGGTAATCGATGGCGATGGTCCAGATGCAATTAAACCCATGCCGACTGTCCATTATCGGGCAAGACGGAAGTTAATGGCAGAAAGTATTCCATTCACTTCCGGTCGGCCTGGCGTAAAACAATTCTGTTGACGACGAACCCTGTGACCCGACTCAAAATTCGTGTCCATTCGGAATACGAACATTTTCCTCAATAAGTACTGTACGCGACACGCAATTTTACAATGCATAATTTCGTGAAACATATGTTTGTTTGTATCCTTTTAATCTTCGGATAGTGCTATAAATCGGCATGTATAGTGCTCGTCATTAAACCAAGTTCGCATTTCATTATACGTCTACCCTACCTAGTCCCTCGGTTCTCATTTATTATGAATTATTCTTCCTGAGTGAATTGCATTGTTAAATATTGTTCCCAATTCAACCCTGCAATATACGTGCATATAAATAGTTATATATTTTCTTAAAGTTATAACGTCATTGTCCTTGAGGGAGATGGAACAACTGACAAATCCTCAGGAGACTAAGAGAAGGATCTTGATGTTTTGTTTCGAATAGATGAATAAGATTGGGAAACAAGAAAAAACAACGACAAAAACACTTTGCCGAGTGCATCTGAGAGGATTTACATCACGAAAGAGAATTAAAGGGCAAGTTCACCTTCATAGACATGTGGGTTGAGTGAATGAAGCAATATTAGTAGAACACATCAGTGAGAGTTTGAGGAAAATGGGACCATCCGTTCAAAAGTTATGAATCCTTGAAGTTTCCGCTCTGTCACGGCTGTATGAGAAGACTACCATAGCTTGTGATGTCACATGTGTACAACGATATAAAGACAGACTAAAGAAAAATCAACATATTTTTAGTTTCTCGCATAACAAAAGAATACTCGTCTTCTCTCTTTCAGAAGGAAGGAGGAATAATATCACCCTTAACATACGTCAGTCAGCAAGTCGAAGAAATGTGCACTTTATTTAAAAAGCAAAAGTTTTGTGAAATCCTCTTTTTATTTTCTTTATATCGATGTACGCATGTGACATCATACACTGTCTTCTCATCCAGCAGTGACTACGCAGATACTTTAAACATTCTTAACTTTTGAACGTATTGTCCGATTTTCCCCCCAATTTTCGCTGAAGTGTTCTACTAATATTACATTCATTCAATCCACATGCATATGAAGGTGAACTTGTCCTTTAAGTTGTCAGAGCAGATGTATAGATAAGGGAAGGAGCACCTGATTAGACGTTAACAAGCAGCACAAATTAATGTGCAGAAGGCTATAAGAAAAAAAGGAGGGAAAACTGCCAGAAAAGGAAAGAGAGAGAAAAAAAAAGGGGGGGGGGGGGCTGACGATGCAAAATGAAGAAGGAAGTTGACTCCTGGCAGAAAGACGGGTATACACAACGAGAGCAATCAGACAGCGGAAATAGATAGACAGCAGAAAAAGAGAGACGTACAGACATGATAGACGTAAGGGGGCATAGAGACATATATATAGACAAACAGACGGACAGAGAAGGAGGGGAGATGGAGGGGGCGAGTGTAAGAAGAACACAGGTAAAGCTGTTAGGAAGATGATGCAGCCCGTATACAATGCCCCCCTCCCCCCCCCCCCCCAAAAAAAAAGTTCCAGTAATGGAAAACTGCCAGACACAAAGGTGACATATAGAGGAAGAGACAGAGACAGACAGACAGAAATATAAACATAGACAGACATACATACAGACTAAAAACAAACAGATCCACAGAGAGAGAGAGAGAGAGAGAGAGAGAGAGAGAGAGACTGACAGACAGACAGAAAAGGAGAGAACTTTAAAGCTATCATCATTTTCAGATGAAAAATGAACAACATGAGTGCATCAAAGTAGTTCTAAAATACTAGTTATAGATAGAAACAAGAAAAAATGTGAGCGATAGTTTTATGAAAATCATTTCTAGAATAAACTCTCCACAGTTATTGTTTATTGATAAAATTAGTGTTGAAATGTGAATAAATCGAACACTTTTTTAATCACTGCTCTCAGTGGTAGAGAGTGGCTTTAATGACATACTCTCTAAAAAAAATCGAGTGAAAATTTTCACTCTAAAAAGAGTGAATACAAAAAAGAGTGAATTTCGAGAGAAATTGGAGTGAATTTTGAGTGAAAATGCTCATTTTCACTCATTTTGGAGTGACGTCAGGGATCACTCGAAGATTAATTATCCTGCGGAAATAATTTTCCTGCGGCAAGACCAATAAAGAGGATAATGTCACAAGCTATTTAACAAAAACAACTTTATAAAGACCTGAATTCGATGAAGTGATGGATATCAACGATAAAAGGATGCTATAGCACAATTGAAGCTCTGCTTTCACCAAGATGAAGCGGTCGTGTTTTCAGTCAATGTTCGATCCTACTTGTTTTTTCTTATCTACTTTTTGATCTACTTTTCTCTTTCTCTCTTTCTTTTTTTACCCCATTTGCAAACCCATCCCCTCTACATCTTAGTTTAATTCTTTCCCCTACTTGAGACGTGCATTGAGTAATGACATGTGATATAGAACTAACTGCAGACCGTATTTTCACAAGAGTACTAGAGTATTCAATTTTTTTCTTCATTAACGTGAAGTCAGCTTGCTTTATGCTAACTGTGCTGTTGCTATGATGTAACATGTCTGTAGAGCTACGCTTTTCAATCAACTATGGAAACTGCGCCATGCGCATGCTCATGGCAAACTAAGTGACTTTTCTGTCAAAATTTAAGTTGAAAACCTTTCATTTGCTTTGTAAGTTTTGGTCGCTCCCTTTACTCTTTAGTTTGGTTTAGGGCACATCGTCTCTGATAATACTTAACATTTGATTTTCAATAAGTGCACTAGGCACAGAAATTTACACTATACGTTCTATACCAGCCCATCAAGATAGAAGCTTATTATTGGATTTTAGTAGTCCTTCAGTTCGATGTTTACATTTCATGCGTGGTCTTTTCTCATCCATTTTGTATGTAAATATAGGACCTGGTAGTGACATTGAAGGCGAAAATGAAAACGGAAACTTACAGACCATGCTGATATACATGTATATCGATATACCGAAATAAACATACTCCAACATGCGTCACGTTCTATTACGTGTTTAGATTCTGACGGTGTAGAGTGACCTTTAACTATGAGAGAAGCTCATATTATTTGGGGCCAGTGACAAGAGTGAGGGAAAAAAATATCACATAGTTTCTAGGTCATACACAATCACAGGTAATAATCGTGATAATGTGAAATTAATAGATGTGAAAATCAGACCCAAAGTATTGAAATGACTCAGCATCGAGGGAGATTTTATACCCAACACGGGTATACGTCAAGCGAACCAAATGCTCACAACCATGACAACATACTTTTAATTTAATAATCTATAATCATCTCTCCGCTTCTCATTCTTTTTTTTTTTTTCGTTTCCACCGATTGAATATGTGATTATATTCTAGCGGGGACACGAGAGCAAATCTAGGACGGAGGGAAATAAGTAGATTACGTTTCATTGGTGGAACGATTTAGTTGAGTGAGTTGAACACTGAATAAGGGAATCATATTTTTTCTTTATTCATCATTATGCCTTAATCTAAGTGCTCATGAAATCAGCACTCTACCCATCAGACGTAATGGCTATTTCCAAGCTGATTTCGACATTTGAAAGTGCATGATCCATTTATCCGTCTCTCCATTTCTCTCCAGTATGATATCATGTCCCGTGAAACAAATAGATATTGAACATACACTCTAAAGCTGCGTTTATGTTCCCGGTAACCACGGCCGCCCAGTTTCAGGCCAGCGTGGACAAAACGGGATGGACTTGAAACAACGCGGTGAGACGCCTTACGGATAGGCAAACGCGACAGGCCGTAATTGCCGTGGATGCCGTGTCAGATTTTTAAACTGTCAAAAAAAAAAAAAATTTCCACGGCAGTCCCGGTGCTAATGAAGAATCTTGTATGCAGTGACAAAACGCAGTGAACGCAACAAAACGGGGCGGCATGTAATACGCGGTAGCAACACTTGGAGGCTGTCCGTACACTCTCAAAACATCCGGGTCAGAACTGACCCGGAAAGGGTCCGTTGGGGTCACACCCCGTTCCAGGTCAGAAATGACAAGGAATGGGGTCAGATATGACCCCATTCAGAGTCATGAATTAGGTCAGGGTGACCCCATTCCGGGTCTTACATGACCAAATTCCAAGTCATTTTTGACCTGGAACGGGGTGTAACCCCAACGGACCCAGTTCCGGGTCAGTTCTAACCCGGATTTTTTTAGAATGTAGGTGGACGCGACTGAAAAATATTGATAGTCTAGCCTGATCAGACGCCGTGAGAACATCATCTGGTAGCTCTATGTTCATCGGGGAGAGGACTGAAACGAACAAGTCTAGAATGCGAATAAGGGAAAACAGGAGAATGTCTCATCTACCCACGGCGCACTACGTTTCGGGCAAATGGGGCTGCCAAGGCCGCAGGGAACGTGGTGTAAATGCAGCTTAGAATAATCAATTTGAATCAGAGTCGTTCCAAATATTGGGGACTTGAGAGATGTCTGCTAAAAATCTGCTCAAATTTTGAGTAGATTCTATATTCTAATATGATCAGAATCTCCTGATACGAAAAGATTCCATTCAAAATTTGTAAATAGAAACCTTGTAAGTCCCCTTTTGAAATGATTCCTATGCAAAACTGATTAGTTTGTATTTAGAGTGTATGTATATACGGACAGATAGATATATAGAAACAAAGATAGATAGACAGATAGATAGATAGATAGACAGTAAAAGAGAGATAGATACATATTATGAAGAGAGGGAGAGAGAGAGAAGGAGAGAGAAATATAAACATATTGAATACTGGATATGTGATATGGAACAACCTCCGCAATGTCTTATCGATTAAGTACTCCTATACAGTTGCAATGAGTTGGAATTCTTCTATTGTTGCATTCTGTTACGTAATATCTAGACGATTACAACAACGTCATCATATCACTTCAGGTATTTGAATTACATCATTTTGTAAAACCAGAAGCTGTGCAAAACTGAATAGCTGTTGAATCTTTCTGGGTCTTTCCTCCAACGTAATCCAATGCCGAAATTTTTACAACTGACGGGAGCATTTCATGCAGTGAGTAATTGTAAAACAAGTCTGAAGTAATTCGTGAGATAACAAGATAGTAAATGTGGGGATATTGAACCTTTTCAAAACTTGAATGTCCGGTTGAATGAACGGGTGACTAATGTTGGGCTCATCATCCTGGCTGTGACTTGGTGAGGTAGAACGAAAGGACGTGTGTTAGGAAAAAAAGAAGAGGAAGAAGAAGTTACGCGAATGTTGCCTGAATGCTGAACGGGCAACGAGGAAAGAAGAATTTAATGTTTTATTGAAAACCTCTTCATTGGGGGTATACGAAAACATGTTCTTGTAATGGAGCTTTCAAGCACATTTTAATTTTTCTAGCGATGGCTATGATTTCCCATACTTAAACAATACAATAAAAATGTACAGACTGGTGACACGTATGACATCACATTCTGCTCCTGCTACAATTGCTCCAGTCTTATTTTCTCGAAGGATTTTATTGGGGTTAGGATTTTGATGAAATTTTAGGTTTAGTTTGACAATAACATTGTTTGATGCGAGAATTAGGATTTGGGTTTGAGTTTTTTTTTTTTTTTTTTGGGGGGGGGGTGAAATCTGTGTTTGACTTTAAATAGAGTTCAGATATTTCTTCTTCTTTTTTTTGAGAGAGAGAGAGAAAAAAAAATTGTCGCAGGAGCTGCAAATGTCATGTAACCTTAAAGCTTTGCACGTGTATATATCAATATATAGTCATAATCAATAGCGCAACTAAATTGATGGACTATTGTCACGATTGTGCTTTCACTCTTCTTGTAAAAGTCATAAAAGTCTTTTACAAAAAGATCAACACATCAAACGTGAAAGTGTTTTTGCCGCATGTGTCATTTCTCCCTTTCTTCCGTTTCCAAAAAGATTCAGGGAACAGATAAACTCTGATAGCAACATTGTTACATAACCGGTAAATGCAAACAGATAGCCTGGCGAGAGTGAGAGAATCCAAAGAAACTTTTGATACCACTTAAAGGGGAGAGGAAGTAGTGAACGTTACATTTCAAAAGACAGTAGTGCGACGCACTGTATAGGTAGAGTGCGAATTAGTGACGCATACGTGAAACGGGTACCTCTTTTTATGCACTGCATATGTAAGCGAACATCAAGGAAGATAATCTATACTGCAACCAAGCTCAAACCAGTAAAATGTTACGCGCATTCAACTCTCATTTACTGTTGTGAAACATGGACATTTCACTTGGATGATATGAAAAAGCTGGCTGCATTCGAGATGTAGATATTCAGACGCCTGGGTCGTATATCATGGTCAGACGGGAAAACGAATCAGTATGTTCTAGATCATCTGAATGTCACAAAGACTTTGATGAAAGGCATAATATCAAGAAAACTAAAATATTTCGGCCATGTTAAAAGACATCAGAACATCTAAAAAAGTGTACAGGAAGGGATTATAGAAGGCTGGAGATGCAGAGGACGCCTGCGCAGTGTGTGGTGTAACAACATAAAGTAGTGGACAGGAAAGAGTGTGGCCGCATGTAGTAAGGCGGCCATGAACAGAACAGAGTGGAGGTCCATATAGTCGCCAACCTTCGGACTGAAGACGGCACTTAAGACTTTGAAGAAGATGTAAGCGAACAATAGCCCATGAGGAACACGAGAAGAATAAAGGAAAACAGACAGACAACAGATGACATAGGCCACAATAAACCACATGTACAGACCAATACGGTTTGGGTGCTTTTTTGCATGGTAATTTCTAACTGGGGGGTTCGAGAATACAAAAAAAAAAAAAAAATCATTCACTGACGTAGCAACGCACCTGGCTCATTGCATAACATATTGAAAGTGTTTTTGTTCTTTTTTGGAAGTCGCCCCCCCCCCCACCCCCAAGTTATGGTCGCCATAAGTTACCGTGATCTGAGGTCGGATATGCATCTATAGTGATAAATAATTCCATGATGGCCTAATCAGTGGTTCATAGCAAACAGCGAGAATAACTGGAGTGCAGGGCCATGTAGCCTCAGACATATAACAATAGGTGCTTTAAAGGCATAGTTTACCATTTGTAGATGAAACAAAAACCCAGCATTAGTGCTTTAAAAATGGTTCTAAAATGTGAGTTAGGGATAGAAACAACCACTGTAAAAATTTGAATCTGTATTATCGATGTTAAGTATTGTTAAATACACAAAATGTGAACAATAATTATGATAGAAATTTTTCCCGACTAAACCGTTTACAGTATGATTCATTAAGAAAAATACTGATATCTTCTTATATCTTAGGCTTTACTGCGAAAATTTTATGTGGTCGAATGTTTTGTGATACAATAGACCTACGCATATGCATCATATGTGATATCTTGAAAAAAATTTTAATCACTGCTCCCAAAGGTAAACTGGACCTTTAATGCACTCTATACTTAAGGGATGTAACGCCATTAGCAGTGATGCCCCCAACAACACAGTCTGGCAAGTTTAAAATCCTGTCCACTTTATGTTGAAAAAAACCCCACAAACCTGTCGTCTGAATCTGAAAGTGTTACCATAGTACATGCAATACCTTTCTACAATTATGTAGACAATCGCTCAGAACAAACACCTCTTGTCGTTTTGTTTTCCACGCATGGAGGCCTAAGTGTAGAGGAAAATCATGTTAACCCTTTCTGTACCAGGGACTTTGGACAGTGTGGACAATGCAATGGAGTTTACTGTGCCACTTGGCACTCAAAGCACATAGAGGGTTAAAATGTTGGATCAAAAAGTTCATGGTGCATGAAGGTAGATTTCCTTGTATGAAAAAGAAATCCAGATGACAAAATCCAAGCCATTTCCGGACTTCCTTGTATCTGTCAGGGTTGACTTCTAGGGCTGCTTGAGTTTGTGGAAGTGTTGTGGAAGAGACAGGAATTATTGTTGAATGTTGCTACAGGTGGCGTGACAATGTCCTAAAGTTTAGCAAAGATGGACACACGGTGATGGAAATATTTAAATTCGGCTCTGATCGTATAATCATCGGGTTATTCATGAGGGCGCTTTGGCCATCGTGTGACCGCCCATGCAGATGGAGTTTCTCAGGCTCCAGCAGTACAACTTCGCGAGCGATGGCAAATCTTCGTGTAGCCATTGTGTGTCTTCGTGTGTCCCTCGGGTATAACTTCTTGATAAGATTCACGTATTCGTGTAGCCTTCGTGTCTTGCTCGGGTGCCATCGTGTGACCCTCTGTAAGGATCGTACTTACTTCGGCTGGTGGTTGTCATGTCCATGAAGTTCGGAGCCAACTTTATTTCATATTCGTATGGCCATCTTATTGTGTCAATTTCGTTGCATGCAAGAAACTGACACTGAATTTAGGGTAAGCGACCTATACTGTCCCCAAATTGAAACAAAATTGCAATACGATTATGGAATTTTTAATTTCGTGCGAAGTTGACCTTGAATTTGAACAAAAGCAAAATCGACAGCCGAAGTAAGAACGATCCCTCCAGATCACACGAAGGTAGTGAACCACACACGAAGACCCCGAAGATGTGGATCTTTAAGATGTCTACCATGCAGAAGGACACACGAAAGCACCCGAAGATGTTGATCTTTAAGTAGTTTACCATGCAGAAGGACACACGAAGGCACCCGAAAATGTGGATCTTTAAGATGTCTACCATGCAGAAGGACACACGAAGACCCCGAAGATGTGGATCTTTAAGATGTCTACCATGCAGAAGGACACACGAAGACCCCGAAGATGTGGATCTTTAAGATGTCTACCATGCAGAAGGACACACGAAGGTACCCGAAGATGTGGATCTTTAAGTAGTTTACCATGCAGAAGGACACACGAAGGCACCCGAAGATGTGGATCTTTAAGATGTCTACCATGCAGAAGGACACACGAAGACCCCGAAGATGTGGATCTTTAAGATGTCTACATGCAGAAGGACACACGAAGGTACCCGAAGGTGAGATCTTTAAGATGTTTCCAGAAGGACACACGAACAAGATGTCTACACGAAGATGTTGCCATCGCTCACGAAGTTGCTGATGGGGCTTGAGAAACACTACACCGGCTTTCATATACAGTAGCTGACAATAAAGGCTCTCACGAATGTTTGTGCGACCAGAGCCGATTTTTAACATTTCCTTTATCGTGTGTCATCAAACAGCGATAAACCATGGATCGTGAGGCATAACGCCGTTTTACCGCAGGAAGTTCAATTCAATTCAATTTAATTCAGTTGTTGACTATCTGGAAACCTGCAGCCTCATATATAAACTAAAACTTAGGACATACCATCCCTTTAACTACTATTAATGCAAATTCTGACTCAACATGAATTACACACAACGAAGTAAACACAAATACACACACTAACAGCACACGCATAGACACAGACACGCACACGCTCACACATGATATTCACAATATACAGTCACAGGAAATGCAATCATGAATTAAAAAAAAAAGATATTTGTTTGTGCATCCATGAACACACACAAAAAAAAATGTATGTACTTCCTTTTCATTTTCAAGTAATCATACAAGTCACCACATGGACCTTGGGAATTTTTCCAGTTTTTTTTTTTTTTTTTTTTTTGGACGTTTCATTGAAAGGGCTTGGAAACGTCGGAAAAGGGTATTTTGATATGGGTAAATTCTGATATATTTTTGTCACAAGGCATCGTCTTATGTCAAGGCCATGAAGACAAAAACATCCGCATTACCAGCAAACTCTTAGTGGGAGTATAACTCAGGTAATGAATGTCACCTCTTTATACTGGACTTCTAATTTACGGTTCTGATCATCCATGCTATCGAACGTAGTAAATGGAATGCCTATAATGTTGAGTCTGTCTTCATGACTGTTAATGAAATAGATCGTAATTCATCTCAGATAATATCAGAATCGATATGTTAAAAATGATATGATCTGGAGGGAGTGAAGAAACAAGAAGTAGCAGCAGGTACGTAGAAGATAGTACAGTGTAGTTTTGTTGTTACTGCTGGTGGTGAAACATTGGCTGAGCGGTATCAGCATTTATTCATCTTCATTCAGAACATGCTACATGCTATTTGCTATGTTTAGGAAGATAGTTTGTTAGGCTGTTCTTAGTTGCTGATGATGACGAAATTGATATTTTTGTTATTCTTATAAGCCAGTTCACAGTTAGCTCATGGGCACATTAGTACGAATGACCTTTCTTCTTTCTCAATTGGTTAGGCACTTCATTCATATTCAAAGCAGCATGAAGCATATTAAAGCATGCCCACAATTATTTATGGAGTTCACATTCAAACAAAGAATAAATCTATGCTGAGCAGGTGACAAGAATGGTCTGTCAATTGACACTTCGGCAGGCATTCATTTCATTGTTTTATGCTGAATGCATAAACAAACTTTTTTTTACCAACATTGCTAGATACCAGGCTTGTTGTCAGGTGGATGTGCCAGTAAGCACCATTTACAAGGGTTACATGAATAATCATTACATCGGAATGCTTTATCTCAGTGAATTATAAAACCAACATGCCTGATTGTACAAATGACCTTTTCCTGCTCATGCGCAAAGTGGAACTGTAAACTGATCCATTTTCACATATTTTAATTGATCCACTTTCACATATTTTTAATGATCCAATTTCACATATTTTTATGATCCACTTTCACATATTTTTAATCGATCCACTTTCACATATTTTTAATGATCCACTTTCACATAATTTTAATTGATCCACTTTCACATATTTTTAATGATCCACTTTCACATATTTTCAGTGATCCACTATCATATATTTTGATCCACTTTCACATATTTTTAATGATCCACTTTCACATATTTTTAATGATCCACTTTTACATATTTTTAATGATCCAATTTCACATATTTTTAATGATCCACTCACATATTTTTTATGATCCATTTTTACATATTTTTAATAGATTTATATCATGTGGGGTTTTCCCTTTATTCAAAAAAGGAGATGGTTCTGATATGAGTAATTACAGGCCCATTTTCTTTGCTTTCATCTTTATCTAAAATTTTGGAAGAACAATTAATTTTTTAACTTTTCATAGTGTTTTTACAAATTCTCAATTTGGATTTCATCAGAAACACAGTACCATTCATGCCCTTTTGAAGTTTATCGACCACGCAGCGCATACTATTGATAATCATTCTCATCTAATTGGTATATTCCTGGATTTTTCCAAGGCCTTCGATACAATACTGAATCATGAAATTTTACTTTGCAAGTTGTCTCATTACGGAATAAGGAAGGGGGTAGGCCTTGGAGTGGTTCAGGAGCTACCTGCAAAACCGCAAACAATACGTATCTCTGAACGAGAACGTTTCAAGTCTCGAAATCATTAAGTGTGGCGTCCCACAGGGTAGCTTATTAGGACCTTTGCTTTTTATCATCTATATTAATGATATTTGCAGATCATCCGACGTGTTGTCATTTATACTTTTTGCTGATGATTCAAGTATTTTCTTTTCACATCAAAATCCTGATAAACTCGTGCAGATTGTTAATTTCGAATTGAAAAAAGTGACCCAGTGGATAAGAGCTAATAAATTATCTCTTAATCTTTTGAAAACTAATTATATGTTATTTCGTAATTCTATGGAAGTTTTACGTAGAGAGATTATTTTTGATGACACTCAATTAGAACACGTATCTCATATAAAATTTCTTGGGATTACAGTAGACGATAAACTTTCATGGAGGTCACATATTATTAACATTAGCACAATAATTTCACGTAATATTGGTGTCATTAATAGACTTAAGTTTCATATTCCATTGTCTTCTTTGCTGACGTTGTATTCCTCTTTAATTTTACCTTATCTTAATTACGGTCTTTTAGCATGGGGTAGCGCTCATCAAACTTTATTAGATAGATTACTGTTATTACAAAAAAAGGCACTTCGTGTTATTTGTGGCGTCCCGCCACGTTCTCATACAGATCCATTATTCACTAAAATTAAGATTTTAAAAACTAAAGATTTGTTTTTTCAACTTGGACAGTTTATGTTTAATTTCAACGCAAATGCACTTCCCTGTATATTCAATTCAATGTTTACATGGAATCAGTTTTTTCATAATTATCCCACCAGGCAATGTACTGAGTTTCATTTACCCCTTTCGAGAACATTATCGGCTCAGAATACATTTATATACACAGGCCCTAGATTCTGGAATCATTAAGTTGCGAAATAAAAAATTCTCCTTCTTTGTATTCTTTTAAGCGGAAGTTGAAATCCTTTCTGTTAAACCCTCTCTGATGTTTCGTTTTTATTAACCAAGTCCCAATAATCACAGGGTTCATCATCCAACCATCAATCAATTAATTAATCTCTGAATTTATTATTATAACGAAATAGCCATCATAATCTCTGCACGGCTGTATGCAGCCACCAGCTATTTGAAGCACCTCGTCAATTCCCTCTTTCGTTTCCTTGATCAGCGTGTGGGCATTCTCTTTCTTCCTTCCTTCCTTCCTTCCATTTTTCCATCTATTCTGTCTAGTCGTGTCATGTTGCTGTGTGTCTCCTATTTTGTTCCGTCTTGTCTTAAATTGTACTTGTGCTACGCATATGCAAATAAGTATTTCATTAGATTTTTTTGAGTGGTTCACAATCTACAAGCTTGCTTTTTAGTGGACCTCTCAGTTCTCTTTTTTTTTTCCAACTGAAACATAACCTTGTATTATTTTGCAAGTATACATGCATATATAGGTAACTATATTGTATCATTTGATATCATTTGCAAGTTGTATGTATACGATTGTGATATGATTCCTAATTCATTCTGTGTTATGTTCTGTTGGAAAAAGGAGAAGAATGAAATAAAATGAAATGAAATGAAATGAAATGAAACTGACTTATTGCAGCAGCTGTTTATTGTTTAGTTTGCTGTTTGCTTTTGTTAGTCTGTTTTATTTATTTGTTTGTTGTTATGTCATGTATGTTTTTATAATTTCTAAGCTTCATGGGTCACTCTGGAGCAGGCGAGACGAAATGAGCTGTGCATTATTGATTGTTATATTGCATGTCCTGGGCGTAGAGGTCTGGCGCCAGGTTGAGCCAGAGGGCGCAATTGTCCATGCGCAAGGCCCGCGAGTTCTCCATGCCCACTGACAGCTGTTTGTACTTGAGCTCGGGAACGTTGAACGTTGGCCAAGGCGGGTAGCTAGATTCCGCCGAATTCGGGTCTCTGTGCAGTGAGGCGACAGAGAGGGAAAGAGATGGGAGAGATAATATTTTAAGGGGGAGAACAAAATTCATTTAAAATCATACAAAATATACATGTTTAAAATTATATGTCATAATAATAATGATTTTGTATTCATAACATATAATACCGTGCATAATATATAATATATAATATGCAATATAATATAATTATGATATAAAATATATCATATAGTATACAATATATAACGTATAGCATATGAAACACAATATATGTAATATACAATAAGCAATATGATAATAGACATTATATGTTATAATATACAACATGTTATTTTGACCTTATAAATGACCATATGTAATTATTTGACAGATATATAGGAAACAGGTCGTAATGGATAGAGAAATGGAGGTACTGTATACTGCAAGGCGTGAAAGAAATAGAGATACAGAATGACAAAAAAGGAAGACACAAAGAATAAAATAAAGGTAGAAGAAAGAAAGAAGACAAAAGAATATGAAAAAGATGCAAAATATATGTGTTGGTTTAGATGAACAATTAGAAAATGAATTGCCAAAACAACAAAAGAATCAAATCGTTAATACAGTTTGCTTGGTTAAAGGGATGGTACAGTATTGGTGGAGATGAGAATTGGGTTTGTAACTTTTTTGAGATACCAAGAAAACACTTATGATATAGTACAGAGCATACCATTTTAAGAGGAATTCAAAGTTTATTTGATGAAAATCGCGTTTGGAATGACTGAAACATCCAAAAACAAAGTAAAACAAAGCGATCGTAATAAAGTGTGGGTCCCACACTGTTTATTAGAATCGCTCTTTTTTTTTTTGATATCTCAGCCATTTCAAAATCAGTTTTCATCAAATAAACGTTGAATTCCTCATAGAATTACATGCTCTTTCATATTTCATAAGAGGTTTCTCATTATCTCACAAAAAAATCTTAGAAACCTGAAATTAGGTCTCAAACAAAACTGTACGATCCCTTTAACTCCTAAAAACTCAAATGCGTCACATCTCCCAGCATGACGCAAAATATTATTGTTTCATTTAGGTTAGATATAAGAGAGGGGGGGGGGGGGAGAGAGAGAGAGGTGATGAAGATCTTCATCACCTCTCCAGGATTTTCCAATCTTTTCCTCCCCCTCTCCTCCCTTCTTTCTTTCTCCATACAGCGACCTCCGAACCCCTCCTACATGATTTTCACTATCTATTCTTCCTCAAAACTGTCCCTGTCTCCTATCCATTCGTCTCCATTAGTGCAGCCTCATGTTCCAGCTCACTGCTGCCCTTCGACCGTCACTATATACTCTCTCCCTCTGTAACTTCCCTCCAACACTCTCCTCTCATTCTTACTTTGATTTGATATCTTATCTTTTAAAATCAATTGTCAAAGGTTTTTTTAATCAATGATCGAAATTGAAACTTAATGTACTTTACACATATACACAAAGTAATAATCACACCTTGTGCTGCTAGTTACCTATTGTGTTTCTTCGTTTATAAAATGCATCATCACTTTAATGTGAATTTGAACTTGAAGTACGAGTTCATTTCATTTGCTAATCAAAATGGGGTTCACGAAAGAATTTAAGTGTATAATTATTCGGATTCATAAAAACAAAATAATAATCATACCTTGGGTTGCTATTGATCTATTTTACTTTTTTAAGGTACATCATCATCATTGAACTTGAATTTGAAGTTGAAGTACGAGTTCATTTCATTTGATAATCATAATTGGAATCACGAAAGAATTTAAGTGCATAAATTATTCGGGTGTGACAAAAAGTCTACATAATAGGCCTGTTCTGAGGATTAAAGATGAGAAAGAGACATTCACCCAGTCCTGATGAAGTTGGTCCAGTATGTCATAAACTGCAGCGACATCGTCTTCTCTTCCTCCGTCTGTCCGACGAAGCGGCCGAAGAGGTCGTTGAAGGCCCAGCCGAACACGTACTGGAGCTCCTCTCCGTGGCCCGCCCCAATCCATGTCGGAATCCCCGCTATGATCGACCACGCCGGGTCGTGGGTCATCTCATAGCGGAAGGTCGGGGCGCCGGACTGCGAGAGAGCTCTTGCCATCGCCTCCGTAGCACAGGCGAAAGTCTAATGAATAATGATGGCGGAAAAAATAGATCAATGAAGTAGTATGCTGAGGGAAATGTCCTTATGGGCTTTTTAGTGTGTTTGTGTTTCTGCGCGTGTTCTCATTAATTGTGTGCATTTGAAACCCTTTGAGTCCTGCATCAATTCTTGTATTTTGAGCATATGCGATTCAATGTCTGTAGATACATGCGAAATAGGCAAATCAAAGGAAATCTAATAAAGAAATAGTTCTAATTGTTATCGGCAAATGAATATTCTACAAGAACATTCATTTTGTAGACGTGTGTATGACAGAGATGTCGCATTTTCCTACCCGCACAAACAAACAAACAAACAAACAAACAAACAAACAAACAAACAAACAAACAAACAAAAAACAAGTGGATGAAGCTTTAAATCAGTCCTTGTTTCAATCGTGACAAAGATTTCAGTTCATATTCAGAACCAGAGTCAAAATGTTCCCTTTTTTTGTGATGTTATGCGACCAAAAAAATCCAAGCCATTTGAGTGAAAACAAATGAGAGGAACTACGTTTCCAATCTACCATCCGATTTATACGTCTGCCTTTGTGTGTTTTTCTTTTTTTTCCTGTTGCATATAACCACCGTAATACGACACACATTGAATGAGCATCATAGCTGCTGAAAGCGTTTTAAAACAATTTCATGCATCATGTACCTGTTCTGTTTTATATGATTTTCTCAGAACGAAGGAATTAAATCGTATTATTTTTAGTCTGGGAGCAATCTGAGAGGTGAGAAACGTAAACATGCTAAACTCGCAGCAAGGACATGACTTAAATTGCCGAAACTTAATGGAATGTGTATTGCAGAGTGCAAGCTAGAATGCGACTTTACAAAGCTCAACGTGGCGTCTTATTTAAATCAAGCTAGTGAGAATAAGGCTACAAAGTGACTTGATAGAAAGTGATTTATTAAAGCTCGCCGCGCCTTGCTCGGGACGAAAAAGTAAAACGATAACTGTTAAAGTCTTGAGCAAACTTGCCAAAGCCTCTTCGAGTAACTGAGTAAGGGAAGGCGACAAGGTGACTATTAAAAGCTCCTCGAGGCACAAAGGCGCCGCGAAAAGAAGATACTTGGATCCTTCACAAGATGGCATTGATATAAAAAGGATAAAGAGAATCAGAATGAGAAAAAGAAAGTCTGCTGTATAGTTTAAATGTTTACAAACTGCAAAGGAGCGCGCACATAACATCTCATGTTGATAATGTGGATAACACTAAGATAAAGTAGTCTGTTACTGTTTGTTTTCCAAAGAGTCATCTGGAGATAATGTCGCTTCCTTTTGCATGACAAAATAAATAAACATGTCATGACTACACCTTGTGCTATACCAATGGACTCCCACCATAATGTTATGTACATTATGTAGGCCTAAAATGTAGGGAAGGAATTTAATTAATTTCATTTCTTTCAACAAGATTGTATATCTTTTTTTTTACAGGGATGGCAAATGATACAAATGACACACGCACACACACACACACACGAAAACGAAAACAGTATTCTTTTCATGAACTAAAAGTGACAAAATAAAAATCGTAAACTGTAGTAAAAGATTATTTGTTGGTTTTGTTTTGTTTTTCATATTCCATTTGACAAGATGAGCGGTGATTGATGGTTGGTCGTCTATGTAGTCCCGTTGTACGTACGTGGGTGGACTATTTCATCGGGTTACGCACTCTGCTCTTTACAAGCTTTACGATGAATGAATGAAGAGGGACCTTTAAAGGGGATATCTGATAGTGAGCGGTGAATGTCTGCGAATGCAGTGAATTCTATGCTCTGTTAGCATGGTCATGGTTTCTTGATAGTTGGGATCAAGTTCGAAAACAGTAAGTAATCAAAGTAGCAGACAGTTTTATTGTCGCAAAAAAAGTTTTTAACATCTTCAGGATTTCTTTATGACAAGAAACACTGACTGAAGACCACATCAACCTGACATGACATCGATCTATACATGCAATGTTGTGGCGTCTAGCTGCAGCTATGTTGCTTGTCAGCTTGATCTCTGTGTAAAGCAAAGAAGCCAATTCAGATATAAAGAAGTCACGCTGAACTTGTCGCTATGAAATAGGATTTTAATTTATGCGAGGAATACGCGAAGCCTTGGACAACGACTTGTATTTTATTTTATTTTCTTTTTTTTTCTCGAGTTTATTAATGACAGAAAGGCCACTGGGATTTGACTCAATGAGTACCAATATTGACTCATTAGAATAATGTATCTTGGAAAAGGGGGAATCTATTACTCGCTGGACATTTTTTTTTGTTGTCAGTTTTGTCAGAGTGATTTTGCTGACAAAGCATGAAACTCGCCGACTGACCATTCCGCTCTAACAGTATCGTACCTGATCGGTATTCATGTCGATGAAGGCGTCGAGATGGTCAGCGGACGGGTCATCGGCCTTCGTCCAGTCCACGTACCACTGTTCGGCCACCTCGGTCAGTGTTGGGCTGCTGTAGTAAAGGTACTGGGGGAACATCTCCTGAAACTGGCTGAAACTCATCGGTGGGGGCTCTTTCCTTACCACGTAGGTGGGGAAGGCGCGCATGACCGCGAACGTCCCCTCGTCCTGGTTGGTCCCCAGAAGGGTCGGCACGCTGTTGAACTCGGAGCGCTGGACGATGTTGATGGGCAGGTCTGGCAGGAAGTCGAAATCGACAACGGGTGTGAAGAGCATCTCGTTGAGGAGATATTGGGCTGATATCTGGCATTGTTAAAGGGAAGAAGGGAATAAGCCGTGTGCAACAAAACTGCTAAATGAGAATCGCATTGTGAAATAAAAATTGTGCAGCGTGTACAATCCTCAAATAAGCAGGTGACTCTGATGTATAAAGTTCTAATGAATCAACTCTTGATCACTGTTTATTGAAGATAGATGCAAACCAACACATATTGCTGATTAGAATAAAAATGATTTCTACTTAAACGTATGACATCGAAATCACACATACTTTAGGGAAAGGAATCATTTCTACTATTGTATTATCTATTTCATTACGACATCCCCCGTCAGTTTTCTTTCTTTCTCGCTTGTTCTACCTGAAAACAATTATGATTAAACAGACCATATTTCTAAGACATCTCTTCCTTATACTGTCAAAGTTTGTTTAATTCACATGCAAAGATTCAAATAAAAGCCTTGAAGGTAGACTAGAGTCTCACTATTATCTGCGCCCTAGTGAGCGTTGGTTCGTCCACAGTTCGAAGGCAGGAAATCAGGTCCTCACTGTCGGCGGAGTAGCAGCCAACCTGTTTCGCGATCTCGTCGGAAAGGGCGATCTGCCGATCGATGTTGGTATCGACAGCCCAAGGACACAGGGCGTTCCCGCTCTATGAAGAGATTTAATTGGGATCCAACGGAAGTTTGGAAGTTAGGCTCAAGACAGGTTGTCAAATGACGTACGACCTTCCCCTTCCTGACTCGTACCCACACATATAAACATTGATGATGTACGCAATTACATGGGAATGATCTTATGTAGTACCCCGCCAGAAACAACAGAAAACAACAGTCAATATTACTTCCATCATATTCACATGTTGCATATTCGACAGCTGTTACCACATTATCAAAAAAGATATAATGTCGCTGCGCTTACTCTATTTTCCCGCTCTTTAAGGCAATTCTGTAAATTACATAGATTTAAACGACATCATCATGATTCCTACGAACACTAAATCTCTTATTCTCTTCTTCAAACCAACTGCCTTGTTAGGGGATGAAAATGTGTATTCATTGTTCATATAGTGACGTCGAAGGTAACCCACCTCCATGATAGCCTGCTGAAAAAGGCCGCTACTCTGAGGCGACAAGACGTGCAGCCCGACGCTGGCCGACCCGGCGCTCTGGCCCATGATGGTCACCCTAGACGGGTCTCCACCAAAAGCTACATCGAGGTCGTATATGAAAGCAGTACAAGGTGTGAAAGCGTCGCTCAATTTCAGTCGTCACAGGGCTTTTTTGATAACTGCATTTAGTCATACATTTTGTCTCCTATTCCACTGATGCTACCCTGCAGCCATGTAATGTCTGATTGTTTTCTTCTCCGATCATGTTTGATAGTATAAGATCTTTTGTTAAATTGTGACGAAATTTGAAATCATCCGTCTTTGGGTAATACATGAATTTGTAATCATTCCAGCAGCAACCACGTAGTCATCAATATGGGACAAAATTTCTCTCCGTAGCCACAAGGGGCTTCACAGATTATCAAACTATTACAACACCGTCTGCAAACAACCAGAACTCTTTGACACGTGTCGTGGAATGTGAGCAATATTTCACCATCAAAACTGACAGACTAGTCAGGTAACACTATATGAAAAAGAGAATGTAGCAACAAACAAAATGCACTGACGTATAAACATCACGATATCTATCCTGACAGCAATAAAGTATATTGGTACACTTGTACACATGTACAACTGTACCAATATATTTCCTTTGTCTAGACGCACTTTCTCCCAATCTTTATAACTATTTTTGTCATTATCATCACCACCAATCTTATGACTGATATTATGACGTCACTTTCCTATAGTGATCGAAGTGATTGTATACCAGGCGCCGTTTATGATACAATAAAAAGGAACAGAATAAAGAAACGGCGCTCTGAAGAAATGGAGAAGAAACAGAAAAGAACATGATGGTATAGTATGAAAGTGAGAGATCGATTGTTAAAAATCATCTGACCTTCAATGTTGTCTTGAACCCACTGCAGTGACATAACCTGGTCGAACATGCCGTAGTTACCAGGAGCAGTGGTGTCACCTTGGAAGAAATGGCATTCAGGTATTTGATCATCTATAGAAACACTACATTTCGTGAAAGTGTATAGTTATTTATGGACTGGGGGAGGGGAGGGGGAGTTTATCGGTATGATGTTGTCTTTGTTATCTCATTATAATCGCCCGGAATAACATTGATCACGCAATTATACACACACACAAGCAAGGGCGTACCGAGGGGGGGGGGGGGTGTTTTGGGTGTTCAAACACCCCCCTTTGCCAAAAGGGGGGTGTTTAAGGTGTTCAAACACCCCCCTTGGGCAAAAGGGAGGTGTTTGAGCTATTCAACACCCCTCTTCAGCAATGCTTAGATGTTGACAAATGAAACAAAAGCTGTCTTTACCGCTTTTATTTCCGTTTTGAATTCCGCCTTTCCTTTCTTTTGCGTTCATTTTCTCTCTCTCTCTCTCTCTTCCTTGTTTTAATGTTTGTGTGGATGATGATACATTATGGAGTTACATAATATCATACGCACTAAAGAACTCGTGTACAGTACGTGTTAACACTACGTTACTGCACCGCGCGCGAAGCTGAGCGCAAACAGAAAACCAAATCAAACAAGATAAAAACAAAACATGAATTCCATGAATTCCATGTTTTGTAACGCTGAAATATAAAAATTTTAGTCTCGCTCGCTGCGCCCGCTTGCCAAAATTTATCAAAAAAAAAAAAATAAGAAGAACAAAACGTAATGATGACGTGGAAATATAAAAATTTCGGCTCACTCACTTGTAGTAATTCAGCGTATTTTCCAAGTCCTTAGTTTGTTGGCATAAATCGTTATCTATGAAGCCGTCACTATATCTTGATTAGAATTGTAAGATTTAATAACCAAAAATTGACAAGAATTCCATGTTTTGCAAGGTGAAATACAAAAATTGTCGGCTCGCTCGCTGCGCTCGCTCGCCAAAATTTATCAAAATTTATCAGATTTTATATCACCCTCAAAAAACCCTTTTAAGTGCTCGAAAAAGCATATCAAGTGGACTTTTTTTAAGTCCATATACCGGGATGGGATTGGGGTTGAACACTGTTGGTATAAATCGTTATCTATAAGACCTTCACTATATCTTGATTAGAATTGTCATTCGAAGATTTGATAACCAAAAATGACAAGAATTCCATGTTTTGTAAGCTGAAATACAAAAATTTTCGGCTCGCTCGCTGCACTCGCTCGCCAAAATTCTTCAATATCTATTACATTTAAAACACCCTCAAAAGACCCCTTCTATAAGTGCTTGAAAAAGCACATCATGTGGACTTTTTTTAAGTCCCTACCGGGATGGGGTTGGACACTGTTGGTACAAATCGTTATCTATAAGGCCGTCACTATGATTAGAATTGTAATTCGAAGATTTAATAACCAAAAATGACAAGAATTCCATGTTATGTATAAAGCTGAAATATAAAGATTTTCGGCTCGCTTGCTGCGCTCGCTCGCCAAAATATATCAAAATTTAGGGTTGCCTATTTATACATTTAAATCACCCTCAAAAGACCCCTCTTAAGTGCTTCAAAAAGCATATCATGAGGACTTTTTTAAAGTCCTTACCGGGATGGGGTTGGGGTTGAACACTTTTTCAGAAATTAGGGGCGCAATTTTCGCGCTTGCCACGGGCGCCGTTTTCCCTAGATACGCCACTGACTACCAAGTACAGTCAGTATAGTAGCCTACTGGAAGCAGCAAGCTCTGGAAGCTCTGGGAGTAGCAAGTTACTTGCTACTCAATGTAATTAGTAATAGCACATGGACTTGGTAATCTTTAGTAATAGTAGATATGAATTTTTTCAATGACTGAAAGTTAAAACTGAAAGATAACTGAATGTGAGTCTACAAATTGTGGTTGGATGACTAAATATTGCGCCTAAAATTCATTAGGTATCTAGGTCTAGGAACAGTGGCGTGACTACGGGGGCATGGGGGGGGGGGGGCACGTGCCCCCCCCCCCCCCCCCCCATCCGCTGATTTAAAAAAAAGGAAAAAAGAAAGAAAAAACCTACGAAAATGGCAATTCAAGGGTTAGTAAAACTGCTTTTGAAATCGACATGAAACGATGATCAAGAAAAAAAGATATTTTTTTTAGATTTCTTTTAACCATAATTATAATCAAAGAGGTATAACATTGTTCAAAAAGCCCGGAGACGACAAGAGATTGTGATTCAGCGTGATTCCTGGTTGGAATTTTGAATACAAGTAGGATGTGCGCAGTGTACTCAGAATATCGGAATGGCAAAAAGAGTCGCTGCAATGTTGCGCAATGTTTGATAGGTTGTACACATTTGCTATCAAAGCTTGATCATTGATTTTGCAGTGTTGCTTTACATACTAGTCTATATTAAAATGCCTTGCATTGCCAATAATAAGACTTGACCTTGGCTATTTCCTAACTTTTCCATCTATATGAAATACACACACTCACAAACACAAACAAATTAGGGGATGCTCTATATAAAGTGCAGATTTTGGACATCCTTCTCCCGCTTGGTCACTTCGACGCCCCCTCGCTGGTCATACCTCCCCCAATCATGAACATAAACCGACACCCTTGACTACCAGTGGCGGATCCAGGGGGCGCACCGGGCGCCCCCTCCCTCCAATGCGAAAAAAATATACATGTAGCTACAAACGACAGTTTTTGGATGGTAAAATGTCAAAATTTTCAAGCTCGCTCGCTTCGCTCGCTCGCATTTAACCGTTATATGCCATTCTCCTGAAGTTACTGCCAGTAATTGCCAGCAGTTGCGCCCGGTGCGCCCCCCCCCCCCCGAATTTCCAGAGCGAAAAAATATAGCTACAAACGGCAGTTTTGGGACTGTAAAATGTTAAAATTTTCAAGCTCGCTCGCTTCGCTCGCTCGCATTTTATCGTTATGCAATTCTCTTGATGTTGCTGTCAGTAATTGCCAGCAGTTGCGCCCGGTGCGCCCCCTCCCCTTAATTTCCAAAGCGAAAAATATAGCTACAAACGGCAGTTTTGGGACTGTAAAATGTCAAAATTTTCAAGCTCGCTCGCTTCGCTCGCTTGCATTTAATCGTTATGCAATTCTCCTGATGTTGCTGTCAGTAATTACCAGCAGTTGCGCCCGGTGCGCCCCCTCCCCTTAATTTCTAAAGCAAAAAAATATAGCTGCCAACGGTAGTTTGGGGACTTAAATGGCAAAATTGTCAGCCTCGCTCGCTTCGCTCGCTCGCATTTAATCGTTATGCCATTCTCCTGATGTTACTGCCAGCAACTGCCAGCAGTTGCACCCGGTGCAACCCCCTTAATTTCCAAAGCAAATATATATATATATATATATATATATGTATATATATATATATATATATACATACATTACGGCAGTTTGGGGACTTAAAATGTCAAAATTTTCACCGTTATATGCCATTCTCCTGATGTTACTGCCAGTAATTGCCAGCAGTTGCGCCCGGTGCGCCCCCCCCCCCCCCCGAATTTCCAAAGCGAAAAAATATAGCTACAAACGGCAGTTTGGGGACTGTAAAATGTTCAAATTTTCAAGCTCGCTCGCATTTAATCGTTATGCAATTTTCCTGATGTTGCTGTCAGTAAATGCCAGCAGTTGCGCCCGGTGCGCCCCCACCCCTTAATTTCTAAGGCGAAAAAATATAGGTACAAACGGCAGTTTTGGGACTGTAAAATGTCAAAATTTTCAAGCTCGCTCGCTTCGCTCGCTCGCATTTAATCGTTATGCAATTCTCCTGATGTTGCTGTCAGTAATTACCAGCAGTTGCGCCCGGTGCGCCCACTCCCCTTAATTTCTAAAGCGAAAAAATATAGCTGCCAACGGTAGTTTGGGGACTTAAAATGTCAAAATTTTCAGCCTCGCTCGCTTCGCTCGCTCGCATTTAATCGTTATGCCATTCTCCTGATGTTACTGCCAGCAACTGCCAGCAGTTGCACCCGGTGCAACCCCCTTAATTTCCAAAGCAAATATATATATATATATATATATATATATATATGTATATATATACATATATTACGGCAGTTTGGGGACTTAAAATGTCAAAATTTTCAAGCTCGCTCGCTTCGCTCGCTCGCATTTAATCGTTATGCAATTCTCCTGATGTTGATGTCAGTAATTGCCAGCAGTTGCGACCGGTGCGCCCCCTCCCCTTAATTTCTAAAGCGAAAAAATATAGCTACAAACGGCAGTTTGGGGACTGTAAAATGTCAAAATTTTCAAGCTCGCTCGCATTTTATCGTTATGCAATTCTCCTGATGTTGCTGTCAGTAATTGCCAGCAGTTGCGCCCGGTGCGCCCCCTCCCCTTAATTTCTAAGGCGAAAAAATATAGGTACAAACGGCAGTTTTGGGACTGTAAAATGTCAAAATTTTCAAGCTCACTCGCTTCGCTCGCTCGAATTTAATCGTTATGCAATTCTCCTGATGTTGCTGTCAGTAATTACCAGCAGTTGCGCCCGGTGCGCCCCCTCCCCTTAATTTCTAAAGCGAAAAAATATAGCTGCCAACGGCAGTTTGGGGACTTAAAATGTCAAAATTTTCAAGCTCGCTCGCTTCGCTCGCTCGCATTTAATCGTTATGCCATTCTCCTGATGTTACTGCCAGCAACTGCCAGCAGTTGCACCCGGTGCAACCCCCTTAATTTCCAAAGCAAAATATATATATATATATATATATATATATATATATATATATACATATATTATTATACAGCTGTATATAGCTACAAACGGCAGTTTGGGTACTGTAAAATGTCAAAATTTTCAAGCTCGCTCGCTCCGCTCGCTCGCATTTAATTGTACAGTAAAGTTATGCAATTCTGATGTTGCTTCCATGCATGAGGTGCGCCCCCACCCAATGTCTTGACCCACGGTACGCCACTGAACACCCCCCTCTAAAAAATCCTGGGTACGCCTATGCACACAAGAACATAAATACAAGACAGAAAGCTTGTGTTGTTCTTTACCCGGATGAACCAGCAAAGATACAAACGATCAATATAAGCCTTTGATTAGTTTACAGTATTTCATAAGGAAAAATGTATCTTTAAGTTTTCTATGTAATCGCTTCATCTATTTTACAACATATATCACTATAGTCATGCTAGTGTAATTCTCACTGTGTCGTGCTTAAAATTAGTTCAGTTGGAATCCCATGACTTTTTATCAACTGAGAGATCTTTGAGTATTGATTGAGTCTACTATTCAAATTCAAATTCAAATTCAAACTTTATTTTCACTCTTTTTTCAACAGACTGTGCAAGAAACAATATGATAAATTTGACTATTGTATTAAGTCAAATTATAGATATGAAGTAAATCCAATGTTAAGCACGTGTGTTAAGATGAGTGCGAGGCCATTGACTACCTGTGGTGAGAAAGCCAAAGACTCCGAGACGGTAGTTGACAGTGACGACGATAAAGTCCTCAGTGAATGCCATCAAGGGGACAGGCTCGTACACGAAGCTAGATCCCGCACCCACGGTGTACATTCCCCCATGAAACCAAACTAAGACAGGTGCGCCGGTCGGCTGAAACGTGAATCAATTTTGGGTGCTGAAGTTACGATGAACTATCCTCGCTATATCAACACAGACTTGAGTTATGAATAGATTTCCCCCCCCCCTTATTTTTTTTTTTTGTAAACCTGCGTAAGATATCGTCTGTTAGATCTGTGCCTTCTATGGACCAAGACAGTGAATGTCGAATTTCAATCATAATTACAGCTGTATATTACTTAACCTGCTGACAAAATGAATATGAAGTTTGAAATTGAAATTGAAATTGAAATTCGAAAACACAAGGTTTATTCGAACCCGTCACCGTTTAGAATTTCAAATGTTTTATGGAAACTGTGATGAAGAGATATCTCCTTACAATTTTCCGACTATCCTCGACACAAATCTTCTCTCAATGTTTGTCTTTTACATGTTGTGAAAGGAAAAGCTTATATGACTCAAAAATAGTATTTTGGATTTGTAATGGCCTTAGCAAAAAGGACCTTCAAAGGAGAGCAGATTATAGTAGTTAGATCATTGACCAAAAAACAACAATCTTTTAATTTCTTTTTACTCTAACTGTCTAAGAAGTAGTGGAAGAGTTGTGAGGTGAGCACGTTATCGCCTTATCTTATTTGCATGATGACTGTCAGTTGCGTAAAAATGTGCGATTTTCCTTTACAATACTGAAAAGAAAATTGATTTCTCTTATTGTAGATGATTATTTCACTGTTCTTTTTCGTGTATTCAACGTTTTTGTTTTTTTAATACAGTAAACATGTAATGAGGATGAAGTTGAGTTTTACTTTAAAGGTGTCCTCACCCTCGGAGAAGGAGTGTGCACATTGAGGTACAGGCAGTCTTCGTCCACATTCCTAAATATTGGGATGGGAAGCAAGTCGTCCACGGGGCTCAACTGGGGACAGATTGCCCGGTCGCTCACGGCCAAGTACGTGTTCCCCAGGTCACCCTTCTTCACGGGCTTCTCGAAGCGCAGGTCGCCCACCGGCGGCTCCGCGTACGGAATGCCGAGGTACGCTTGGAAGGTCGTGCTCACGCGGAGGTACTCGGTCTCCTCGTAGTCGAGGGTGATGCCGGATACGACCGTCGACGAATGCGGCAACGTGACTCGAGGAGTCTCGGCCTCGACTCCGTACGCCAGCCACGCTGTCACTACTAACAGCAGGTGGGATATCCAAGTCGAAGAGGTCATCGTATCATAAGGTAAGTTGCTGACTTGCACTCGAAATTAATGAAGAGCGTTTCTAGTCGTAGAAGAGTCTTGTCGAGCTAATGGTAGAATGTCGAATGTCACAAGATGATCCAGGGATGTATAGGATATTGTCTGCGTGGCAATGCTAATAGACTTTGATGTGACGTCACATCCAAGAAGATGTCTGGGAAAAGTGGCAGTGAATTAAACCAATTGACTGACAAGCAAAAGATAATGTACTCCCAGGTTAACATTAAATTAACAAGGGTTGCTCCAAATATTGAGGCTTGGAAACCCTAACATCTGTTACAAATCATTATCGTCTGACTTGATAATGCTATCCACTCCTAGTTCAATAACATCGCACAATAATCACAATAATGCGACGACACTGATGTAACAGCCACGAACATGTAACATCGCATTAAATATGTGTAACTTAAACTTAATCCATAAAGTCCAAGACCACATTTCGTCAACTTACATTTCATGAAGACCGATTTTTTGTTGTTGGGAGTTATGGTCATTGTCTAAGTTGACTTTGAAAGAATGCTTAGTCGTCGGGAAAAGTCGTTAGGGAATATCTTTATTTATAATTTGCACGTAGTATATAAAGCAAAATAAATTTGTTCTAGACTTAGCTCTGTGCTATTGGACAATGCAAATTGTGTTTTCAGTCCATGAATACAATAATTGTCCCAATTCACGGCTATAGGGATTGTGTAGGTATGCGACTGGATGTATTCTATTTGTGCCGCCCCAAATAATCATACACGCAGCAACAAAAAGTCACTCTTTCCCTAATCAAAATAATTCAATTTTGACGGAGAAATTCTGCACAAAATAATTTGGCAAAGGTGTATCTACACTGTAAATTGACTGGCATCTATGTGAAAATAAGAATGAACTATTGAGTATATGTGACCGTGCATCACACAACGAACAAAAAGTCGCACGCACTGATTTTGTGTGAGAACTGAAAATAGGTGAAATAGGTCAAAAGAGCCGATCTTGACTTTTTCATATTTTCAGGAAGAGCAAGTCTTCTTCTACATTATGCTAAAATTTGGGATCATAAAATAGGCAGGAAAGTGTGTTTTCTAGCAGTTTATCTCGAACATTTTTTTTTGCAGAATAGTGTGATTGAGTGTGTCTTTAGAGTCCTCTTTTCATTTCTTAAAAAGCTTGTACTCACTCTCCACTCTCAACTCCTATAACTTTTGAAAGAATGATGCCACTGCTTTGAAAGTTGGCATTAATTAAGGACAAAGTGTGTTAATAAGGCATGCTCAATTTCAATTTTATCTGATAATCCCTTTATTGTTGTTACTCCAGTGGTTTACATCATGTTTTTGTTCCATTCATCGCACAGACAAGATTAAGCGCTTGAGTAAACACTGTACTTCAGAACCTCTTTTCTCAGTTCACACTTTTCCTGAGTGTGTGCTTTCTTTCCAATTTTTAGATAGGTTAGGAGAGTCCATTTGATTTGAGTTATACATCATTTTAAAGATTAGAGTCTGCTCTTTCAGAATATGCTCTTAACTAAAATTTCATGTCTGGCGATTTTTTGTTTGTTTTGTGGTGCAGGGTCACATATAGAGAGTGAGTGAGCTCACAGACAAAATTGTCATTTTTTTTCAAAAGACACAAAAGTCATTTTGTTTTTAATGTGAAACTAGATTTTGACCAATTTTGTATCTCATGTATGTTTACGTGCAGTTGTTGTTGATCTTTGAAAGTTGCCATTTTTGTGTTGAACTTATGCTCACTCATGCATGACGTAACAGATCACTCAAAATATTCAAACAGAAATTAGCGAATTCATAACGAAAAACCATGCACTCTAACATTGTTTTTTTGTTCTAAGCATTTACGTTAAGAAGTTACATCAGTTTGATTAAGGGGAATACATTTTTTGTTATTGTGTGTATTTTGTAAATTCAGTGAAATACTATACAAGGACACATTTGTGAAAGTTTAGGAAAGGCTGTTCAATGTTTTGATTTGATGGAATTTGTTTCTTTCGGTAGGTGGTTATCGCTGAATAGGATAGGTATTTCGATTCGTAATGTCATAGCCTGTGAAACAAGATAAAGAAAAAGTGAAAAAATGTAAAGGGAATTCCACTTTCTGCGAAACAAGATAAGAGCTCTTGAATAAACTTCAGACGGCACGATGGAGATCGAATGGTAGTATATCTTCAACTGAAATTATGTCAGTAGCAAGTCGAGGGAATGTGCACTTTGACGATTCAGCATTATACACTATAACATCTTATTGGCAAATCATGAGTCTGTACACGATACATATCCGCACGCTGCTGTGATGCAAGACGTTCCTCAACCCAACCACTTGTGCCCTAGGTAGTTTCACACAATGTCATCATTGCTACCACACCTGATCCAAGAGTAGACATAATTCAGAAGTCGTTTCTGTCATTATAATTCTATTGATAATATCACAATATGACCCAGCAGATAGCAATAAACCGGCTATGACTGTAACCTTCTTGTATACTTCATGTCTAAAATGATAGTAAAGTATGATCATTACACTTCGGAAGTATGATATACAGGAATTGAATTTATATATCTATCTTTGCATGATGTACACAACACGTTTCTCTTGTAGCTGTAGCTGTGAGCAAATAATCAGACGCATGAACATGACGAAGTAATGTAGTGACGTACACATTGTACATGTTGTACAATTACTGATTGGTAAACAAACACGCTGAAACTACAAAGTCTATTATTTAACGACGCTTTATCAGAAGCACTTATTCATACTATAAACATGATGGATCCCCGCAAATTGAGATGCAAACACCAACTTGAGCGTATGACCTTTACAGGTGTTGGCCATAATAGACAAGTACGTATAATAATATCGTACGTTTGCAGGAGTGCTAAGCAGTATGAATGCCCGTTGAACCCGCGCAGATTGAACAATATTGCTAAGAATGGACAGTCAGTTTACATAGGAAACGAAATGACGAGATGGACAATGCGGTAACGAAGGTATTAACGACTCTACTATAGCTTCTTTTATTTGATTTTATTCCGTTTGCAGTTCATGAAATTGTTTAAATCAAATTTTGTAATCGTCAACATTATCATGCGTATATGAAATGAAATGAAATTCTTCCTTCGAGATGTTTTCATTGCAACTGATTGACAAATTATCCTACATCGACGTAAATAAGCAATGAATTGATCACTGTATATAAGTATTTTTTTATCATCATTGCCCGGGAAGTGTGGCAAACTTTATTTATATGATTGCATGCAGGTTCTATGATAGTCTACTAATTAATTTGGTTGCATGTATGCGTGTGTGGTGCGGTCCAGGGAAAAGGGTTTCTTTCAAGGCCATTTACCCCTCCTTCCTTGAACATACGTACCCCTCCCGATAATAATAGTCTGATGCTGCATTTATGGAAAACAGTAAAATAGTAATAATCATGCATCATTTCGGTCTTCTCCTTCTCTTTCTTTTATCGATCAGCGATTATTCCTCTTTCTCCTTGTGGTCGGTGTTCTGGTGTTGTCGTATCATCTGCACAACCAATCGTCCCAGATGAATCTTCCTCGTTATGGCATACCAAAAGGTGTACCGCGCCGCAACGACCCAGCGACGACGGCCATCAGCCAACTTTCCCCTTCAAACTCCAGCACCCCCTTTAAGCCGAGAACGTCTCTACTCTTCGTAAAAACGCACAAGACGGGAAGTACTACCGTTGGAAACATTCTAAACCGATACGGTTACACACGCAACCTATCCTTCCTTTTGTACAAGAAAGACCGTTTCAAAATTGGACAGTTTCTTCAACACATTCCAACCAGATTAAGAGAAGTTTTTCCACCAATCGGTGTCAAAGATGGCGACTATGCCAATTACAGGAATTACGACTTTATGACTGCACACTGCCGGTTTCTCCCCAGTCTGAAATTCTTTAAAGTTGTCATGAGACCGGACACAAAGTACATCACAATTCTCCGCGATCCAGTTCAGCAGTGGGAGTCCACATTCTTCTTTTTCAAGTGTAACCCGAAAATCAAAGGGGAAAATGGATCTTCCGAAATCGACGAATTCTTCCGAAGTACTACTTCGTATGTGAAATCATTTCGCGGAAATTGTAAATATTACATACGAAATGGTCAGTGGTACGACTTGAGTGCCGACGACCGGATTCACACGAACAAAATGGTGATTAGCGACACTCTGCGCATTTTGGACCGCGAACTCGACCTGGTTCTCCTACTGGAATATTTTGACGAGTCGCTGTTGCTTTTAAAACGTCTCATGGGGTGGGACTTCTCCGACATCTTGTACATCCGGGCGAACGAGCGAGTCGCTAAATCGGAGATCACTGAAAAGCAGCGAGTCAAGATCAGCGCGTGGAATATGGCCGACGTCGCACTCTACCGGCACTTCAACCAGACCTTGTGGCGGAAACTTGCCGAGTATGGCAGCAAGCTTGAGAGTGACCTAATACATTTTCGCGATATGCTGTCTGTTCATCAGAAAACGTGTGGTTTGCAGAGCCAAAAGACAAAGTTTAGAAAAGTGTATGCCTACTCGGTGACAAATTCAACTGGATTTTGTCAAAATCTCGATGGAGTGAGTAATGAAAAGGTGGTGCATCGTCAGAGCACGAAGACAAATGGAACAAAGGGTGATATTTGAACTCTTTCTTCGAGGGATTAAGGCATGAAACGACAAGGAATATAGTAACTGACATATATTGCAAAGGAAAAATATTGTTGGGATGGTATAGTATTGGTGGAGATGAGAATTGGGTTTTCAACTTTTTGAAGAAACCACTCATGAAATAGTGCAGAGCATGCAAGCGTGTACCAATCTAAGAGAAATTTAGAGTTCATTAATAATATTTGATGAAAATCGATTCTGGAATGGCGAAGACATCCAAAAGCAAAGTAAAACAAAGCGATCGTATTAAAAGTTGGGTCCAACCTTTTATAAGGATAGCGCTCTGTTTTTGATATCTCGGCCATTTCAAAACCAGTTTTCATCAAATAAACGTTGGATTCCTCTTGGAAGTGCATGCTCTTTCATATTTTATATAGGTTTCTCATTACCTCACAAAAAAGAAAAATGTTAGAAACCTGAAATTAGGTCTGAACCTAAACTATACGATCCCTAAACTTAATACTCGATCAATGGAATGATAAGTTTCATGGAAAGTAAAAGGAAAGGTTTTAAATATCATAAGAAACATATAGAACCATAGACTCTTTTGTCAAAGAAATAAGCATGTCAGAGAAAGTTAAATTATTTATTCATAATAGCTGACAGATATTTTCGAAAATGTTCAATTTAAGTCCGTCATTCCGAAGATTTGTTGATCCGAATATGAAATATGGTTTGTTATTCCGAAGATTCGTTAAAAACGAAAAAAAAAACCACGTTTTTCCGAAGGTTCATTTCGTAATTAAAAACAAAAGAAGGTTCGTACTTCCGAACGTTTGTTTTCGAGCACCTTCTTTTCATTTTGGATTAACGAACGTCTAGGTATTGGGAATTTGTGTGTTCGGAATAACGAACGTTCCTTCGGAATAACGACTCTTATTTTCATTAATTTTTCGGATAAACAAACCTTCACAATACTGAACATCACCCCTAGCAATCTGTACACAGACATTCAGCAGCATCCATACATGCATTCATGTATCATGGATTCAACTCTTTGAGATCTAGGACGTGGGGAAAACTAATAATTCTGAAAAAAAAAGAATCCCAAACTTGCCAACGTTTCTTTTTTGTCCTTGATAAAAGCCATTAATCCGCAAAATGCAAATAGCACACTCATCTTGCATGGGAAGAGGACCAATATCGTTTGCAGTCAGAGACAACCCTTCACTTCGATCACTATTTTTAATTCTTTCAAGCTCCAACTTTTCTTCTTCTTTCATATTTCTTTTCATTATCTACCTGCTACAAAAACTGCATGCTCAAAATTGGAATATGTTTAATTTTGGTAGAATGTCACTCGCCCCCCCCCCCACACACACACATAAACAAAGATCGAAAACGTACCAAACTTCAGAATTTAAAAAAAGATACATCCCTAAATTGACCTTGCGTTTTCATTTCCATTTGGAAAACCAAATGGTGTTGACGTAGGCTCATACGGCGTTCTTGCCTTTATATTTAAAATGTTTTTTTTCCCCAAATTTTTGTACTCTGACTCTACTGTGCAATGTTTCTGTCTGCCACATTGTATGCAACACGAACTTGAAGAATAACAGCCAGTGGCCGAGCAAAGTCCTTTTATCATCGTGCCGAAATTAAATGAATGAATGAAGGATTATATTGGTATTTTTTTACTCAGAAGACTATAATTTTTATGAAGGCAAAAGGGACAGTTGCCCATTGGTCATGTCAAATGGATGTGAAGAAAACAATCGTACATCCACATCAAGTTTTATTGATGTCATTGACAGTGTACCAGGGTAGTAGAAGTAACTTTATTCAGAAAATACATGTATTCCCCACTTGATCTTCAGAGAACTAGTACTGCACCAACATTGAGACATGTCCCCCCCCCCCCAAAAAAAAAAAGAAAAAAAAAAAAAGAAAGAAAGAAAGAAAGAAAGAAAAAGACACATCATTTTAATTTACTATATAATAAAAATATCCATCTGGATTTCTTTATTTTCTCCCAATATAAAGACATTTCACACATACACACACTGTTCAAAACAGTCTTCTTGGTACATGTATGGTTCTGCTGTTTAAGAAAAAAAAAGAAAATGGTGAAACTTCAGCCTTGATGTTAGAAGATTTTAGAATCAAATGTACATCCAGTACTGTACTTTAACGGTGAAATAGTCTCTCTATACAGCGGGAACTGCATTGAAGTGTGTCATTTAACTTTGATGAGAACAATAGAAAAAAACAACAGTTCTATTTTCTTCACAATCGGATATCAAGCAAAGTCATAGAATTCGTAAGTCTACTGAAACAAAATTTTCCACAATCAATCATAAGTTAAAGTGTGGCTGCATAATTAATAATTAATCTACAAATTGGACAGGGCAATAGAAAATCATGTCACAACTCTCCACTTGATTGGCATAAATCATGAAATCTTTATGATTCACAAATTTAAACCCCCTCCCTACACAAAATTATCACATTGAATTGCCACAACCTTAGATTTAGATCGATGGGAAAGACTGATGTAGTTCTGTTTTCTTGATTCCATGTCAGGTAGTAAAGTTTATGAAACTTGCGTGAAACTGAAAGCACTTGGGAGATTTGTGACAGCACGATTTCTTCCGCTCATCAGATCTGCATAATGATCCAGAGTTTTATTACAATAAAAAAAGAACAGTTCAATGCCAATTTTGGAACATTTTGAAGTTCATCATTATGCAAATAGAGCAAAATAAAATCGTAGTGATAGCTTATTTGTAACATAAATAGGAATAGTGTTGAAGTTAGAGCATGAAATATTCCATATTTTCATATGATTTTTTTTCTGTTTAGCAGCTTTAATCACAAACATTTCATTAACTTGCCTTGTGATCACACTCTTTATATGCAACTGTGACTAATAGTTTACTGCAAGAAAAAAAAATTGTAAAAATTCAAAATGATATGAAATTCTCACGTTTTCTCTGATTGTCATGAAATTACCTTTGTCTTGCTTTATTTCTGTATTTATCGAAATAAAACTTATACATGAACTTCCCTCATGTGAAAATTGCTGAGTATGTAGCGAGATATAAGAGAAACATTGTCTGCTGTGACATAGTTAGTATGACTACATCAGATTGTCAAAGTTTGGTCAAGGAAAAAACAGAGATCCTGTATACCACTGGAAATGACATAATACGTGTACACTGTATACAGGGTCCTGTTTCATAAAGCTGTTGTAAAGTTGCGCATGACTTTACAAATGACTTAAATATGGCAAGCCGAGTGGGTTTCCTAATCATTGTCTATTTCAATAGCTAAAGTTGAAATTTGCAGATGGTAATGATTATTCCTACATTTTAACACACATTTTTAGTTGAAAGTGTAGTTTTGTCCCAATGGAGGTGAAATAGTGACATACAGTTGTACTTTGTTAAAACGTAAGGAAAAAAAAATGGGCACACATACTGGCACTTCATAGTCCAGTCGTTCGCAAGGTCATGCGTAACTTTGTGAACAGCTTTAGGAAACAGGGCCAAGATATGAAATGCTTTTTGTGGCATCGTTGATATAATTTGCCCTGCAGGATATCACCTCCATGCTGGGACACAAGGAGTTTGCTCTAAGGTTCATAGCATAGAAGTTAGATTCCGTGCGGGCCAATTTACACACCAATACATTCTGAACAAAATATCAACTGCGCTGCCCTTAAAGGGATCGTATACTTTTGGTAGAGACATAACTTCAGGTTTCTAACATTTTTTTTTGTGAGTTAATGAGAAAACTCTTATGAAATATGAAAGAGCATGTAATTCCAAGAGGGATTCTACATTTATCTGATGAAAATTGGTTTTGAAAAGGCTGAAATATCCAAAACAGAGCAATTCTAATTCTTCTTAATTTTACTTTGTTTTTGGATGTCTCACCCATTCCAAAGCAGATTCTCATCTGACAAACTTTGAATTCCTCTTAGAATGGTATGCTCTGTATTATTTCATAAGTGGTTTCTTGGTATCTCACAAAATAAAAGCCCAATCCTCATCTCCACCAATACTATACCGTTCCTTTAATATTTGCACTGCGCTTGCATCGGACAAAGGTCACCTCTCGTTCTATGGAAGCCTAGCATTTTCCTGTGCATGTACATATGTACCGCTACATACCAAAATGAAAGCCGTTTAGTACTATGGGGCACATTAGGTACTATATGGCGCCAGCTTAGGACTATTTTTGAACAGATGAAGGTCATTGCTAATTTATGCCCTCAATTTCAACCAATCAAAATCAAGGATTCATCTCATGAATATGTAATTTTAAACATGTATATACTGATGAATTGTCATGACTTCCTCCATAGTGTCTCCTGCCATTTCTTATCTTCTAAATCCAACTTTCTAAAATCAACCATTCACAAACTTTGTTCAGTGATTGTAAGTGCCATTGTTTCCTCAACATTTCATACCTGCAGGGCTCTATCTAACGCAGGTATTTCTCACCCATTGACTAACATCAGCAATAAGTTCTTTATATTAACTAAATAAGTAAGTTGTTAATTTCCATTCCTTCTCACCATCTTCAATCTGTAATACATATTAGTCTTGACCTCCTAGACCCAACGATGTGCTGACAAATACAATGCCCCAAACAAAAACAAAACAAAACAAAACAAAACAAAACAAAACAAAACAAAACAAAACAAAACTCAACACAACAATTTTGATGCATTGTAGGAATGTGGTATCATCATAAATTTGTGGAAAGCACTCAAAAGTATAATGTGATCATCACCTTCTTGGTGTTTCTGTCCTATGTCTTAGCACTGTAGGACACCTTATAATGTAAAGCACACAGTGCTCATCCTGAGACATTTCACCTTGAAGAATCATCCTGGCAAACTATGACTTTTTGCAAAATTCACACACATTATAAAGACTAAAAGGCCAGGATCACTTCTGAGTGTCGATCTCTGCTCAGTAAACATTACGTAACAACAACAACAACAACAACAACAACACATAAACAAACAGATGATAAGTAGAAATGCAGAAGTGTCTGTACTTGATTGCCTGTTATTTTTCAGCCTCTTGCAGTATATAAAAAAAGATAAAAACAGAACCTGAAGTGTGGGAAAGCATTGCACAGTATTGCATTTCATTAATAACTATGACTATTTTGTGGGCTAAAGCAAAGCAATAATATGTACTAGGTACTTGGCAGTGAATAAGATTGATTGACAATCTGCATAAGTTTGATATCACTTCACATTAATCGTTAGGACATGGTGAAGACACAATAGGGTACAAATACTTCACATTCATTCCCAGTTGGTCCATGTGTCGTTATGGAGAGCTGGGTTAGCGTTGGGGTCACACTTGGGCCAGTTAACGGGAACGGAAGACCGGTAGTAGACCTGGAGCCGGTCCAAGAGGAACTCCACCATCTCGCTGTTCTGATCGGACAGGTCCGTCTTCTCGTTGGGGTCGTCTCTGATGTTGAAGAGCCAGAGGTTCTTGCCCGGGGGCGTGACTGGGTGGAAGGGGTGAAGACCCGAGTCTGGGGTTGGAATCCAGCTCCCATTGCCTGCCAGATACAAGATTTAAAAACTGTTCAAGATATCACATTCAATGCATATGTGTAGGTAAGTTGCATCACAAAACATCCTACCATAGAACAATTTTGCAATGAAGCCTAAAATATCAGAAGATATCACTATTTTTCTAATTAAACCATAACTGTAGACCGTTTAGTCTAAAAACATTTTTATTATACTTATTGTTCACATTTTGTACATTTAACAATACTCAACATTGATTATAATGATTCAAATTTTTACATTGGTTGTTTCTATCCCCGACTGTTATATTAGAAGTATTTTGAAGCACTAAAGCTGGGTTTTTGTTTCATCTGCAAATGGTAAATAGTGCATTTAAGAACTCTTTTAACCCTTTCAGTGTCAATGACTGAAATGTGCACAAACTTCTCATACATATGGACAGGAATCCATGTGGCAAGCACGGGGTTAACAGATGAAGAGACCTCACCAAGTTAGGTGACAAATGAAATCTCTGGGTTGTTCAAAGGTCATCTATGCAGTCAGTATATGAATATATCGGAAATACCATAGAGGTATTATGTTCCCTTTAGCAGAGTTGTGTCACATATAATGCTCATGTTTACAGCTTACAGATACATCTTTCTTACTTTTTTTTTCTTTTGGGGTTGACTGTAATCTCATACTAAGGTAATGAGCTGGCTCAGTGAGATCACAATAGGCATGCACAATGGAGTGTTGTCTCTGTCTGTAAACTAGTTGTCAATGAACAGAGATTACCTAATTCATCTATACTGTATTTTTTTCACCTTGGCCTTCCTGCTGGACTGGGGCACTTACTATCAAAAGTTGAGAGGACTTGCATATATTATCTACAATTATGCAAAGCCTGGGTAGATTACAGGAGGCGCATTAAAAAGTTTGGCAAGTTATGCTAAGTGCTTTGACATGTAAAGGGGTAAGGGATAACGGAATATGATACGTATAGGGCATGAAATGGAATCCCCTGTGTAAGAGAGTCAAAATTAACCTGTTGAAGACGGGCTGATTTTGCTACAACACACATTTCCAATAGACACATGCCCGAGTATACTCAGGACTTGTCAAAGACCACTGAAGTACTGTGCAACAAGACATTTTTGCATAACGAAATTTTTGTGTATTGGAGACAATGATCTTTTTTGCCACATGAAAATTTTCGGGAGTTACCATTGACATTCAGTACATATAGTGAGGAAGAACTTCACAAAATCAACTTAGGCTCTTGTAAAATTCACAAAATGAAAATGAATGCAAATATTTCTGGTTTTACAGTGTGTAATGCTGCAATGTCCCTAGAGTACTAACGATAAATAATCCACTCATTTGCAGAGAAGAGGGTGCGAAACATAGCAAGTGGTTCCTCCCACTCACGGACATGCACTCTTGGAAGCCAGAGAATAATGTTGACCTTTTGTGATTCACTTATAAGGTGACCAGCAATGGTCAGATTGCGGGTATCCATAAGACACCCCCCTGACACAGGACGTGAGGAAGAGACTGCATACCTGGCTGACCGGTGATCAACTTCCAGTCCTTGTACCGGATGGCCGCCCTGATGGACTGGTTGAACTTGCTGGGGAGGATAGGTGAGGCATCGTTGGCCTCCTTGCACGCTTCGACAGAATTAGATGGCCAATATCTAAGAGGATCGATGTTGTGTAGGAGTTCATGGCGGGGAGATGCAGACCCAGTCCTGGAAGAAAGCAGAATGAGAAAGTCATGAATGAGGTGTTTCCTTTCGACGTAAATCTACAAAAGTGTACATGGGTTTTCATACCTAGAACATCTTGATCTAAACAAAATGATGATATTTCATATCCAACTTACAGTGTAGCTCCTTTTACTCAAAGAAGTCATCCAACATAAATTTCATTTCCTTTAACCCATTGAGGACAGTTTGATTTTGCTACAACACGCATTTCCCATAGACACCCAACCGAGTATACTCGGGACTCGTCCTCAATGGGTTAAAGACAATATTCTATGAGTAGATGTCTTCCAATTAAACGAGCAAGTATCCAGTTTGATATTCATCGGGCAACAAGTTTTTGCTTGTTTTATAAATGTGAAACAAAATAAATCTTTGCTAAAAATTACAAATAAAAACAAAATCAAACGCAGGAAAAAACTTACGAGTTGATAACTTGCTCATGCTTTGTTGATATTTGATAAAGAGTAATCTGTAGTCAATTTTTGTCATTTTCATCTTCCTTTGAATATTATAACTCAAGTTGATAGTAATTAAATGCTTTGGTAATTTGTAATGAGAATAGGTCCAGATATATTCAAGAAAAGATATGGACAGCCACGAAATGTTTGTCTTAAATATGGCTTTCACCTGTACTGATATGTGACCCTGCATCACAAAACCAACAAAAAGTCGCCTGACATGGATTTTTAGTTAAGGGCAGATTCTGAAAGAGCAGACTCTAAGCTTTAAAATTTTGTATAACTCAATTTATATGGACTCTCATTCGACTCCTAACCTATCTAAATATTGGAAAAAAAAACATGCACTCTGGAAAAGTGTGAACTGAGAAAAGAGGCTCTGAAGTACATGGTCTATTCAAGCACTTAGGCTTCACCAAACCGTGCTAGCTGTGCGATGAATGGGACAAAAAACAAGATGTAAACCACTGGAGCAACAACAATGAAGGGATTATTGGATTAAGCTGAAATTAAGCATGCTTTATTAACACATTCTGTCCATGATTACTGCCAACTTTCAAAGCAGTAGCATTATTCTTTCAAAAGATATTTGAGTTGAAAGTGAAGAGTGTGCAAAGGATTTTCAAGAAATATAAAGGGGCCTCTAAGACATACCTGATCTCACTACTTTACACAAAAAGAGGTTGTAGAAAAACTAATGAAAATACACTTTCCCATTCATTTTATGATCCCAAACTTAGGAATAGTGTAAAAGAAGAATAGCTCTTTCAGAAAATATGAAAAAATCAAAACTGACTTGGTTGACGAGTTTCACCATTTTTGAGTCCTCAAGTAAAATCAGGGGGTGCGACCTTTTGTTTGTTTTGTGATGCATGGTTACATATTTTCTTTGAGTCGATCATACAACATATTCTTCAAATAAACTATGAGACGGAGCATTATACATATGTGACCCACTACAACAAAAGGATCCTAAAGACGCTGACGGCCAAGCCAAGAAAATCGAGTTTAAAGTCACAACATCAAAATTTGTCAAAACAATCGGATTTCTGTTTCTGCCATAGTTTTGTAGTCTAATGTTTTGTCCATCATCCGCTGAAATTTCGAAGCTAAATGGTCAAAGGAAAGGCAAGAAATTAGCGTTTTTCTGGGCCATGATTTTCCGACTTTCAATGTAAGAGAAACGGGTCCGAAGATTTGGATTTAGCGCCGCAACTAGACTCTGCCCCTAGCAACGAGGGAGTGATCTTATTGGTCAGTGCTTGGCATCCTGATTACCGATTGGTCGTGCGTAGACCGCTGGCGCTAAGCTTGACTGAACATAGCGGAGGTCGCCAAGAGCGTGCCTTCTACTGTCAAGCGGTGAAAACTGTCTCGCCTTCCGGATCCTATGACTATGATAGCGTCGGAAGGACAACTTTGAAGGCATTTTTCTCGAAACTCTGATTTCCTAAACCAATTGACATGCGCTGATAAAATCATCGATATCTCCGCAACCGAGTACTTTTATGAGTTGTGTTATATATAGAATTAAAGTAGAAGAGTATGGGAATAATATCATGCCATTTTCAGAAAATTGTCCTCCCCTGACTTTCGGATCCTTTTGTTGTAGCAGGTCACATATTTACATCTAATTTTATAGCATGGTCATTTGAAAATGGACTGGAAATTCATGGTGCTATGATTTCATGTAGTTGCAACTTCTTACCCAATGTAAACATCTGCATTAGACTCATATGACATGAAACACAAAGGTGTTATGGTGATAAGTACCGTAGTACAACTTCTTACCAAAGAAAACATCTGCATTAGACTCACATGACACAAACATGATGGTGTTATGGCTGGTGTATAAAGTACAGCAGCTACAATGTCTAACCCAAAGTAACATCTGCATTACACTCATATGAGACACCAAACTTGAATTCTACACCAGTCATCAACTCTATGGTTACACCTGGACATCTATTTTCATAATTTGTTTTTTTCACAATGAGTATGAGTAAAAGAATGGCAGAGATTAGTAATGAATGGAACAATATTGGCAGTTTGCGTCTCAAATCTGTCATGTAGGGAATACCAACCTGATCGCATTCCAGACGTTGTATCCATCTAGGGCGGAGCTGTTGACTGTACCCCCTGCCACGCCCTGCACCAGGGTGGGATACCAATCACTGACGTGGATCAGCTCCTTGCTGACTGTACCTCTCACTGATGGGTCCAGGAGGGGGCTGGCGACGAACCCCACCCCATGTACACCCCCTTCCCACAGGGATTTCTTCCAACCCCGAAGGGGCCAGTTGTTTCCTCCCGAAAGAATTTGTCCTCCATTATCTTGGTTGAGATGCAATGGTAGAAGATATGGAAATGGAGATTAAGACAGGTGACTATAGAGATTAAGACATGGAAATAGATATTGAGATATAGACGACGACTATACTTGTTTCATCTACAACTGGTTCCAATAATATGTGCAATACTACTCTACAGAATACTTTCCAATACTATATAACTTTTCATTTCTTACTCCCAATAACCTTGCACAGAAATGAAAAGCTTTCTAATAATGTTTTTTTTTAATTATCATTTACAATTATCTTGAACAGAATAGTAGACATTCCAATAACGTATTTGTTTTCTTTTATTTCCAATATTCCTAATCCTCAACAGGTATGGTAAGCTTTTTAAAATTCTATAATTTTTTAGATTCTATTTCCAAAAGCCTAGAAAACATAGAAAGCACAGAAATTTTACAGCAGTCAGTGATATGACAAACATACAATGTAGTTGAAAAAAGATACTAGTATCGATCTGAAATTCAGATGCATCCATGTGTGCAAGACAGTAGGCATGTAAAACAATAGGCCAGTTCCTTATGCTCATAATTACATGTATATCATATTTCATCAAAGCAGAGAAATTTCTAAGAGCAGGACATCAAAAACTCAAATAAAAAAAAAAGAAAAAGATCCCTTTGTATTACTAATCAACCTAGATGAGACCGACACCAACGAATCATACAGCCCATGAAATTGACACGAAGCAAATAAGGCCCAAGAGACTGACATATTTCGAACTCTTGGGCTGTTTTTACCCAGTGTTGGCCCACGGGCCTTATTTGCCTCGTGTCCAACTCATGGGCTGTATGACTCATGGACCTTTTTTTAAGTGTCAAACTCATGGGTTATATGACTTGTGGGTATGGGTCTCGTTGGGTGACCCCCCACATATTACTGTCACAACAAATGATGTTCAGAATGTAAATTTCTGCTCAACTTTGCACCTCCTTTCCAGCATATCTTAGCTTCATTATTCTTCAATATGTTCATATTTCATACCTTTGTCTAACCGTAAAGTGCGCAATTGTGGAAGCTTTTTAAGATGCTTTATCCAAAATGATTTGAACTGAAATGAATTGAAAATGAACTTTATGGCCTATGATGTGATTCCTTAACTGAATAACTGAAAGGAAACAGTTCTTTCACTCCATTCATAATCCCCCTCCCTCCATAAAAAAAAAAGAAGAAGACAAGGCCTGATATTTGGTATACCTGTGGAAAATATGAGGATTGTATCATCCCACAGCTTAGTCTCTTTCAAGGCTTGTGTGATATTTCCCACGGCTTCATCCATGCAGGACACCATTCCAGCGTACTGCCGCCTTGCTTTGTTCTGAATGAAGCTGTACTGCTCTGTGTACAAGACGGGGACTTGGAGCGGGCTATGGACAGCTTGAAAAGGGATGTACAAAAACAATGGCTGGAGGGAAAAGAAAACAAATACTCACGTAAATAACAAAAAGTATTGGCTAAGAACAAGGATAACATTTCTGCAGCAACTTGCACATAACCGTCAGTGGTTAGAAGAGTGCATACTACTTGTGTAAATTTTGTATTTCCTGTGTTGTTAAATGCCATTCATTTATGATCTAAACTGTCCACAACATTAACACATTCATCATGTACATAGGGTCCTCTGAATGTCTTTTGCTTTGTGTGTATTTACGACTGCAACATAACTCTGAAATTAGTCATGGGGAATCGATGTCACACGTCATACATGATATCTTTTTTTTTTACCTTTGTCAAACAAGCAATGCTCTGTCATTAACAATATTTGGCCCTTATAAAAAGCAATAGGCCTACATATTATTGCGTGATTACAAAAAAAAAGCAACTTAATTCAATACAACCACTTGCATTGATCATGGATTTGTTGTGCATGTAATGAAATTAAGTTAAGTTTGATCAAGATCATGCAATGCATACCTACAAGAGTTCAAGAGGCAACACCAACAATTAAATTTATGAGATTACCAACAGAGAAACATGTAAGTGACTGGGAAGCAAACCCCCATGATAAGCAAACATTGAAAAGCTGGGCTGAAAGTTGCAGATATCTAAGTACCAAATATTTATAAAATAAAACAAAAGAAAAGAGAGGAAAGTGACTCAGAAGTTAAGTTTAAAGGGATCATATAGTTCTGGTTGAGACCTAACTTTAGGTTTCAAATATTTTTGGGTGAGATACTGAGAAACTACTAAAGAAATACTAAAGAAAGAGCATGTAATTCCAAGAGGAATCCAACGTTTATTTGATGACAATTGGTTTTGAAATGGCCGAGGTATCCAAAACAGAGCGATCCAAATAAAAGGTGGGACCCACCTTTTATTAGGATTGCTTTGTTTTACTTTGTTTTTGGATGTCTCAGCCATTCCAAAACCAATATCCATCAAATGTGACACTGCACCTCAAAACAAACAAAAAGTCGCCAGACATGAATTTTTAGTTTAGACCATATTCTGAAAGAGCAGACTTTAAGCTTTAAAATGATGTATAACTCAAATCAAATGGACTCTCCTAACATACCTAAATATTGGAAAGAAAGCACAAACTCAGGAAAAGTGTGAAGTGAGAAAAGAGGCTCTGAAGTACAGTGTCTATTCAAGCGCTTAATCTTTACCAAGCCGTATTGGCTGTGCAATGAATGGGACAAAAGACAGGAAGTAAACCACCAGAGTAACAACAATGAAGGGATTATCAGATTAAACTGAAATTAAGCATGCCTCATTAACACATTCTGTCCATAATTAATGCCAACTTTCAAAGCAGTAGCCCTATCCTTTCAAAAGTTATTAGAGGTAAAAGTGAAGAGTGTGGACAAGGTTTCTCAGAAATGAAAAAGGGATTCTAAAGACACACCTAATCACACTATTCTACCAAAAATGTTCGAGATAAACTGCTAAAAAAACACACTTTCCTGCCCGTTTCATGATACCAAATTGTAGCATAATGTAAAAGAAGACCCGCTCTTTCAGAAAATATGAAAAAGTCAAGTTCGGCTAGGTTGACCCATTTCACTTATTTTCAGTCCTCACGCAAAATCAGTGTGTGCGACTTTATGTTCGTTTTGAGGTGCACGGTAACAAATAAACTTTGAATTCCTCTTAGAATGGCATGCTCTGTACTATTTCATAAGTGGTTTATTGGTATCTCACAAAAAGTTAAAAGCCCAAATCTCATCTCCACCAATCACTGTACCATCCCTTTAAATCTTTTATACCTGAGTAGCATCATGGTTGTGAATGATTTCCTTCGCTCTCTTGGCAAAGATGTGAGTAGAGTAGTTTCCCTTGTATTCATCTTCCACTTCTGTCTCGCCATCTCGGAGGTCCTTGCCATTCCAGCCGTTGGATGGGTGGGTGTGTTTGTAGTAATCTTCTGAACCTGTGAGGTAGCCTGGATGTGAACAAAGAGCATGTCTGGTGTTTGAGCTCAATTGATCAGTTTAGGAATTACTGGTAGAAAGGATCTACGACAGAGCACAGTTTGGTGGCCTCGCTATTAAAAATACCTTGTAGATGGATTCTTGAGGTTTGAATTTTCTTCAGTTTCATGGACTCTTATTGTGTCCCCAAAGCCAGCATGGATCCTAGTAGCAGTCTTAAATACAACAACTAAATCAAATAACTACGGTATCCATTTGGTGATATTTCTCTTTTGGGGTTAACCTCACGTGCAATGTAGATTGGCAAATTCACATACTGAGAAGACAGAAATTCCTTAGTCTAAAGAAAGATAGGAGTGTTTTTAGGGGGCAAGTAATCCCGATATCCAACAAAATTTTATCAAAGTGTTGTGTATAATATGAACTCATTGCTAATGCCAACAGAGTTAAGTGCCATACATTGAATCTATGGAAATTACTGAAATTCGGAGGCAATGGTTAAAAAGCAATTTACTCAGGGACACTAGTGCCATATTCTGGGGTTTGAACCCTGAAACTCAAGGGCATGTTTGTCTCACCAAAGAATGTTTGGAAGCCCCTCCTGGTGGGCCAGCAGGCCTTCTTGTAGAAGCCAAGATGCCACTTGCCCACGATGTGTGTAGCGTACCCTACCTTCAGGAGCTGGTCAGCTAGGGTGGGGTCCTCCACAGGAAGGCAGCTTGGCTGGGGTGACCATATGATGCTATGCTGTAACCCTGTGTGAATCTGAATAATTGAGATCAGTAAAAAATTAGCAAACAAGACAGAATTAATTTCTCATAATATAAAATAAAATTCATATCATACTCATTATAGATGACTCATACAAGCTTCTTTTCTTCTTAATTTGAGTTGAAATCAATTGTAAGACAGATATTACTTGAAAAATCTAAGACACAAACAAGTACCGGTATTGTATTTACAACTCTCCGACAACAGACTCTTTCTTATGGGCTAGCAACAGCTCAGGTATGCATTTTATGTTAAGAAACACAAAAGATATATTTTTGCTGATAAAAAAGAACAAAGAAAGCGAGAAACAAATTTACTTGGGATTTGCACATTTTCCTTTATGTGGGACTTGGACCACAAGTCTGCAAATTTCGACATGTTATGGCTATTTCTTTCTTTATTAGTTGCCGATCTCCTTTCTTAACTTTTGGCTAATTTACCTGTTTTTCAAGAGAATTCACACTTGATTGGGCACATTTCTCTTCAATAATGTAGAACAAATCTAGTATCCAGTTATAGAATGGCATGATTGAGTCAATGTGCATGCACTGTGGATCATAATAAAATGGTAGTATAATAACTGACCTCAATATGTGTAATCAGCTGAACTGCAGACATTTCACAAGGAAGGTTAGTTTTTGTGTGTGTGTGTGTGTGTGTGTGTGTGTGTGTGTGTGCTTTTTAAACATTTTGCTATCATATTTGTTTCGTTACTGATAATGAGGCTTTCCCAAACCTGGTATTTCCCACTCATCAACTGGCTCCTTGTTGGTGTGCAAATTGGCTGCACATAGTAGTTCTCAAGTTTTACACCTTCAGCAGCCAGCTTATCCAGATTGGGAGTTTTGATCTCTGAGCCATGGTAACCGATGTCATGGTAACCATAATCGTCTGCCAGGATGAAGACGATGTTTGGTCTCGATGGTGCGCAATGAATTGAAGCGAGACATAGTAGCAGTACGGAGCAGCAGAGGAGCAATGGGGATGAGATAGAATACATCATGTCCTGAAACCTGTTCTGGCAGAAAGACAGACAGAATGATTAACATCAGTCCTCAATCAGGACTGTATAAAGTGTGTGCTTTAAACATGCTAAACTTTATTAAGACATGACAACAATGTTGATTATAGATCAACAAATGAAAGCTCAATTTTCTACTTTCAATTTCAAATAAATGGATAATCTATGGCACTGGTACGTGCCGTATTCTTTTCCCAATAATAGAATCGCTACTTAAAGTAAATCAAAATATTTGAAAGCTCTTAGATCTAGCTGGAAGTGCACTTATTTGTCATAATTACCAAGTTAATCATCATGTTTGAAATCGGTAATCCCTTGCTCCATCATCCACTACCTAGCCTGCACCGGCCCAAACGTGAAGCATTATAGTGCCCCGAGGTTACTGCTCCACCAGAGTGGACATAATTTTGATTTTATAAGTTCAATAGATATTGGAAATTCTCTTGTTGAGGCAAAATTTTATATGGACACCTTAAAAAAAAAAAAATAGAAAAGCACTCTGAGAGCGCAGACCTCCGTCAAGCAGCTACTTTCCACCGATGATCTTGCTCTTCCACAGAGATCAAACACTGAAAAATCGCCTGATTTCCCAATATACACATGTAGAAGCCTTTGTTACGTCTTAAACCCTCAGCAGCGCGGCGCTCCTCGCCCCAGCAGAAACTAGAGCACACACTTTAGTACGCGAATGAAAACCTCAGAAATGCGCAGCTTGAACTTCCAAGTTCATTATTGACCCTATCTGGTAAAATATCGAAAATCCTTCATAAAATCCATAAAAATTTCCAGATCACTACCAAAATTCAATCATCTGTTCCTTGTGTCATTGTAATCTTAACCTTTCCTGCGAGTTTCATCTAAATCCGTGCAAAACTTTTTGAGTTATTTTGCACACGGGCAAACAAACAAACAAACAAACAAACCAAAAAACCAACCCAACAAACTAACGGAACAAAAACATAACCTCCTCCCTTGGCGGAGGTAAAACACAGATCAGATGCACTTAATTTCAATTTGTGGACATCTGTGCAATTTATAGCAATGCCAATGCCACCTAGAATTTAATTTGTCTTTTTTCATTCCCACATCATCTCTCAGGACTCAGGGTCTATAGTATTACTGTACTGACATTTTATACTTCACTGCACTGCTATTATAGTGCTAACCTGCTGGAATGACGGTATGCACTCATGAAATTAGCGCAGCTATGTACGTGATCGACGATCAACGGCGCGGCAAACGCCTGGGCTGTACAAGGGCTGGTGCGATCTACCGAACCGTCGGCGTCGCAGTTGACTCGAGATAACGAGATCGAGTAAAATGCCGTGAATCATGAATGTTGAATTCTCACTAATGGGTAAATCTTCACAGCTGGTGAAGCTATGACTTTTTTTATGTAGCAGCACAAAACTTTGACCATAAGTTATTGCAGCGCTGTCAAATAGGATAATATTCCCGTCAATTTTATACTCACCTACTCGATCATGTGACTGGCTGGCACTGGTACACAGTTCTGCTGGATTTGTGGTCATGTGACAGCTCTACATATTATCAGGTGATCGCGAGTCCCCACTGATTGTTGCACGCAGCGCAGCTCTCGTGGCTCTCATAAAACTCGGGGGTTCAGCGGCATCTTGATCAGCTCAGCCGGTCTCGCGGGATCTCTTATCGTTTACGTTGTCCATCGCTTTTACATCGCGGATATGGCTAGTGATTCAACGAAGTCAAAGTAAGTGTCAGAACTCAGAATTTAATATTTTGATAATTAACATAAACAGAAAACCACAGTCAATCAATCATGTCATGTCATCATCTTGAACCAGGCTTGAACCTTGAAGATATAATCCCGATGGGCGATGGCAGCTTGTCCATAAAACTGGGATGGGTGTGCGACAGTAGGTGACAGTGTAAGAAGAGTAGGTGACAGTGAAAAAGTTGTATGTACAATAAAATGGTGACTGTGCAAGTAAAATCCAGGGCTGGGTCTCCGAGATCATGGAACGAGATAAGAACAATTTTATGCACAACAGCGATCGGATGACTATAATTAAAAGCATTCGAACGTAGGACCTAAACTAACTAGACCTACGTCTATGCCAAATTAATTATGATATAGAACCCTAATAAAGTTGAATGTGGCGTCTTCATGCGAATCATGATCTTACACTTTTTGTTGACAACTTGACACCTGCTGATATGACACTAAATGTAAATTGAAAGACAACAACAAATTTGTTTCATCAGTTGGTGCATGGTGTCTATGACTATGAATGTTACATAACATAGACCACAGTACAACTGTTTCTTTACAAGTGAATTTTTTTCAATCCAAGCTTTTCCTTTGATTATAGACTATAGACCGACTGTTTGCTGTGCATATTCATTCTGAAGAGCTTGTGCAATGGACATTATTGTCTCAACAGGGTGTACCTGGATTACAATGCCACGACGCCCTTGGAGCCTGCTGTGGTAGAAGCTGTGACCAATGCACTGACTGAAGCCTGGGGGAACCCCAGCAGCTCTTATCCACAAGGTAATTGGGACCCATGGAAACAGGAGAGAAATTGAATGAGACTGGAGAATATCTGTGCAAGCGGAGCAGTGAAACAACAACAAAACAAGGAGCCAGATTATCACAACTTTGATTCAGATCTGACAAATGCCAGGCAGTAAAGACTCATGTTTTTTCAATCATTTATCTTGATAAATCACTGCACTATACACAACGTTTAGCAAAACTGGGATGATTCTTAACCCATTGAGGACGGGCTGATTTTGCTACTACACATATTTCCCATAGACCCCTGCCCGACTATACTCGGGACTCGTCCTCAACGGGTTAATCTAGAGTAGAAGACTAGAACAGTGCCCAATCCAATGAGAAATAAATGAGACCCAAAAAAAAAAAAAATGCTGTGTTCAATATTTGTCCAGATTTGATTGGCATCAGTCATAATGTATAGCCATCAGGTCTTACATTGTGAAATGTAGGGAAAAAAAAGGACTTGTGCTACTTAATGAATCATTGTATTATATGGCCAGAATTTAGTATTGCATGAATGTTGTCTATTCTTTGCCTCAAAGGTCAGCTTGCCAAGCAGGTCATCAACAAGGCCAGAGCACAGGTGGCAGGCATGATAGGGGCATCCCCCGGTGACATCATCTTCACATCTGGAGGCACAGAGGTAATGCTAAGAGAGTTTTCTTACAGGTGGAGGTGCAGGTCTAAAAAACTATTTTTTTGTGTCCTTAAACCTTTGTGTGCTTTTAGTGTCGATAGGCAAAGAAAAAGCTATATAGTCTGGGTGCCAAAGCCATTTTTTGGGCCTAACCTTGTTTTACCGTCCACCCAATGTTTTTTGATGGTTTTGCCCTATTTCGAGGGTGCTGAATCCGAATCTGGATGATGCAACTCTTGCATCCTTGAGGGTTTTGAGATATTCAAGATGGCCGCCAAAATGGCCGCCAAAACCTGAAATTCCCATGTATTTCCTTCTAAATGGTGAGAAATTGAGAACAATTGATGGTTTTACCCTATTTCGAGGGTGCTGAATCCGAATCTGGATGATGCAAGTCTTGCATCCTTGAGGATTTTGAGATATTCGAGATGGCCGCCAAAATGGCTGCCGAAATGACCGCCAATTAAAACCAGAAATTCCAATGTATTTCCTTCTAAATGGTGATAAATTGAAAACAATTGATGATTTTACTCTATTTCGAGGGTTCTGAATCCAAATCTGGATGATGGAACTTTTGTATCCTTGAGGATTTTGAGATATTCAAGATGGCCGCCAAAATGGCTGCCCAAACCAGAAATTCCTATGTATTCCTTTCTAAATGGTTAGAAATTGAGAACAATTGATGGTTTTACCCTATTTTGAGGGGGCTGAATCCAAGTCTGGGTGATGCAATAGTTGCATCCTTGAGGATTTTGAGATATTCAAGATGGCCGCCGAAATGACCGCCAATTAAAACCAGAAATTCCTATGTATTTCCTTCTAAATGGCAAGAAATTGAAAACAATTGATGGTTTTACCCTGTTTGGAGGGTGCTGAATCTGAATCTGCATCTCCTGCATCCTTGAGGATTTTGAGATATTCAAGATGGCCGCCAAAATGGAAATTCCTACGTATTTCATTCTCAATGGTTCAAAATTGAGAACAATTGATGGTTCTATCCTATTCCGATTTCAAAATGGCCGTCAAATCCAGAAATTTGAACGTATGTCAATTTTAATGTCTCGCAATTGAGAACAACTTTATTGATGATTCTACCCTATTTCGATCACTGTGCTGAATGCGAATCTGGACGATACCACCCTTACATCATTGAGAGTTTGGAGATATTCAAGATAGCCGCCAAAATACTCGCCAGAATGGTGAGAAATTGATAACAATCGATGGTTTTACCCTATTTCAAGTTTTCGTCAATGGCAAAATCTAAACCAAACTATATTCTGCTGATAAACGAACGCATATTGTACATCCCAGTTTGAACTTGCTGTACAGTGAAACCAGCTTTACCGGATATCTTGGAGTTTGTAAGATACAGCTGTGCCAGGAATGAATCCTGCAAGACTACAGATGCGGTTGAATATTTGAAAGATTACACTGTTTCATCTACATATATCATGGATATGTTTTGAACACTAACAATCAGTGGACATGACATACCCATCTCCATCATATTGTGATAGTGATGTAGAGAAGTTTACTGAGATTCCCAACATTACCTGTTTTAATCCATGAACAGTTTTAATCGTTTCATCCATGAACACTCACAATGGTTAATTGGTTTATATTGGTGGTTCTTGATGACATTGTTGAAGACAAGAGTTGGACATTTTTATTGTTCCGCTTCAAATTTTTCTTCAATATGATATAATATCATATATATATATATATATGTATATATATGGGGTGACAAACCTCGTATCTACAAAATGTCACATGTTCAGGAGAGAAAAACAAAAACAAAAACAAAAACAAGAAGCAAACAAACATGGCAGCCAAAGCACTATAACAAATGAGAGGACCCTTCCTTTGACATGCCATGGTAGCTTCATTTTTGGGGTAAGACAGCTAAGGTTTCGACAGGACATCATTAAGTGATTATCTGACTGTTTATTCAAAAAAGTCATTTTCACTAAAATTTCAGATACAGGGTCTTGTCGCCCAAGCGACGATATCATATACACACGAGGGGATGGAAAAATCACAGGTAACGCGCAGTAAAAAAACCAAACAAACGACAAAATGTAAGGTAATAGTTGATAGTCCAGTACTTACGAATATCATAATCACGCAGAGTGCTTTTGAAATTACCCTTATATTGATATCTACTATAGTGGTCATGGATGCAACCATTTCTAGTGACGTAATCAGAATATGCCACAAGTTTCATAAGAGTACGCGGTGAATGAGACTAATAAGAATACAAGACAAATTTCAACACCAAACACCAGCAGGCCATAACTTAATATTACTCGTATAGCCAATAAGGATTAACTTCACATCAGTCTGCGGAGCCCTTATTGGCTACCACAGGCATTACCAGGGCTGCCAACACTGGAAACTAGTTGAGAGTGAGACTCCCATAGGCCAATGCTATAATTTAGGAGTCAATATGAGTGAGATCAATAGAAATGCATGCAAATGAAATAAAGTTTTAGAGTGAGAAAGGACCAAAATGCGTGAGTCTCACGCTCAATGCGTGAGAGTTGGCAGCCCTGATTACTTTATAACAATTGTGCATGAAAACAAATTCAGTCTTATCTTTGTGTTTGTACGTTTCAGTATGATGTCAATATCATTACTCTTTCCATTACGTGTTAAAGTTCCGTTTGAGACATATCGGAATATCTCAGTATATTACAATACCATTGTGACAGTCATTTTGGATGCCATTAATCGTTGGCTGATTTGACAAACTTGCTCAACCGAGTTGAATTCAAGAATACGGATTATTGCTTTTAATCCCTCGCTTCACGTTATAGCACAATATTTCACAATCTATAAGAAAATATCAAGGAATTTCCGTTTATACAGGACATTTGTAAATATCTCAAAACCTTCAGCACCCTCGAAATGGGGTGAGATCATCAATTTATTTTCAGATTTTCACCATTTAGAAAAAAAAAATAATATTAACATTGGAATTTCAATTTCTGCCAATTACTTTGGCGGTCATCTTGGACATCTGAAAACCCTAGGGAATGCAAAAATGGCAACAACAAAATGTTGAGGGTGCTGAATAGGGTCTCAAAAATGTCAATATTGACAGTTATTTTGGCGGTCATCTTGGAATTCTCAGAACCCCCAAAACACAAGAGTTGCATCCACCAAGTTCGGATTCAGCACATTCAAAATAGGGTAAAACCATCAATTGTTTTCAATTTTACACCATTTAGAACGAATTAGGGGGCCTACATGGGAATTTCCGTTTTTGAAAGCCATTTGGGGGCCATTTTGGCGGCCATCTTTATCATCTCAAAACCATCAAGGATGCAAGAGCTGTATCCTGCAGCTTCAAATTCAGCAAACTCAAAATAGGGTAAGACCATCAATTTGTTTTCAATTTTACACCATTTAGAAGGAAAAAGGGGTCTACATGTGAGTTTACATTTTAGGCGGCCATTTTGGTGGCCATCTTTATTATCTCAAAACCCTTAAGGATACAAGAGTTTTATCAAGATTCTGATCCAGCACTCTCGAACTAGGGTAAAGGGGCCATCAACAGCTTTTCAATTTCTCACCATTTAGAAGGAAATACAGGGGAATTTCCGGTTTTGGTGGCCATTTTGGCGGCCATCTTGAATATCTCAGAACCCTTAATGATGCAAGAGTTGCATCATCCTGATTCGGATTCACCACCGTCGAAATAGCTTCGAACTATCTATTGTTTTTAATTACTCACTATTAAGAAGGAAATATCTAGGAATTTCCTGTTTTGGCGGCCATTTTGGCGGCCATCTTGAATATCTCAAAATCCTCAAGGATGCAAGAGTCGCATCAGCCAGATTCGGATTCAGCACCCTCGAAATAGCTTAGAACCATCAATTGTTTTGAACTTCTCATCATTTAGAAGGAAATACATGGGAATTTCCGGGTTTTGGCGGCTATTTTGGCGGCCATCTTGAATATCTCAAAATCCTCAAGGATGCAAGAGTCGCATCAGCTAGATTCGGATTCAGCACCCTCGAAATAGCTTAGAACCATCAATTGTTTTCAATTTCTCACCATTTAGAAGGAAATACATGGGAATTTCTGGTTTGGGCGGCCATTTTGACGGCCACCTTGAATATCTCAAAACCCTCAAGGATGCAAGAGTTGCATCATGCAGATTCGGATTCAGCACCCCCAAAATAGGGTAAAACCATCAAAAAACATTGGGTGGACGGTAAAACAAGGTTCAGCCTTTGGCACCCAGACTAATATGGCTGTACACACTGTCCAAAGTCCTTGAAAAAGAAAGGGTTAAAGTGAAAGTCCACTCTTTGTTTGAGTTGATATCGAAGTGGATTGAATGAAACAATATGAAATATGAAAATGTTCTCTTTTTTTGATATATCAGTAAGATTGATTCCCTCCATTGAAATTATGTTAGTTTGGCTCCTGTGGTTGGTAAAGTTGTGACAGTTTTACGGCGGGTATGAAAGAGTACAGCACATACTTTTCAATCACGTCATAACGTTGTAATCCATTTCAGTGTTATGTAAGTCATCCTTTTACTGATGTGAACCATGTTTAATTCCTCTTTTTTTTTGGGGGGGGGGGGGTTGCGATACATGTGGCAAATTGAGATTATTACTAAAGTTAGTAAAGAATGAGAAGGAAAAAGAATGTTAAAGTATCACTTGCTTTCACAAGATAATAAAGTCGCAACCACACTAACCATATGCAAATTAGATGAGGTAATGATATAGATCTTGGCCCCCACAACCAAATAATCTTCATGATACAGTATGATCACTCTGGGTTTAATCACAAACTCTCTATTACTTTTATTGAGTATAAAGTGTAGCACAGTATAATTTCTTCAAAGAGAAACAGTCGTTATGGTTTTATATTGTTTTGTTTGCATGCGTTTTTGTGTGTTTTTTCCACTTCAGGCAAACAATCTTGTAATACACACAGCTATCACACATTTCAAGACCTGTCACCATGGCGACGGAAATGCCAATGGAGATGCAGGGCGCCCTCACAAGCCCCACATCATCACAACCAACCTGGAGCATGATTCTATCAAGCTTCCACTGGAACATCTCATCAAAGAAGGAATTGGTGAGTAAAGTCTGACTTGATAGCTTGCAATTAGATGGATTTATCTTGTATATCCTATAGATATTGAAATGATTTAACCAGTTGAGGATGGACTGAATTTGCTACAACACGTATTTCCCATAGACCCTTGCCTGAGTATACAGGAGACTTGTCCTCAACGGGTTAATGTGTTTTTTTTAGTTTTTCATGTAGCTTTTATCTATCTCTTCAGGAATACCCCTATCTTCCACACCCCTGTCTGTCTTACTTCAGGTTTAATAGCAAAGACTTTCAATATTATGTACTTATTGATCGATAGATAGATAGATAGATAGATAGATAGATAGATATATAGATAGATCAATAGATTGAGAGAAAGATAGATAGATAGATAGATAGATACAATTGTAGATAGATAGATAGATAGATAGATAGTTAGATAGATAGATAGATAAATATGTACAGAATAAGAATTAAGCTGAATTTGATTGCACTGAAGAAGTAAAATGTATTTTGCTGTTTCTTCACCAATACCTTGATTGTCAGAGACATGTGTAATATGATAATCAATTTATGTTATCAATGCTGCACTGTACTGTCTACTCATTTGTCCTGACATTTCTGATGATAAATCATTATTTTCCACCATCATAACATTTAACTAACAAATCACATTGAAGGATAAATTGCAATGTATCATTGTATACTTGTCTATCACCATCTGCCTTTCACATATATTTTCATTGTCAGTTCTAAGGCACTCCAATGTGATTGCAAAGGAAAGTAGATGAAGAAGATGATTAAGTGAAGGAATTGAGATTAGTTTGTTTTAATGTCTCTTTCTTTTTTTCCACCAGCTGATGTCACCTTTGTGCAGGCGTCCACCAAGACCGGTAGAGTAGAGGTGGAGGCAGTCATGGATGCCATCAGACCAGCCACTTGTCTCATCACCATCATGCATGCCAACAATGAGATTGGAGTGATACAGGTATGTTAAGTAGCTTGAGAATTTTTAACTGTCTTACAGTAGGAAGGAGAAATCTTAAAACCAAGAGATGAAAAGTATAATAGCGAAGAGAATCAACCAAGTATTGACAGTAATTTGTGACAAACACTTAGTTGTCATAATGAGAGCATATCAGGAGAAGCTGTTTATGGTTGGATATGAAAACATTGCTTACATAACTTCCTACACTTCCCAGATTGGTAAGGATCATTGATCATTTAAGAAAATGTTCACAATTTCTTAAACCGTTCAGAACGAGTCCCGAGCATACTCGGGCAGGTGTCTGTGGGAAATGCGTGTTGTAGCAAAATCAAACCGTCCTCAATGGGTTAATGAGAGAGCTGGCTATCAGCTATAGCCTCCTAATATGGATATGGATATGTGGGACTCAATTAGTGTCTGCACAAGAGAACCACAACTGGCAACATATCACAGAACCCCTCCTCAGGAAATTGAAATGCGGGGAAAGTGTATACAACACTGAATTCATATAATATGCAGTATAAAATGGGATACAGTGCACTCCCGTTACAACGAAATGTTCGTTATAGCAAACCATATTTCATTTCCGAACTAACGGACATTTAGGTGTATCAGAATCTGTGTGTTTTTGTAATAAGAAGCTTCGGAACAATAACACGAACCTTATTCAATTTCAGATTATTGTATTACAATAACGCAAGTTCCCTCGAAAAACTGTGCGTGACACACGGAGCGAACACACAGTAATTGAAGCGTTCGCCCATGATGCAGAGACGCTAAAAATGCTTGTTCCGCTACGTATTTACGAAAGCGGTCCGCATTTCGTTATAACGGAGCACATTTCTTTTGTTTTTCTTTATTGATGGTGCTCGGAAACGACTTCGTTATAATGGAAATTTCGTTATTACCCTGTTCGTTATAAGCAAATTTTTTACCATAGACTTTAATGGCAATAATTTTGGGACCAGAAGTTTTATTTCGTTATAACGAAATTTCGTTATAACGAAATAAAACTTCTGGTCCCAAAATTATTGCCATTAAAGTCTATGGTAAAAAATTTGCTTATAACGAACACGGTAATAACGAAATTTCCATTATAACGAAGTCGTTTCCGAGCACCATCAATAAAGAAAAACAAAAGAAATGTGCTCCGTTATAACGAAATGCGGACCGCTTTCTTAAATACGTAGCGGAACAAGCATTTTTAGCGTCTCTGCATCATGGGCGAACGCTTCAATTACTGTGTGTTCGCTCCGTGTGTCACGCACAGTTTTTCGAGGGAACTTGCGTTATTGTAATACAATAATCTGAAATTGAATAAGGTTCGTGTTATTGTTCCGAAGGTTCTTATTACAAAAACACACAGATTCTGATACACCTAAATGTCCGTTAGTTCGGAAATGAAATATGGTTTGCTATAACGAACATTTTGGCATTATTCCAAAGGTTCGTTAAACCGAAAATGATATGAATTCCAAACGTTCGTTAATCAGAATGTTAAAAAGATAGTTTCGTTAATCCAACAGTGAAAAAGATGACTCCACTAACAAAACTTAGGAATTGCAAACCTTATAATCGTCTTTAAGATGTAACCGAACCTTCGAAATAATTGACCTTTCTCAGTTTTGTGATTAACAGACCTTTTTCGGAATAACGAACCTTATTTCATTTTCAAATTAAAAACCTTTGGAACAACGAACCTTGGGAATAGTGAACCTTTCTCATTTTATGATTTACAAACCTTCGGAATGACGAACCTCATTTCATTTTCCGATCAACGAACCTTCGGAAAACGAACAATAATAATATCTAAATTATGAACTTTCGGAATAACGAATCTTCGGAAGAGCGAAGCTTCAAATGAACAAACCTTCGGAATCCCGGGAATGGCGAAACTTTGCAATAAGGAACCTTCGGAGTAACGAACTTTTGTAAGAAACTAACATTTTTGCATAGCGAATCGTAACCAAATCCTTAACCGTCATTTTCTATACATGTGTGACAATACAAACAACTTTATAATTATGCTCTCTTTTAAATGAAATATTCAATGAAATCAAAAAGGTAACATCCCATTTCACATAGCTTTCTTGTGTATGATGAGTATTCAACAAACAGTATATGAAGTATATATGCGTGGTTTCCTTTTTTCGTTTTTATTGTATTTGTTCGGTTATAACGAAATTTCGTTATAACGAAAGAAAACTGCCGTTCCCGAGCATTTCGTTAGAACGGGAGTGCACTGTATAATCAAAATGAGGCATGCGCTGAAACACTGTGGGAAACCAACATGTGCATAATTCTGTGTTGATGAGTAGGACTGTATGAACACAGGGATGTCAAATAGGTCGATCAACAAGACCATTTTTATTCTGATATTCCTTTGTTTTGTTTTGGTTTTTTCCAGCCAGTGACGGAGATATTTGAGCGTGTGAGAGAAGAGCAGAAAAGCCACAGAGGGCGGAAGATTCTCTTGCACACAGATGCTGCCCAGACAATCGGCAAGATTGAAGTCAATGTTTCCGATCTGAATGTAGACTACCTGACAATTGTTGGTCACAAGGTATGCATCTAGAGGGTCACTTATTATTCTATCATCATTTAATGATACATGCTGCTGTACACTTGTAGCTGTTATCGCAATGATGGTGATGATGATCACTTTTATGTCGATCATTAGTATTGATATTGTAGTCATTTGTCGTTTTTATTTCATTCGTTGAATCTATATCAATTTTTTATCATCATTCGTGACTTTGATGGTGGTCACAGTGTTTAGTATCAATTAATGCAGTTTATGATAATTAACCTGCCACTAATGAATTAATGAGTTATTTTCTTTGTTTGATTTCTTGATGTGTTGAGAACTTTAATCCATGTTGTAGCTACTTAATGAAATCTGTTTATTAAATGTCCATAAAAGTCCACCAATAAACAAGATTTTCAGGGAAGGGTATGCATAATCATATGGCATAAGTATTTAGATTTTTGCATATTGCTTTATATAACACCTTTGTTCCCTTCTTACCATCAAAAGTTGAGAAAAATAAATGCAGTGAGTGGAAAAATGTACATTTCAGATATGTGTATAGGTTGGTTATCTTTGAAATGGTCAGCAGTTACAATTTTATTGGATGCTTTCATTTGTGTTATTTCAGTTCTATGGTCCGAGGATTGGAGCCCTGTATGTGAAAGGGGGTGGAGCAGACCCACCCATCTACCCCATGCTCTTTGGAGGGGGTCAGGAGAGAAATCTTAGGCCCGGGTGAGTGGCAAGCAAAGACCCACATGTACCACCATCAGGGGCAGTGCCAGGAATTCTAAGGTGGGGGGGGGGGGGGGGGGGGAAGCACAAAAAAAAAAATTCTGGTGCCACTTCCAGGTTTCTTTAATTTTTTCTTTTTATTTCTTTTGTTTTAACAAAAAATAGATAAGGGGGGGCACGCGCCCTGTGCACCCCTTCCCCCTTGATCTGCCACGTACTGACCATAGATTTAGAAGACTCAGAGGCACCATGGTTTTAACGTTACAGAACAATTCATCAGATAAGTTGCATACTGAGATATCAAACAAAAGTAAGAGATTAGTTACCGTCATGTGGGCTAAGAAGGAATTTCCTCATCTCTCAGACAGGAAGTGGAAGACCAAGAAGAGCAAATTGACTGTCCAAGCAAAAAGGTTTATCACTGCTTTTGTTAAGAATGAATGGTGGCAAGGGGTACCACAAAGCTGCCAAGGCCTGAGTAAATTTAATTGGTTAACTATCTGCTAGAGTAACTTTTTCAACAATACTGTATTCTCTGCTGTTTGTAGTACAAACAAATTTGTTATAAAGTTTTTTTCTTTTTTTCTAAAGATATGGAAGACATAGAAACGTTTGTCAGGGTGTTTTTTTTTTTTTTGCCAATTCTTTTTTTGCCAATTTGTAGCCATATTTATGTGTTAGGCTTAATGCTGTGGAGATACATATTCCTATGTGCCTATCTTTAGATTGGTCTACATTATATAGATGATGACTGAAGGGGGAGGGAACATTTGGTACATGTTCCCGACAACAAAAGTCATCATCTGTTATATTATAATGGGTTAGTCAAATACGTCAGATCAAATACGTCAACGTCAACCACCAGCACAACGCACTCGATCGCTCGCTCGCGCAGAGCCAAATTCACTGTGCACGCGCGGTCCAAGGCCTTCTGTCATTTGTTACGTGAAAATGTTTTCCCATGGGAGAACATTATACAAGAATGTTCGCCCATGGGCGAACATAAGGAATGTGCCTCCATCATGTGACTGTGTTTAGCCAATCACTAACCGGTATTTGACTAACCCATTTGATATTTGGTTTTATCTTGCTACCAGCTAGCTCCAAGGTCCTCTGTGGTGGTATTGATTTAATATAATGATATGATAGGAGTTCATTGATTGTATACCCGGTATATCTTCTCTTTATTTTCCTCTATCATACATTTTTTTATCAATTGCAGGACAGAGAATACTGGAATGATTGCAGGCTTAGGAAAGGTAAGAAGCTGCGATAAAGTGGACACCTTTGATGTTTCTTCAAGGCTTCAGGCCCACTGGACTCAATTTTGCCCTGTATGGCATGAAAATATTCATGTATATGACATCATATCTTTGATACTTGACATAGTTGTGGATAGACTGATATACATCATTATATTCCACATACTGAGAATCTTGCTATAGGATTGATCAAGAGCTGATCACGTGATAGAGCATAGTTTTGCCCATCACATCACCTGAGAAGAACTAGGTCACTTGATAGTACACAGTGCAACGCACTTTCCCTTCAGTGTCGCGCGATGCGCGCAGCAAATTCATTGTTTTGTCATCTATAAAGGCAGCTGTTTGTTTTGCTGATCTCTGGCAGTCCATGCAGTCTTAACGCGAGATGAGTACGCGCGAAATAAAAGTTCGTTGCACTGTGGACTATCATTTAACTAGGTCACTTGATAGTACACAGTGCAACGCACTTTCACTTCAGTGCCGAGCGGTGTGCGTAGCAAATTCATTGTTTTGTCATCTATGCGCACACGTAGCCTAGGCCCTAAGGATACCTAAAGACAGCTAAAACTGTTTCAGATGTGGAATAAAATGGGAATTTCTAGGACCCTTGATGTGGAATATAAAGCAAATAATCAACTTTTAGTTTCAGGCAATGAGACAAACTATCACTTCCTCAGCGATCTGAATGTGTACGCTATCTTTCCTCAGCTGCGCTTCGGAAAGATAGCTACATCCAGATCGCCTCGGAAGTGATAGTTTGTCCCATCACCTTCACCAACATTGATTATTTGCTTACTATTAGAATATTTGCATTTGATTGTGAGAAAGCTTGACTACATCACAGAAAAGAAAGTACACCAGAACTGTTTGGCATGACTCTACTGCAGTTGCATACCACAATACAAATATTATATTACTTAGACTAGACAAAGATAAATAAAGTGTGCTTGTTTGTATCTGAGGTTGTGCTATTTATACAGACAGTAATTATACAGTGTGTAATAGGAAGTAATTGTAGCATGTAGTCTTATGACAAAAAACAAAAATATAAAAATTACTCTTACGATCAAACCTCAGATACAGTATAGTTGAGTCATGGCAAAGAAAATTGTCAGTTTATGTCTTATATAATTCATTCAAGCATCTGAGCTATTTTGCTCTATTTCCCATTGCCAGTAAGTACATCACACATAGAATTCATGCCCCAATCTTGATGCAGGCAAGTTTACTGTCGATATGAGATATTAATCTGTAGAGTCTGTACAGGGGAAAGTACTGTTGTTGTTATTGTTTCATTTCCATCAGAGAAGATGGCTGGATGGCCCATATTCAGCTGCAATAGCTGGTCTTCCATGGGGTCCAGTTGGATGTGAGGCGGGGCCACTTCACCGGGTGAAACGCCCTGCTCTGTGCGATGAATAAGTGAAGCAGGATCTTTAATGTGCATGAGTTGTCACTCTCTCACACATTGAACCTCCATTGTATGTCCTGTCCAATGGATAGAGTGTTTTGCCTCTTACTAGAGGCGACAGAATGATTATACACAACATTGCTCAGATAAACGTATGAATTGAACCCGGGTCCTTTGGATCGTGAGGCAGACGTGCTACCAACTGAGCCAACTCACCGCCCTGTGTGTGTATATATATATCTAGTCTTTGAAAAATTTTGATATTTCTAAAATGTCCACAATAGCCCTTTGTACCCCATTCTTAGTGTGGCGGACATCACAAAGGTCATGGAGCTTCCTGATATTAGTATCATTATAATGCTTTATTGGTTATCATAGTCACTTGCAAAGACCAGTGTTCCAAGCAAGCTCAGAATCTTATGTGGAATTTCTGCTTCTTTTTCTCACAGGCGGCAGAGCTTGTCACAGAAAATATTGGCAAATATGAGTCTGGAATGAGAGCAGTACGAGACTATCTTGAGAAATCACTCTTGGTGAGAATAATTTACACTTTGAGCACTGTACTAGTCTATGACAAGTTTTTATCCAGTGATCAATTTCATATCACATTCAATGAATGGTAATATCATTCACATACATAGTACGTATAGGAGTATTAATATACATATATTTCAAGAGAATACATGACCTTGAAAAAAACAACAAACAAATCAGAGTATGTTGCACAATTAGAAGGTTGGTTTTGTAGCCCTCAAGTGGAAAGGAAATCAGGCTCCTCTAGGATAACAAGTCCTGGGATATCATGGTAACTAAAACTGGCAGCAGGTTATTTAATGCTGCATCCATGTTCTTGTGGGATTCATTGGTTTGTCAATTAGATTTGTATTTAGATTCACAATTTGAATTCAAAAGATGTTGGTATGCATACGTGTACATGCTTATGTTCCTGTGTAAAGGTAGAAGTTGAATGATTATTTTATTTCACATCTAATGTGTATAGAGCTTCTCTTGTCTCTATGTAAAACATTCAAGTTCTGTTGTGCTGTTTAAAAAGGAAGGTGCACGGTAAGGATTTTCAGCCATTGATGATATTTTGACCCTTTTTGTCAGCAGATTTTTGGCGATTATTTATCATTATGAAGTTGTAGTATTCTTTGTAAAAAATGTTCATGATATTTACCAAGACATGAGCAATATCATGTACATAACAAACAAAAAATTGTGTCTTATTTTCTGTCCCCAGTAGTCTGCCTTTGGTGATACGATTCACATCAATGGGAAGTTTGAAGGCAGCCAGCGAATTCCAAACACCTGTAACGTGTCTTTCATGGGCAAAAATTGCCAAGGTAATGCTTTCTTGAAAGCATAATATGTCAAATATCAAATTGGTGTAGTTCTTTTGTGTGGTCGAAGTGTACTGTCATATACTGTAAAACCAGAAATGTTCGTGTGCATGAAACCTGTGCGAATTTTGCAAGGAGCCAAGATTCACGAAAGTAAAATGCACAGCAGAGTTCTTGGTGTACACAATGTATTAAATGCAAGGTACATTTTGCGAAAGTTTCGTGCTCTGAAAAAGAACGACGGTTTCCATTCGGGAAAGATTCATGCCACGAATGTTTCTAGTGTTACAATAATGCCATAGTTTTGTATGTGTAGTCACAAAAACATCTTGACTCCTGTTTTTAGGAGAATTCATTTTCAAACAAAATGTGGCAGTGTTATTGTTAATGGCCTAGAGTCACTGTTGACAATCCATAGTGTCCCATAAATCATTAGACCCAGGTATGTAACAGTTTACATTGTTAAAGATCACTGAGGTTTTGTTTAGGTCACAAGAGTGAAGACAAATCCAAACTTCTCAAAGTTGTTTCATGTCCTCGTTGGATAAGCACAAAGCTGCTACTTCTCTCACAATCTAGACTACGTCCAGCTCTATGCTAATCTGCAAGAATTTCTAATGCATTTTTCTGACATGATGTGATGATTATGGCTGAGTCTTTTTAGCTCACCTGAGCCAAAGGCTCAAGTGAGCTATTGCGATCGCCCTTCGTCCGGCGTCCGTCGTGCGTCGTGCGTCGTCCGTCGTCCGTCGTCCGTCGTCCGTCGTCCGTCGTCCGTCGTCCGTCGTCCGTCGTCCGTCGTGCGTCGTGCGTAAACTTTTTACATTTTCATCTTCTTCTTGAAAACCCCAAGACCGATTTTCATCAAACTTGGCAGGTAGCATCCCTAGGGGGTTAGGAACTCAATTTGTTAAAATGGGCACCATGCCCCGCCCAGGGGGCCCCCAGGGGGGCCCAAACCCCCCAAAATTAAGGAATCTGTAAAAATCTTCTTCTCTAGAACCAGAAGTGATAGAGCTAAGTTAATACTATGAGTTAGTACATTGATGACTGTAGTTTCAAGTTTGTTCATGGCAGAATCAGGGGTGCCCCCCTTGGGACCCAGGGGAGGGGGGTGGGGAAGGGTTCTAATGGGGCCTAACTTGTACATTTTCATCTTCTTCTTGAGAACCCCATGACCCATTTTCACCAAACTTGGCAGGTAGCATCCCTAGGGGGTTAGGAACTCAATTTGTTAAAATGGGCACCATGCCCCACCCAGGGGGCCCTCAGGGGGCCCAAGCCCCCCAAAATTAAGGATTCTGCAAAAATCTTCTTCTCTAGAACCAGAAGTGATAGTGCTTAGTTAATACTATGAGTTAGTACATTTATGACTGTAGTTTCAAGTTTGTTCATGGCAGAATCAGGGGTGCCCCCCTTGGGACCCAGGGGAGGGGGTGAGGAGGGGTCCTAATGGGGCCTAAATTGTACATTTTTATCGTCGTCTTGAGAACCCCATGACCCATTTTCACCAAACTTGGCAGGTAGCATCCCTAGGGGGTTAGGATCTCAATTTGTTAAAATGGGCACCATGCCCCACCCAGGGGGCCCCCAGGGGTCCCAAACCCCCCAAATGAAGGAATCTTTATAAATCTTCTCTAGAATCAGAAGTTATAGAGCTGAGATAATACTATGAGTGAGTACATTAATGACTGTAGTTTCAAGTTTGTTCATAGGAGATCCAGGGGTGCCCCTCTTGGGTGGGGGGGGGGGGGGGGGTGGTTGGAAGGGTCCAAATGGGGGCCTGAATTGTACATTTTCATCTTCTTCCTGAAAACCTCATGATGGATTTTTGTCAAACTTGGCACGTAGCATCCCTAGGGGGTCAGGATCTCAATTTATCAAAATGGGCACCATGCCCCACCCAGAGGGCCCCAGGGGGCCCCAATCCCCCCAAATTAAGGAATCTTAAAAAAATTGGGCCTTTATTGTACATTTTCATCTTCTACTTGAGAATGCCTGGTCAAATTTTGGTGGAGCTGTAAATAATTTAGATTAGTGACTGCGTGAAAGGTGAACTTGCGATACTCAGGTGAGCGCTAGACCCGCGGGTCTCTTGTTTTTTTTCTTCTTTTGTCCGAGTGCAGGAAGAAAACTTCTCTCCATGGCAACCAGTCTCCAAGCCAGTGTAGGAGCAGCTTGTCACTCACACAGTGGTGACAGGTTAGTGACTGATGTGATGTATTTCAGTGTTAAAGAGAGGTGTGAAATTGATACCTGACAGAAAGGGGATTTTTATTCTGCCAAAGCCCAGTTGAAAGATGGAGCTTAGGGGAAGGGAGGGGGGGGGGGGGGATTGCTTTAATATGGACCTTTACTTGAACATTGGTTACAATTATGTTTTGGTATGTAATAATGTGCAAGACTGTGATTCACTATTAACACTATAGCTGCTGTTGTCTCTCCCATTGGTTGGTATGATATTGAAAATGGCCGCCATATATATGAAGCGTGGCTATTTCTAATTGCACAAATGACCCTTTCAATATATATTCATTGTATTATTGAGGATTGAGGAACCATACAGTATTCCTGTTCACCGAAAAGATTTGTGTTTGTCAACATGTTCATACACACATACTTGTATGTCACAAAACATCAACAAGCCATGCACAAAAGAAATGTGTTTACACTCTCTGCACGTGATGTGATGCAAGTCCATTATTCAACAGTCTCTTATGAAATTATGATTCAGGTTTATTTGGAATGAAAGTAATACATGTGTATGTCTCTTGTGAAATATTAGTGTGATGTGTCTTTTTATCATTGTTATTTTCTCTCTTTTTTTTTTGGGGGGGGGGGTGTCATTGCGATTTTGTTTTTTCTTTTGTTTTATCTTTTGGGAAAACAACACAGTATCATCAATTATTAGGATAGCAGTAGTTTTATGTTTTATCTTTTGGGAAAACAACACAGTATCATTAATTATTAGGATAGCAGTAGTTAAACATGTGATGAATGGTTTTCTATGATAGATTTGCACACACTGTATTATACGACCAAGAAAGATGTCTTGTAATCTTTACTTTTTCTATTCTCTCTCTTCCTAGGCCATCACACATCTTGCTTGCCATTGGTGTTCCGTATGACATTGCAACCAATGCTCTGAGACTCAGCGTCGGTCGAGGAACGACCTTTGCTGACATCGACAGGGTCGTCAGTGATCTCAAAGATGTCTTGAAGAGTATAGACGCCGAAAATGGGAATTCGTGATCATCATAATCCTCTGATTTAATTCCCCTTGTCAAGATGAAACCCAGTAAAAGTGATTCCTGTATTTATTAAATCAGCTGCTGCTTTTGTAGATGATTATTCAAAAAAAAAATCTATTTTCAATGCTGAAGCATTTTATCTTTTATGAATATGATGGACCAGTTATATCAGTGGTGGTCTATTTTAGTCCCTGGATAGAATAGGAATTGTGATACTGAAATACATGGCAGAACAGAGATACTGAAATATTTAGTGGAAAATAGATGATACATTGGCTCAGCTGTGAGTGCAAAAATGCCAAAATACATGCCATATTACAAAAGGTGCATACTACTATTACAGTCATACAATGACAAAGATTCCCATGTACATAGCCACTGGCAGAGAAGCTGAAGCTCTCTACACGCACAGGGTATTAAGATCCCATGCTGAAAGAAAACATCATTGTGCATGTTCATTCATTTGCAAGGACTGTAAATAATAATGATAATAATTGATATGATTTATATAGCGCCAAATCCACTCTGCAGAGTGCTCTAGGTGCGGAAGGAAGAGAAAGTGAAGGAGATAAAGGACATACAAATATCAAGTACATGTAATGAGTAATCAAATTGAGGCTTTAAACAAGTGAGTTTTTAGACTGCTTTTAAAGGAGTCTGATGAAGAACAAATTTTTACGGCTGAAGGTAAGTTATTCCATAAGGTGGGAGCAGCATGGCCAAAGGCACGTGTACCCCATATTGTAGTGAATCTTGGAATTATCAGAGAACCAGAGTGGGATGAGCGTAGAGATCTAGCAGGGATGTAAAGCGGGACCTTTACAAATTGCCAAACAATTTCCCTCGGAGATTTGCTTCATTTTCTTCATTTTATCATGGTCTCAACTCACAAGTGGGAAATGGGACAAAAGAAAGAAAAAAGGTATATAAGTCCTATCATTGGTAAACATAGATTCTGGAGACTCTAATAGTGCTGAAACCAGATACTGGATGTTTGCGATTAACATAATCAGGCTGTTGTAATAGGTTACAAATATTTTACTGAGTATTATTTTACAAACCCTCGCATGCCACAATAACTTTTTGAAAAGAACTCTGTGGAGTCAATATCAGTAATTGTCCCCGCCGAACAAGTTCGAGCAGGGGACTATGAAACGGGCTCCGTACGTGTGTGTGTCCGTGTGTCCGTCCGTCCGTCCGTCCGTCCGTCCGTGTGTGCGTCCGTGTGTGCGTCCGTGTGTGATCAAAATCTTCAATTTGCTACTTCTCTGTCATTTATGAGCCAATTTTGATTCTGTTTGCTTTATATGATAGCACTACATGGGAGCTTTGAAACTTCTACACAGAATTTCAGTCGTGACCTTTGACCTTGACCTTTGACCTATATTGTACATTTTGCTACAAAATGCTACTCCTTCGCCATTTCTAACCCGATTTCGATTCCGTTTGCTTTATGTGAGGGCATTAGGTGAGGGCTTCAAAACTTCTACACAGAATTTTGACCTTTGACTTCTTTGACCTTTGACCTTGATTTTTGACGTATATTATACATTTTGCTACAAAATGCTACTCCTTCGCCATTTCTAACCCGATTTCGATTCCGTTTGCTTTATGTGAGGGCATTAGGTGAGGGCTTCAAAACTTCTACACAGAATTTTGACCTTTGACTTCTTTGACCTTTGACCTTGATTTTTGACGTATATTGTACATTTTGCTACAAAATGCTACTCCTTCGCCATTTCTAACCCGATTTTGATTCCGTTTGCTTTATATGATGGCACTAGTTGAGGGCTTCAAAACTTCTACACAGAATTTTGACCTTTGACTTCTTTGACCTTTGACCTTGATTTTTGACCTATATTGTGCATTTTGCTACAAAATGCTACTCCTTCGCCATTTCTAACCCGATTTCGATTCTGTTTGCTTTATGTGATAGCACTAGGTGAGTACTTCAAAACTTCTACACAGAATTTTGACCTTTGTCTTCTTTGACCTTTGACCTTAATTTTTTACCTATATTGTACATTGGCTACGAAATGCTACTCCTTCGCCATTTCAAACCCAATTTCGATTCCATTTGCTTTATGTGATGGCACTAGCTGAGGGCTTCAAAACTTCTACACAGAATTTTGACCTTTGACTTCTTTGACCTTTGACCTTGATTTTTTACCTATAGATATTGCACATTTTGTTACAAAATGCTACTTCCGGCGGGGACATATATTACGCACCGCGTAATTTCTACTTTTCCTTGTTACTGTAGAAGTGGATAGTTTCGTGCAAGTAATCTTTTGCACTCAGCCAGTTAAGATGAATTTTGCATGATTTTTATTCTACAAAATTACGACAGTAATTAGTGAATCATATATCAAGCAAAAATGTTTGCATACTTTTATCTTTGGTCACATGAAATGTGCAAAAATTTGACACCACAAAAATTTCTACTTTTACAATAGTTAGAATTAGATCCAGTAGAGCATAAAGTAAGCGTACAATGCATTCTTTTCTTCCTTTTGTTTTTAACTTGTGATGTTTGAGTGGGGGATAGATTGTTTGACAGCATATCTTCCCTTCTGAAGAATTAATGGATTGTGCCTTCAAAAAAAAAACATGCTATTTGACACCCCCAATACACACACAAACACACAAATTATGCATTATAATCTCATCAATGCTGCTCTTACTCAAACATGGAATTATAGTTAATTTTTTGTGAGGTAGCTTTGATGTATCATATGTGTGAGTTTTGGAAAGTGTCAATAGAATCACAACTCATTCTTGGATAGCCTGTGCATATTATGTGTTTGCACTCACTGATTGATGGGTGCATCTTTTTATATTCGTTCCATCTGGAACAGCACATTGTGTATTAGATACATATTGGGTGATGGTAACGAGTGTACTAAGTACTGTAGTATGTAGGCATGTAGTGTGATTAAATGCATCATCCTGCAATAGACAATGATATCATACAAGTGTATAAATTATTGTCCCTTGAAAGTGCTACTGTTGTCATAGTATTATGTAGTACAATGTATAATTGTGTTTGTTTTCATGTCATGTGTGTGTGTTTGTGTATTTTACAAATGGGCTTTCCTAATCCATGTTGCCTACATGTTTGTTTAAAGTACATTGTACACTGCATAGCAATTGACTAAATTAGAGCATGTTTCTTGTTATTGTACACATTTGAAAAGTCATCATATAAACATCTTCGTCAATTTTGCCATCTTTGATCCTATTGATGGCAATCATGTAGATTATGTATAACAATAACAAACAAGGCAGTACACAGTATGTCAAAAAATTTACAATCGGATTTCTGCATTGATAACATTCAAAATGCTGCTCAAACAATTCGAATGCTATTTCAGGGAATGAAACTACAACTTCTTACCTACATTTAGGAGAAAATCCTATTCGATTTGGTTAAGTGGTCACAGAGAAAAAAGTGTGGATCGTTATAAAGCATGTCATGTGTCCGTTTCTTCCAAGTTCAGCGCTTGGATGCTCTTTGAACTGTGAACACAGTGAACAAAACTTGGAGGGAAGGGATTCCTGACATGCTCTACAAAGATCCTCATTTCTCTTTGACCACTTAACCAAATCGAATGGGGTTTTCTGTAAGATGAAGATAATAAGTTATAGTTTCATACTTTGAAATTGCATGTGGATTGATTCACTATTTTTAAAGTTATTGTTTTGGAAAGTCCGATTGTATTTTTTGTTTGGGGACATACAAATTGACTCTCTTGATAAAGAACAATGATATAGCAAATATTCATATGAACAAAATAATCCTTCTTGCTCCGTAGTTGACCATTTCTTTGTAAGTCTTTGTTTTCAAACCCCAATACATGTATAACAATGCCAATATGAAAAAATGATTCTCAGGTCGGAAGGCATTTGAGATAACAAGAGTACTCTGAACATACATTGGATTTACAAAGAGAGTATACTGTATTTTCTCAAAGTAACAATCATTTTCAAGTAATTTCATATTTTGATTCTTAATTTGAAATTCTCTGTCACTGTTAGGTGTGCAACATTCACACAAAAAAAGAAATAGTAAGTTGGTCTTTCTGAGATGAAATAAGACAGGCCTGCAGCAAAGAACAATACTTTTTCATTGTTAAATCACTTTTTATAACTTTTCTTACTCAGTTGTTGTTTTTTTTTATAATCCGTTATACCCAAATATTAATTAATGCACACTTCTGGGAGATGAAGTCATGAATACATTGTTTAAGTATTTACTAGATTACATTAGCTGGTTTTAGAATTTGATATATCTTCGCACATCATACTTGTATATACTTGATTTTAGAAATCCCGAAATAAAACATAATGAAATATTAAAACGAAATCCATATTTTAATCATGCTTTCTTACACGTAATACTGTATCCGGTATTGGACTTAATAGATCTTATTGATATACAATGAATTCCCAGCGGGATTCAAGTCTAAGCTATAAATTTGACTTTGCTGATGTTTAGAGGTATATAATTTAGAATTGCAGATTTCTTGAATCTTGAAATAGCAACCATAATATCGCTTCAAACATTGAACAATATTCTTGTACAATGTATGTACACGTACTTGCATCTAACAAAATACGCTGTATCTGCAGAGCAAGTTATAGTGTACCCCGCTGGGACTATCCTTTACGATTCACCCATTCAAACATGATCACATCATTTATATCCAATGGATGTAATTCAAGATTCTTTTGCATTTTACGGAATGGAGAAATGACACCCAACCTCTCCACAGCCCCTATGCGTTACGAGATTCTTTTAGACTTTATACAGTGCACTCACATTACAATGAGCTCGTTGTAGTTAACAAAATTCCGGTTACAACGAAGTAAACATTCAGGCCGCAACATTATCCGGTCGATGCATTCTTATTGTTTATTTGTTCGGTTGTAACGAAATTTCGATAAAACGAAAGAAATCTGCCAGTCCCGCGAGGATTTCGTTATAATGGGAGTCCACTGTATAACACCCTTGGAAGTCACGTAGGCATGGGGTAAAGAAATACTTAGTTGAAGTATGGACCGTACGTGATTACACCATGTTCCAGCTAAAGAGCTTAGATGATTTCCTTCGAATGGAATTTGATGTGGTGATACTAAGATTTGAATCGCTAAAGAAGAGATATTCCGTGAGTCAGAGAGGATTACGGCGTTGTCATGGTAACAGGTTCCTTGGTCTATTGGTCGTCTCATCAACAAAGAATCTTCCAAAAGCGACAGCCGCTAGCTGTGATCGGGTGACCGGAAAGAGGGAGTGAGATAGAAAGAGGGGAGAGGTTATTAATGTGATACATGATACCTGTTTATATACAAGAAATTTATGGAGGTTCACGTTGATTATCGTTTGAGAAGATATGAGAATAAACATATGCAAGCAGAATCCGTCTAACTAGAGTAGCAACCTCCAATGATTATTATACGCTACATACAATATTGTAGAATTTATATTATGCTCTTTTATTTACGATATGAAAACTTTGGATAGTTTTCGCGATCATTGGGCATACTGTACGTTACATTAAAACTGGTAAAAGACTCATGAAGTATAAACTTATACTTAATGGATCATACAAGGAAACGGAATACTTTCACTTTACGGCTTTGGATTCATTTAATCGTTTACTAACGTGGTAATTTTCCCCACTGTATAGCGGTATTTTCATTGCAGAAATTTTGGGGTAGCAAAGAAAATGTTGACAACAATAATTATATCATCATAATGACCTTCTTTTTTTCTCTCTCTCTCTATCTCTCTCTCTCATTTGGCTAGGCACTTAACTCGTTTTGAAAGCGCCGTAAAGCATAAGCTTGCCCGGCATAACAATTTTTTGAATTCATCAATCACGTTTAAACAAAGGATGAACTTGCGTAGACTACAGGTCACCAGAATGGACCGTCACTTAACAATTTGGAAAGCCTCTATTTTATAATTTGACGTGGGATGCATTAGCATTAGGGCCTAATTTTGTTGGGGTGTTTTCTATTGATATTGTCATTGTTCCACTTTCGTTGTCAGGCGGATGTGCCAGCAAGCACTATTTGTAAGGATCCCTTGAATAATCATCACATGTTTTTCTCTGCAAATAAAATCCAACACACCTAGCTGTTGGTACAAATTACCAGTTTCTTTTCTGCTCATGGGCAAAGCGGAACCCCGGGTTATTCAAAAATACTTATTTTGCTTTATTTGTGCAGTTTTACTCATAGTGACGAATACCACCCCTTCAATTAGCATGACACTGTGTCATGATGTAACATGGCCGGCACCCACGTTTTTGAAAAGTGGGGCCCATTCTATGCATTGTATTTCTGGTGCCACTTCCGGGTTTCATCAGCTAACAAGCAGGGGAAAAAAGGGTCCTCAGTGCAACTTTGGTACACCACAAATAAAGCTTAACCACGTTTTTTTTTTTCTTCTTTCTTTCTTCCTGGTGCCACTTTTGGGGAAAAAACGGGGGGGGGGATGGGGCAAGTAATTAGATCCTATGTATTCCTATAATAAAGTCATCCAAAAAAAGTGGGGCCACAGTGGCGGATCCAGAGGGGAGCGCAACAGGCGCACGCCCCTTTTTATTTTTTTGTTAAGACAAAATAAATCAAAAGAAAAAATAGGTGATGTGCCTCCCTTTGTGGAATTCCTGGCCTGAGCGCCCTCCCCCCCCCCCCCCCCCCCCCCTCCTCAGTCGGACTTTTAATATATCGATTGACATTTCGTGTTATTGGTTTGGTTGAAGATCACGTGTATACGGGTGGCTATACCATAGTGGATACTCACAACTGGATGATCCTCGTTTGTCAGGTTGTAGGTTCGAGACTCTGGATGCGATACTTTCCAGGCTGAGATTACTTCCCGAGAGCAGCTTCATCAACATCAGCTTTTGCGTGTTCTAGGCGTCAACGAAAAGAAAAAAGATCAAAATTAATGTTTTATAATTTGTAGTTTTGATTATCCCATATACTGTTTTTCCTTCCTTCACATGATTGTGTGTGGTCATGTGTATGCAAGTCGTAATACATGTATCTTCTTTGTCAAGGTTTATGATTTCCTCCGTCTATTCGTCATATTCACTCTTTTCATTGTGTGTGCTGCATTGAAATGTAGATTTAATTGTAGTCACGTGATATGTGATGCCATGTAAGTTTCCCGTGGGTGATTATTCTACTTCATTAGTATATGAATGTGAATGTTTACAAGATTCAGAAGACAGGTAATAAGGTCAGAAAACAAAACTAAGCTATACAAAACATTGAAAAAGGTAAAAACTCCTACAGCTTTATAGGACAAAAATCCACTTTCAATTTGTGTGAGGAAAGAAATAATATTTCCATCACAGAAGACAACGATTGAAATTAAGTGAATGGTACCCACTTTTATTAAGAAGAGAATAGATAAACATCACATTAACAAAGAATATAGATAAATGGCATACTACAAGTTGTGGAGCAGGTTATTCATACTTTGAGACACTCGTAAACACTACATTTTTAACATGTGGACATCAATTTTTATAAACATGAAATAAAACACGAGAATTAATGTACCCTGTATTTTGATTTTTCTTTTCTCATGGCATCTACTTTTTTTTCTTATCATGCCGTAATGCAGCAAAGACATCGGTAATAATTATGTCTGACATTATGTTACAATAAGAAAGTATGACAATCGCTATACCATCAGAAGGAGTATTCCAGGAGGATCATAAATAGAATGAGCTGGTCTAACATGAATATTTTTTTTTCCAAATTAAAGAGCAATGATATTGTGTAAAATGGAAAGCATTGTCCGAATATAAGCCCGAATGTCTGCCATTCACTTTATCAGCTAAAGTCTATAGACATTGTTAACCAATCAGGCCCTGGGTTATAATTTTGCTGCAGAAATTATTGTGGCATCCTCACTAAATTAGCCACTCTATAAGTTTTACTGTGTAGTCTGTATTGAAAAACAAACAAACAAACAAAACATCAACTTACAATTTGAGAGAGAAAGATCGTCTTTAATCTTCCAAAGATATGTTGCAACATTCAAGGATCATTATTATTATTATTATTTGATTTCGCGATAAGACAGTGGCCTTTGGACGCAGCAACCAAATAAACGGTGGCATAAAGAGAAAATAAGGCCCAAATGAAGGAGAAGGTTTATTTTTTATTAAAATGATGCAATAAAATACTAAAGAATGGCTTGTGACCAAAAGAGGCCTCAAATGGAAAAAAGAAGGTTTATTCTTTCTCGACAATTCTTTTTTTTTTGAAAGAAGAAAAATACAGCACCAATTAAACCACAGAGTTGTGGTGTCTTGGATTTGACGAGTTTATTAAGATCTTCACATACCTGATCTTGGAGGTTGACTTCTTCGGAAGCCTCGGGAAACATGTCGTAGGGAAGACCTCGGGAGGGCATCGCCATAGAGCACAGGCAGGAGATAAACACCAGGGCGAACAGGTACGTCGTTGCCATGGTGACAGGAGTCAAGAACATTCAACGGGCGAAAGTCGAAAGGATGGGGCTGTAGATAGAAGTGTCCCTGAATGTGACGCCCTCACGAGGAAAGGCAAGTCCGACAGGTATGAGGTATATGTCAATATTGTTAGGATTATGTTTCTTGACAGTAAGTTCTGAGGGATAGACTTGCAATACCAAGCGGGCACCTTCTTGTAACAAAGTGTAGTGGACTAGCTCTTCAGAGATGAATGCGCCATTGTATGCATGTGTGTCTTATATCTTCTCGAATTCTTTTTCCTGTTATAGTTTTCTACTTGGATTTATTTGAAAAAATATTGTTTTTGCTGCCTGTAAAAATCGGAAGAGCAATTTAAGGCGTACGGGCGTGTTAGGAATAAGACATCCCTTTTTATCACCGTAGATATTTATCAGAAATATCTCGCTTTATGAACACAAGCATACTAGAAAACCTGCATTGATAGATGTCATTGGAAACGCTATTTCGGTGGTAAATCGCATATTCAATCACCGAAACGATCTCGATCGCCACTGAAACAAGCAAACAAGCAAACAAAGAAATCAGTGATAGTTTCAAATCATTCGAACGGTTTACGTCATATCGTGTTTGCGTCACTTGAACAAAAAAAAAGTCCTTTTTTGAGTTTACAACAACAGTGAAGCAAATCGAAATAAATGTTTGGCTGAACAGGTCAAGAATCGGACGAAATCATCACGATCCTCTCCTTGTTTTTGTTTTTTGTTTGCGTAGACTCGATGAAAACGTCGAGGGCAAATGGGCGAATCGTGCGTCCAACGGCCATAATGGCACACACGCTCTTGTAATAAGCCTCGGGGATTAATAAAAATCTGGTTCATCTTACGATTATTATGGTTTTTCAACTCCCAGCTGTTATCTGTCACTGAGTAAAAGACGCAATGACGTTGTTGCATTCCCCTGGAAATTACCAGTATTTCTCTGTTTGGTTCTTATACTTCATCTTCTTCTTCATTTTCTTCTTCTTTATCTATGCGTACTTTTTCTCTTTCTATGTGTATTTCTTCTCTTTCTCTTTTGTTGTATCGCGCCTTTCTAACTTTTCATTCCTTGACGAGGTCGACCTTAGTCATACAAAGACCATAGCCATTGCTGTTACTTTGTTGCCACGATGATGATGAGGATGATGGTGATGATGATGACGACGATAATCTTTAAAGTTGTCATTTTCCTTATCATTGTTATTATAATTATCATTATCAATTAACATAAGCATTGTCACCAAAAGCAGGCGAGAGAGAGAGAAAAAGAAATGAAAAGGAATGGGAAGAAAGATGGAGGGAGGGAGAGATGGATGAATGATAATATCATTTATAATATCACACTTATTACATATTATAATGGACAAGGTATACGAAGAGTATTTATTTTTCTCCCTGTTTGTCTTTCTGTCTGTCTCCCTCGTTTGTCTTTGCAATATGTATAATCAATCCAGCTATATCTTTCCTTCAAGGTTTGTATACATTCATGTATAAGATGATTATGAAAATAATAAAAATGCAAGTGCGTCTTATTGAAGAGTCTGAATCTAAAAAGCAAACAAACTCGGATCTTTACATACAATTTATCAAAATGTGAGATATTTTTAGATTTACGGCTGCTAATAACAAAGAAAATAATTTATCTTAACGTATGTGATAATATTAATGATATACGTATATCAAACTAAGTCGTATTTCTCGTCATTAAACATGTGCAGTATCATTGGAATGATTTTATTCTTCTCTATTTTGATGATGACCTTACTTTAAAAAACTTTGAAATGGCGTTTATCTGTCTTTGTATATATTCAAACTCTTCACCTCTAACTTCCCTTTTTTCTTGTTATGTATGAAAAATGAATACTTTTTCATGTTTGTGTGAAGAAATAAGATGCAGAAATCATTGCGAACATATCTGTTGGCAACGATTTTCGTTTTGCAATAATGTAATGCATTCATCATCTATGCTTTTTGATTGTGAAAAGGTTTATTTCGTATGATATTTTGTGAATGTGTTGTCATATTGATATACATTGTAAGTTATTGAGTGGCCAACGTTTCTAAAAGCTTTTCTTTTACGTGGGCCTCTCTTTTCCAATGCACAATTATTTTGAACAATAAGTTTCATGGTATGATATGCGTATATAGTAGTAATACATTGCACGTTTTCGTTTTCCTTAAATTTGTATCGACAACAAAATGTGTTTTTGGAAATTAGATTTCATCTGAACTGAATTGAAATGAATTGAATTGAATGTTTTCTCTTTGGCTGTAAAACAATCTCTCATAGATTTTCATTATAATACGAGCCTGCATGTCGCCTATATATACAAGTTAATACAGACTTTTATCATTATGGTTAAAGAGGTAAAAGCAAACCCATGGGGAGATAGGGTATATTTTTGATCACAAAATAGGTACTATAATATAAAAAAAAAATAGAAATTGGCTTAGATATGAGACAATGTTAAGCAAAATCATTTAAGAGTAAAATTGAGGACCTGAATATAAAAACGACCCAAGTCCAATTTTTGGCCAAATTCAGTTTGACATGGGAAATTGTAGCTTATGCATGGACTCATCTTGTGTATAAAAATAATGATAAATCCTAAATTACCCCCGGAAGTGCCTGAAATAAATGAGTTAAATCTTATATATGAATGTAAGAATGACGGACTTGGGTCATTTTTACATTCATATTATAGCGCCCTCTCTCGTCCTTCTCTCATCTCTATAGCAGAATATCATGTATATGAATCAAAGAACGACCCAAGTCCATCACACAAAATGGCCTCTCCACAATTAATGTAAATGTTAATTGTCATAATAATATATATTCTAATTAGTATATACAATGTTGCCTTCCCATCACAGTTAAATAGAATATTATTGGACAAATAAAAAGATATGAAGTTCTTTTAAGTTTACTCGAAATGGTCTTCCATGGACTTGGGTCGTTCTTATATTCATATAGTCAATTGCTACCTTTGTGATTAGGCTTAGTCGTTCAGTAGCACGTCTATGCGGTTTCGGATGGCCTCATTGTATAGTGTGTATAAATCATTCCGTCCCCTCATAGTAAAAGTTAAAACATTCTGTCCCTCGGATGGGACATAAAAATGGAGAGAGTCACAACCCACGCACGGAAAAAGATCCCGCCCCAATCATTCCTCGCAAAGAGCAGACTGAGTGCATAAACCGGACAGGTGAAGTGGTCATTTTATATTCCACGTCCAGAATGGACCCTATGCAAGACTATCTAAAGTGCAGCTGAATATGAGCTATCCAGCCATCATCTCAGATGGAACAAACAAGACAACATTATATGCACAGTCAATTCTTTATTTCAAATGATATTTTGTCTTCGGTAATAACAATGAAAATAACAAACATATATTTCAAAATGAACTTCATCAGCTTTTAGGCATGAATCACACACAGGCCATTTTACATATTACACTTGAACTAAGAAGGGCACTATACATGAAGTTGACTTTCTTCTTATTAGGATAATCGATATAGCAACTTATCGTAATAGGTCTGGTGTTGAATCTTTGGTTGCATTATTTTCGTAGAAGCCCACTTCCCTACATAAGCAAAGAAAAAAAAGAAGAGAAGCAATGGGTGTAATGAAATAGATTGTAATATTAATTAGAAGACCGCTATGATCAAGTACTATTCTAATATACCACAAAGAGTGACTTAATAATACACTGCGAAAAGAACACAGATCAAGAGTGTCAACAGAGGACCACACCAACAGGCGTAGAAAGTATGTTGTGATGTATCGGCATTTTGGCGGACAAAGGACAAAACAATGAAAAATGAAACCAGAAAACAGGACACAATTCATGTTGTACCCAACAGACACTAAGTCATCAAATTCACTCAGTGGGCTATATAGTGTTATTCTCCATTACTTTGCCCACTTTAAAGAAGGCACTATTAATTCTCAATACAAAATGTGTATTATAATTTAAGTCTCAATACGAGTTAGTGAGACTCAGATTATCAGTTATTGTACAGTATGTTCTCCCCCCCCCCCCCCACCCCCCAAGAAAATGGTACGATTGGATTTCCGCATTGATAACTTTAAAAAATGATTAAACAATCTGAATGCCATTTCAGGGTATGAAACTACACGTATAACTTCCTCCCTACATCTTGCAAAAACGAACAGAGAAATGTGAAGTGCTATATAGCATGTCATGGGTCCGTTTCTTCCAAACCGCTTCGGACATACTCTTGGCATCCTTTAATGACAATATTTTTGCTCACAACTGACAGAACAACAGACCAATGAATTTAAATTCTGTGCCTGTTGATTGGTAATTAAAGTTATAGATATGTAAATATCATAATCATTGTTCATGATTATCTTGAAGAAAACAAAACAAACAAAAAGAAAACAAAAGCCCAAAGTCCCAAATGATATAGGAAGAGTTCAATCCAATAATTTGCTATCTTTTCTTAATTATTAATTATTACGACTTTTCATATTTAACCAACGCTTGCAAAATGATAATAAAAAATGCTTCCTTTTTGAAGTAACGAATCATTTCGTTACGTGAAAAAGTTAGTAAAATGAAAGGAAACAAGCAGTCACTTTTTCAATTTAGAGAGATTTTTGTGCGAATTATGAACAACTGAGTATTTGTGACGTTTGATAAAAATGCAAAAAACTTGGAGGGTAGTTGTTCCTGATATGCTCTACAAAAATCCCCAATTACCACTGAAGCAAATCGGATGGGGATTTCTATAAGATGTAGTTAATCGTTCACAGTTTCATACCCTGATGAAATTGCATTTTGATTGATTGACTATCTTTGAAATTATCGTTGCTGAAAGTCCGATTGTACCGGTAATTGATTATTTATTTATTTATTTATTTTTTTTGGGGGGGGGGGGCGGGATTCGAGCCCAGTTGGTAACATTTTTACGATTTAGTCCATTTGAGAATTCTAAATAGCGCCAGCTATGTGTTATGTAAGCGAATTGTGTGCAAAGCAGTTGCATGCTGCTGTACTCTGATTCTGTATTGCCAAAGCACACGTCTTGCTATGTTGTACCCTTTGGTTCTTTCAGCCAAAGCGCTAAGCGTCACTTCTCTTTGCTTACAGCAGTTGTTGTTCACGAAGTAGAGACATCAAGGAAAATGTCTGCGGAATCGCAAGGAGAGGTAAATAGCCATCATTTCCAGAAAATAATACATGTGTGGTGATATAAGTAAGCGGATAGCGGATAGCATCCATCATGATCTGCCAGAAAATGGTACCGTGTGCATGTTGTTGCTTAGGTGGCGAGGACTCCCGCGCCAGCTGAGCAGCTGCTGGTGCAGCCGTCCAGCTAGCGATTTATCGTTTTCCCCACGCCAGCTACTCCGGCGGTGTCTGTTCATGAGTCACCTTGTGATGCAGCATGCAGCACAGAATGTGAATCTCGTTCCGTGGTCCATTGTGTAGCTAACAAGCTTCTACTGTCCGTAGTGTTGATTTTCATTGCCTTAGCCTTGCTTATTAGGGCTTGGTCATTGCCTTATTCTAGATTTGCATGGCCGATCATTGCGTAAACAAGCCAAAGGAGGGGTTATATTTTTAATAGCAGGAGGCTTGAGGTAGACAGTAGTCTACCATGTCTACAGACGGTTGAGTGTCCTGCATGCTGCACACTGCCACTGGCTGCATATCTCCATCATGACCACCATGGCATGGCCCATACAGTACTGAGTCTGAGATTCTAACAGTTATAGACAAATCTTCTATTGTAGTACTAATGTTAGTTAAGGTTTTTTTTTTCAGAGTTATACTTATTAGAGTCTACAGTTAGGCTTCTAGATTTAATTTTTACACACAACATCACTGAAATTCTATGAAATTCTTCTACTCACACACCGCAAGGAAAAATGCTCAAAGTAGTGTCTAGAAGTTCCCAATGGAATGAAAAGTTCAGTAATCGATGCCGAATTTCATAGCTATTGTATTAACTATACACAGCCCAGTCGCTAAAGTAGCGACAGGGCTGTACCGTCATGACCCACGACACGAAGAGAGATCGCATTGCGATCGCTTTGAATTTTGATACTTTACTTTAGATAATTTTTTGTCACCTCAAACTCATCTAATGTAAATCTTCATTAATGAGACTTCATATCTATGCTACCAATATTGAAATGCACATTTTACAACTTAACGAAAATGATGATTATATGCAGCATGTGCGAACGGTACATCTGATAATTGGCAGTTCACTCAATCTGAATGCACTTTTAAAGGTCTTGCTGTCGACCGTGCGTGCTGCTACCAAAGAGCGCACGTACGCAATAGATCGCTGCACTTCCAGCCATGCACGCACACGCATAATTTGCTGAGTAGTCAACTCGCCATTTTGAATTCTGCAACGATGAACCTCGACGGTCGGGGACTCCTGCGCTGTTCTACTGCGCTAGAAAGTGCCATTTTTTTGTTCAATGGACTTATCGTGAGGGCTCTCTATGGACTGGTATACATTGTATGAACCTTCTGTAATACAAGCATGCACGTAACGTGAGTAACGTATACATTTTTTATAAGAAATGTTTAAATTTTCATAAGTTTTGTGGTTGTGTTGTGGTTCCCCACTTTGAAGGGCTACAGCTATCGTTGTGAAACGAGAATGATGTCATTTACAGTTGTACTTAGAACTCAAAGGCCTGAAATTCATGAAGGTGGTTTAAAGAGACTGTACGGTACTGGTTGAGGTGAGGATTCAGGTTTTGAGAAAATGAGAAACCTCTTATTTATGAAAAAGAACTTGTAATTTCAAGAAGGACTCGACATTTATTTGATTAAAAAATGGCCTTGAAATGGCTGAGATATCAAAAAAAGCGATCCAAATGAAATTGACAAGCCACAGCTTTTATTACTATTTAGGATTTCTTTGTTTTTCCTTGTTTTTAGAGATCTCGGTCATTTCAAAACCGATTTTCATCAAATAAACTTTTGATTCCCCTTAGAATTGTATGCTTCTTAACATTTCACAGAGTGGTTTCTAAATATCTGGCAAAACATTAAACAAGTTGAATCCTCACCTCAACCAGTACTGTACAGTCCCTTTAAAGTAAAACCATGGTTTTTATGCATTCATATGAAATATCTTCTGCATCAAATACGATTGAAAGACTGCATATGCCAATACTCAATAGACGTCCAGTGGCAAACGAGCGTTGATACGCACATGTCAAAGGTACACCTATTTCACGCTTGTTTTAGACTATGGTCTAATGTTGTGCCATAAATTTAAACCATCTTTGTGAATTCAGGCCTGAGAGTCTAGTTGTGCATTAAAAAAAATGGTCAGCGCCTCGCCAGCTGCGCCTCCACAGGCAAAGCACGTAAAAGACATGTTTGGGGGACCATGATCAATAACACGTATTCTGTATACAAATTTGAGATGTCAGGAAATGATGACATAAATGGTACCCTGGGGTACCAAATAAAAATCAGCCATTTGTTAAATTATTATTATTTTTTTTATAATGTTGTACCCTAGGTTGCCAAAAAGTGGGAAATTATTTTGGTGTGATATTTTTCAACATTCAGTTTGCCCCATGTTCTTGTAAAAAATTCTATAAGTCATGTTTTTTAGCTAGCTGGAGCTGGCGCGCGCTGCACCGCACTGCACTGCACTGAAGCACACACTATTGCTAGCACAGCGTACCATGCATGCATAGTATAACATGCAGTGGCATGGGAATGGCTATGTACAGGCACACACAGTGCATGCATTTCTCTGCGGCTGTCCTCAAGTGGACGTGAGGTGGCGCTACACAACGTACCCCGAGGTACTACGGTACCCTGGGGTAACGCGTGATGCATCAAATACTGGCCTGTTTTTGCCTCAGCTTACGTGGCTGGTTGTAGTAACCCTGCAAAGTTCCAAGCGTACTGTACGTAGTCCCCCTTGTATTTGATCATTGCGCTTTGTAGCCATTGTATGCAGGATGGTGGATTTAACCTTGTAGGGCCCCTGGTGAGGTGTGTGTGCCCCACCATACTTTCTAGATTCTTAGAAGATAATATTTCATTTCCGGCTAAATACTTTACATTGTGACCTTGTCCTTGATTTAAACAGTAATTATAGAGCTCTGGGCCCCATACACAGGCCGTAGTTTGAGGTCGATACTATGCAATGCCTTTGCGAAAGCCCTGACTTGGTAACACCAACATGCCTTTGCTTCAGAAATTCGGAAAGTGTGGTGTGTGCCCTCCATAACAAATACAATTTAATTTCTACATTTTTTTGTTTTTGTTTTTCTGTCAGTCATTCACTTCTGGGTTTTGCATCTGCAGACTTGGTGTTGTTCAACCAACTCTGGAGAGCTTTATAAGTACTGGTACGTTAGAAACATAGTGGACTTTGTTTTTCCGTGGTTACCTCTCCTCTAAACTAACGCTGACAAAAAGAAAATAAAAAAAGAAATACAAACTGCCAAGATATAACTCAACGGAATTAAAGATGAAAAAATTTATTCTTTTAACCCGTTGAGGATGAGTCGCGAAAATCAGCCTGTCCTCAGCAGGTTAAAATTACTGTAAAACGAGGAATGTTCGCGTGCATTTGAATTTCACAAATTTCGGAGCGCCAAGATTTGCGAGATTAAAATGCATGCGAAATTTCTTGTTTACACTATATGCATTGAACGCCAGTGGCAATTCGCGAAAATTTCATGCCACGAAAAAGGCCGTCGGCTCCAATTTGTGAAAATTTTGTGCTGCGAATATATCATGTTTTACAGTAAACATTGCTGTAAGTGCTATATAATGATTGTTATGATTGTAGGGTCTCTAAACACAAGCATATTCATTGAGGTGCCTTCACATTATATACAAGCCATTGCGGTGACTTGTTGATTGAAACAATAAAACAAAACTCCACATTTTCTTGTAGGGTGCAGCCGACACCACAGCTGCTGGGACCACTGCTGCTGCAGTAGCTGATGGGGCTGCTGGCGGTGTGGAGACGGTCGAGACAGTCGCAGAAGTACCACGAGAGAAAATGGTAATGAGAATGATCGTAATTCACAAGCTTTGTTGATTGAATCTTTTCTGTATAATGTTTCTGACATGTCTTGTCATAACACTATATTTGTGTTGTGTGTGTGTGGAGTATTACACTGTTATACACTATAGTTTTTATGAGATTATGAATGCTATAAACTAGTGATAAGCTGTACAACATAATTTAGTTTTTTACATATTCTAGACTATAAGTTGTTGGCTTTATATTTGTAATGTACAAGTAACATGTATTAGTGTCAGTGACCAAAGAGCAAAGATAGGATTATTTACAAATGTTACACAAAATCAAAAGAGTACACAATAGGAATGTTTTTATTGTGCATGTTCAGTGTGCCTGTGTTAAAATTGTCTGTACATGATGTCGATATCAAGTACTGTTTATTCATTTTCTACATTGTATGTATTGCAATGCTACAGCTGTACTTTGTCTATCATTCAGCTTTGTGTGTTTCCTTTGTTGCAATGGAAATTAAAAAACAGTAGGCACAAGCTTACCACAGATTTGCAGTGAGTGAGAGAGAGAGAAAAAAAAAACTTGACGTAAAGCTCAGTTTTTCTCAGCATGACGTCAATCCTATTTAAAGCCGTTTTTATTTTTCTTGAAAGTTTATTGTTTAATCTATTTAGTAATTTGCAATTGTATCTTTTAAATATGATTCACAATGTCATTTTGAGTATATATTATCTCATTTGTTGAAAAAGATATTAATGTTTGCATATGTAATATTTTGTATTCAAAGATTGAGACAGCGATAAAATTTCTCCTGAACCCTCAAGTCCGGTCCAGTCCCTTGGTTCAGAAGCAGGCATTCCTCCGCAAGAAAGGTGAGATGTTTTGTGGATCTTGCTTATTTTTCTGAAATGATAAGATTCTGTGGAAATTGTTTACTTAGCTGCTACTGAAGTCAGATGATAACTGGGTAGCATCATTGGGCAATATGGTCAAAAGTAGTATATAAAATGGCAGAATGAAAATATTTTCATTTACAACTGATTGGTAACCTCAAGACTTGCCACAGAAGTGATGCCTGGATTTCAGTGAATCAGTTCATTTTAATATGAACCTTTTATGTAGCTGTGGACAAGCACCTTGAATTATTTTCTGAAGTCTTTATTTCCTTTCAAAGATAGAGGAACTATACCATGTTATGGCTATATGAAAAAGAAAAATACAATGTTGCCATCAACTGGTGAAAAAAAAAATACAATTATTTCAGATGCCACATCTGAGTTAGGCCTTACTACAGAAGACTTTTCTTTCATAATGAAGTTAACAATTTAGTTTATTAGAAGTAATCGTAAATGGAAAAATTGATAGCAACGGCTAACAGCAGTTGAATAGGGAAAGCGTCATTTTGAATGGACAAAATGTGAAATGTTTGACACATTTTCATAAAACAATGATATTGAGGACAATGAGATCAGCTAGTGCAGGAAACAAGCAAGTCAAAATCTCAGTTCTTAAGTTTGGAATGGTTGAGAAAGTTTTGAAGTTACCCTTCCTTATGTATGTGTTTTCGTGGCTGTAGGTCTAAGAGAGAAAGAGATTGAGATAGCTGTGGAGCGTTCCGGAACCAGACAGGATGTGCCAAAACCTGCCACCCAACAGACCCAACAGACACCTCAGCAAACACAGGTTCCCATGGCAATGCATCCTGGGGTCCCACCCCAACAACAACACCAAATGAGTGAGTAGTTGTGTTGAAAGTACACTGTTTTCTGACATAGAGAAAATGGAATATCAATTCTTCAATCTACCCATCAAGTCCATGGAAAATTTTCCTAGAGATATTCTCATGTTGTCCTCATCAACTTTAAAGTGGGTCTGTGTGGTTTTGTGCCCTTTGATTTGTTACTGTACATGACGTTTACTTGGTAAGACTAATTTTGCATTAATCAGAACCTCCCGACAATGTTGTGAGTAGGTAGATTTGCGATCGTGGAGTACAGTAATCAACAGAGCAATGTACGGTATGTTTATACATACAAAAGATGTGCATATGAAAATTTGCCTTTTGTGTACAATGTAGGTGATTGAAAATAATCACACTACAGCAAGTGACTATATTACCAGAAGTGAACAACAGTTTGTATTGACTATGATTTGTATTGACATGCTTCTGTGCTGATTGTTAGTTTGTGTGCTGGTATTGATTGTTTGTTTGTTTGCTACCCTCTATGTTCAGTGCCTTACATGCAGCCTCCCCCACCCTCAAGAGTCAGCACATGGCGGGACTACATGGCCATAGCAGTTATCATCAGCGGCGTGTCCTTTGGTCTTTACAAGCTCATCATGGTAAAGCATAAAAAACAACAACAGAGTTTCTGTTTGTGCATATCTACACTGTAACATGCAATACATGCTTCACCAGCTTTTGCCCCCCCCCCCCCCCCCCATCCTTACTGAATACAGCAAGCTCCCATTACAACGGACATAGTTATAAAGAAATTTTGTTACAACCCAGTAAAAATTCAGGTCCCCGAATTATTATCTATAAGTATATCTCTACTTACATTATTTGTTCTCCTATAACAACATTTCGATATAATAAAGGAAAATTACCCATCCAGAGGACTTTGTTATAATGCCTACGGGAATATAGTTATAGTTTTCTCTGCAACTCAGAGAGATGAAAGAATTTACAAGCACATTGCAAGGCCATTGTGATACATGAAGAATCAGAAGAGCGTTATGAAAGGTGCTTTGAACACTGTGGCTTTAGTGGCAACCTAACGCCCTTTCCATTCTCAGCCAATGAAGTGATCCATAGCTAAACAACTCTATGTACCCATGCATAAAGCTGTACCATGTACGGCCCTCTACATTAGCTTTTGGTTGATTCCACCTCACTCCCCATCCCCTCCCTGAGTCCTCATTTTCACTGTTTCTATGTAACTCTCACTGACTGCTTTACAGAAATTTATCACTCCATGGCTCAAGAGCAGGAAGGAGGAGAAAGAAAGAATGGAAAGAATTGAAGAATCCATCAAAGAACTGAACAAGAATGTTGCTGACACAGGTACGTAGCGGAAGTGGTTGCAATGGTGATGTTAACCCTTTTTTTTTTGCTTTGAGTGCTGTTTGGCACAGAAAACCCTCATAGCATTGTACACACACTGTCCACATGCTGTGAATTTAGTGTGAGAGTGTTGGCAGCTCCTGATTGGCTCGCTTCTAGTGTTAGGTGAAATCTAAGACATTTGCTGTACAAAATGTGTCAAGGACTAAATTCTCCGAAGAGATGTGCAAATTCTAATCACGTTTTTCAAAAGTCTGGAAAGGATGTCATAAAAAGATGAAGCGCTTTGTTAAAGGTGTCACAATTTCCTTCAGACTTCATTTATAAAGTTTCATGTATCTGTTTCTTTCTTTTTATCAAGAAGAGATACAGCCAGTGAGGAAATGCTTTGATATGACATGTTGATGCAGTAAGTCACAAAACCTGATGTACTCATGGAGAAATCTAAATGAAAACTGAAAACTGAACATGAAAGATGAAAGAATATGGACTTTTTTGTAGTGATGAAAAGAAGTATGCAAAGTACAGCATTAATACCCTTCTGCATCTCATCAGTTATTGCTGCCCTCTTGGGAAAATGTTTTCATTTTTAGCAAAGCACATACAATATGTAACCATTCTCTGCTTTGTAATGGATAAAATTATGGTTTGGGATAAGTATGCTCACATGTATTTAACTCTGTTATTGAGCCTGCAGTGGAATTCCCTTAGATCTGTAGTACAAACTGCATGTAGGATACAAAAAAGGTCAAAGTCCAGGTAGATTGTTTGGATTACTGACAGCTGAGTGACAAGTAATCCACTGATGGGGGGCAGAGGGTGGTGAATATTTCATTTGTACAACCCACTAGCTGCATAGAAAACACTTCAAGGCTTGTATATACGCTGTAAACTGTGTACCAATGGTAGATTCTATGGATCAAGGGATAATGCAGCATGTTGATAATAACAGGTCCAAGGTACGTGGTCATTTCTTTGTCAATGATTCCGACTGCACTGGCCCTGTGATGTGCCAAAATTGGGCCTGTTCACATGCACCTGAAATGAACAGTTTTGAAAACTTTTTTTTTTTTAATGCTATGCAAAGACTGTGACTTCTTGTGTGTTGACACACACACAGAATTGTGAACCCTTGAAATACGTATTGCAATACGAAAATTGGTCCAGCTTGATATTGTTTTGAAACTCTTTTGATAACTTAAATGTACAGGATGTGTGAATGGCATGCAAAAAAACACAAACCCTGTAATATTTTTGATTCCATAATACAACTCACCTTGCAAGGTCCATAGACTTGAATACCCAGGGTTGTGCTCTGGTTATAGGCATGTACAGTCTAGATATCCAAGTGCTTCATTTTATTTTGCCATGTGTGAATGGTGACAAATACATGTAGAATTGATTTTTGCGTTTCTCTGCAGAACTAGAACTGATAGCGTTTGTGTAAATGCAGTTTTTGTCAACAATCTGGACCCCCATTACCCTTACCTTGCGATGGACATGATAGACATGCATTGTGAATGCAAAGGAATGCATTTGGAGTAAAGGGTTGCCTTGGCTTTTGTTTATTTATTCTGATTTGAATGGCTGTGATTACATTCATTGTTTTGATACAAAGCGATTGGCCCTGACAATATGGTTCAGGTGTAATGGCTATGAGGTAAAACCGTGGTATAAATGCCAGGCTCTTTTCTGTGATAGTAAAATCAGTGTTAATAGGAGAATCAGTTTGATGAAGTATCAATAAAAAGAAAATTTAACTTAAGAAAATATAATATACTATGTTACTCAACAGTCTGTGCAAACCCAGTAATACATGTACTCCATTCTTTATTTGATAGATAACAGAGCAGCGAAGTACATGAAGGGTAAAGTGATGATTTGGTATATCTTGGCTCTTTTCTTTTTCTTCACTTACTAAACAATCAACCAACCAAACATCATACCAACCAACCAACTAACCCACTCACTCAACCAACCAACCAACTAACTAAAAACTTGCAATCCAACCAACTGATTAATCAACCAACCAACTGACCACCAACAAACCAACTGACCAACCAACCATCCAACCGACCAACCAACCATCCAACCGACCAACCAACCATCCAACCGACCAACGAACTGTCCAACCAACTAACCTACCATTCAACCGACTAACACAACGACCATCCATCTAACTGACCAACCAACCAACCATCCAACCAACCAACCAACCTACCAACCAACCAACCAACCTACCAACCAACCAACCTACCAACCAACCAACCAACCATCCATCCATCCAACCAACCAACCATCCAACCAACCAACCAACCGACCGACCGACCAACCAACCATCCAACAAACCAACTGACCAACCAACCATCCAACTGACCAACCAACTGTCCAACCAACTAACTGACCAATCAACCGACCAACACACCGACCATCCAACCAACTGACCAACCAACTGTCTAACTGACCAACCACTGTCCAACCATTCAACCAACCACTGACCAACCATTCAACCAACCAACTTGTCCAACCACCTGACCAACCAACCAACCGACCAACCAACTGACCATCCAACCAACCGATCGACCAACCAACTATCCAACAAATCAATCAATGGATCAAAAAAACAGTTGCGTCACTTGAGAGATCTGTTGGCGCTATCCAGGCCCTACTGGAGAAACAAGACACACAGGTGCAGGCCATCAATGCCGAGGTGCTATCCAGCAAGGCGCTGGCCAACAGCCGGCGCAGCACGGACACCACCGAGATCAAAGCAGAAATAGCTTCACTGAAGGGACTTCTTCTAAACAGGTATACTCATCATTACTTCCATGAGAAAATTTGAATGATAATGAAATGAATATGAAATATCAATAAATCTGCATGTTGACCTTTACTGTTTTTATGGCAAACTTGCCAAGTTGCCCTCATTTGGCAGGAGTCACCCTACAAAAAAGTTAAATATATCTTCATATCTTGACAAAAGAGCGTGAAAGCTTTCCTAATTTTGGAAGCACAGGTACAGTCAACCTTGCTGAAGTCGACTTTGTATAAGTCAAATGACTGCTGAAAGGTCTTGTCAAGCCCCCTCCTATTTATTCTATTGATTTTAATCCCTCATTTATAAGTCAAATTTTTCTCAGAGTTGACGCGATTTGTTCAGTCCATGTAGATTCAACTTGGTTGACTGTAGTTTTCCCATTTAGCTGCATGTGACAGACAAGGGAAAACTTCTGGAATCTTCCTGAGTTTGATGTATCATGCTGGTAACCCTGCTGTGGATACATATGTTCAATGATGCATTATTCTATTGTCAGTTCATGTTGTTCTGCTTTAAAGAGGCAAAGAAATGAAAGGTAAATAGGATCACCCAACCATATGTATTCGCTTTTGATGCTGTAGCAAATAAACTTATAAAATAACCTTTCATATATGACCCTACGTGGCATCACCAACAAAAACTTACCAAACATGGATTTGTAGTTAAGTGCAGATTCTGAAAGAGCAGACTCTAAGCTTTAAAAGGGTATATAAGGCAATACAGATGGACTTTGCTAACATATCAAAATAATGGACAGAATGTACACACTGTGGAAAAGTGTTTACTGAGAAAGAGGCGTTGAAGTTTAGGGTCTATTCATGCACGTAATCTCCCCAAACTGTGCTCTGTGCAATGAATGGGACAAAGAACTGGATGTAAAACTCTGTTGCAACCACAGTGAAAGAAAGGATTATTGGATTAGGCTGACATTTTGCACACCCAAGAAACACCTTTCACATTACTAATACTAACTTGCAAAGCAGTGGCATGTGTGTAAAAGTTTTGAAAGAAGCGATAGGGGACCCCTAAGACATACCTACAAACAGTGCAATCACACTATTCTTCCAAGTAATTGTTTTAAATAGAGACACTGAAAAAACACAAATTTCCACTTGTTTTATGATCCCAAACTTTAGAATTATGTAGAAGAACTGCCCTTTCTGAAAATATAAAAAAGCTAAAGATTGACAAGGTTGACTCTTCACACCTATTTTGAGTCCACACATAAAAATCAGGGCTAGCAACTCTTTGTTGATTTTGTGATGCACGCGAACATATTTCATTTGGTAGAATCAATTCAAAACAGACCATGCGGCACTACGATGTGATTATGAATCGCTCTGACTTGAGAGGTACCCTGTTAATGTACCTCATTTTATAGTCTAAGCTGGCACTCCATGCCAAACAGATGGCTCTTGCTGTTCTGTTTCGTTGTGGTTCCACCCCTCACTGTCTTATCACCTGTCTACTCCTGTGATGATACAAAGCTGGCCTGTTTGCTCCTGTATACCAGTTAGAAAATGTCACAGTACACCAACATATTGCACTTCCAGCTGAGGCCTTTCTCCTCCCCCTCCTCTTTTCTCCTTTTTTTCTCAAACACTTTTTAATTGCAGTCATCAATTTCGATTCAGCATCCTCTCTTCATACGTAGAATGGTGTGCTTGTTAACTCCATATGCAGAACGCAAAGACACAAAACTTCTCTTATCATTGAAGGTTGTGTGTTATTTGTGAAAAGACAGAGGCTGAGAATTTATTCCCCTCAAATGTATTTTAGGAGAAATGCCTACTGCATACATCTCAGTATTTTGCACTTGAATTTTTATTGAACTAATACCTGGAACTAATTTATACCATTTCAAGCCCAGTAAACACCAAGGAAGCACTAAATTCTATACTTCTTAAATTTCATATTTTTCTTCTCTTTTTGTGGAATGTCCTGCATTGTATATTTGTACAGAGAGTATCTTTAAGCTGTCGGTTTTAGTTTCTACCACCCTGTACACCCCTGACCCTTTTGATGCCATTTTGTCTTCTAGACACCAGTTTCCAGCCACACCACAGCGGTCCCAAATCCCCGCCTGGCAGCGGGGCGGTGCTGAGTCTTCCACCAAGGGTGGTTCCTCCCCGCCCTCCTCCTCTGGAGGGGAATCCACCAATAGGAGATCCCCATCCTCCTCGCCCCCTCCCACTGAGGAGCCAGTGACCAATGGGGAACCGTCTGCTGTCCTGACCGCAGCCGCGCCCGTGAAGGAGCCGATCCGAGAGGTCATCGCAGAGAGCGAGAGCCAGGAGACAAGTTCGGCGGCAGCTCATGATAACGCGACAGAGAGCCAAGCCACGCCCACCGTGAATGGTGCGTCATGAACGTCCCGGATGGGAGTGTCCCAGGGCATGGTCACGGGCGTGGTCACTGCCCTGGAACTCTTCCTGCGTGCTCTCCATGACAGATCGATCATTGATTGACTGATAATTGAATCCTTTTGATCCACTTGTGCAATTCCATCATGTGAAATCAGATCTTGAAATTTTGATGAATGGCAAACTCATCATGTTTTGCACTGAATTAGGGTGGGAAAAAAATCCTACTTGCCACAATGATAGATCACTTGGATGACTAGGCTTGTGACTTATGAAGACTTGCCATTAACCAGTTTGAATGAGAGAGAGCCACAAATGCTACCACCATTGACCAAGGCTTGTTGTTACAAGTTGGGCTGCATGCATTATATCACCTGCCAAAGTTCTGCATTTCCTTTGGAAAATGCATCTGGTGCCTTTAACTCTGTTTAGTTAACTCATTTTTTATTCAATTCCTTATGAATCATCAAACCAGCCGGGGCAAGAAAATTGTCTGTTTTGGGGCCCAATGTGAGAAATGTGACTGCATTTTTTTTTTTCACGCAATGTTGCATATCAACTAATTTGGCAGGAATATAAACCAGTGATGTATTTTCTAGTGTGATGTACTGGTATATCCCTTAATTTGTTAACATGATTTTGGTATGCTGTAGCAAGTTCCTGAATCAGGGTCAGAATGAGGTTACACACAGAGATTTCAGCAGAACCAAGGGTTCGTTCGAGCGCTCTCCTAAAGCGAACTGTACCGTACCATACCCGCGCCAGAGGAGCGCTCGAACGCTCCTAAAGTGTACCGTACCGTATTGTACCGAGCCAAAAGTGGACCACTTCCCGATGTGCTCCAAAAGCGTACCAGAAGCGTACCAAAAGTTCGCTGTTAAGCATGCGTGTGTCACGTGCATACGTCACAATGCAAAGACATCATTCTCTTTTGTTCGGGACACCTGTAAGTAGTTCAAGCGCCAGGTGGATGACATTCTTGCTACAAAAATGCGTGACCTTTTCTAAAAATAACTCGTGAGGTACACTTTCTCAACTGAGCGCTCGAACGCTTCAAATCTGGCACAGTTCGGTACGGTACGCTTTGATGCAGTTCGCTTCGGTTCGCTTCAGAGCGCTCGAACACACCCCAAGACTCACCTAACACACTTCGGAAAGTCCTTGATTTAGAAACCTATGCTTTAGTCTTACTTTAAAAATTTCAGCAGTGGTACGTCATAATTCTCAAAAATTATTTTGAATTTAAACATAAGTCACTTCATAGAATTTGCAAAATGGTAGATATTTGTGAACCTATTCATGCGGGTGGGGGGGGGGGGGGGTGGTGCAGAATTGCTCTACATCTATCATTAGGAAATGTCTGTGAGGAAAAGGAGAAAAGTAAAAGCCAATGCAAAGCACTTATGCTATATGACTATATGAGTACAGCACTGCCTTTGATGTTCCTCATATTCAATCTTGCCATATAGGGTTTTTATCCATGGCATGTATTGGCAGGGAGAGCAGATGTATCTTTCATAAAATCTAGGGAGGTGTAAAAATCATGCAGCACTTTGCCTTGTAGACCGATTGGTAAATGGGCCTTTTGTAGCTGGGCGGGATTATACCAGTACCATTCTACTCTGTCGAAAGGAAGCAAGTGACGTCCAAAATATGTTCAGTTGTTTTGAAAAATACTATCAAGTGATGATTCGATTTTGGAAAATTACCATGATGGATTATTTCATTTTTGTCCCTGCCGAACGAGTTCGAGCAGGGGACTATGAAACGGGCTCCGTACGTGTGTGTGTCTGTGTGTCCGTCTGTCTGTCCGTCGGTCCGTCCGTCCGTCCGTCGTAGCGTCTGTGCGTCCGTGTGTGATCAAAATGTTCAAAATGCTACTCCGCCGCCATTTCTAACCCGATTTTGATTCTGTTTGCTTTATATGAGAGCACTACATGGGAGCTTTGAAACTTCTACACAGAATTTCAGTTGTGACCTTTGACCTTGACCTTTGACCTATATTGTACATTTTGCTTCAAAATGCTACTCCTTCGCCATTTCTAACCCGATTTTGATTCCGTTTGCTTTATATGATGGCACTAGGTGAGGGCTTCAAAACTTCTACACAGAATTTTGACCTTTGACTTCTTTGACCTATATTGTACATTGGCTACAAAATGCTACTCCTTCGCCATTTCTAACCCGATTTCGATTCCGTTTGCTTTATGTGATGGCACTAGGTGAGGGCTTCAAAACTTCTACACAGAATTTTGACCTTTGACTTCTTTGACCTTTGACCTTGATTTTTGACCTGTATTGTACATTTTGCTACAAAATGCTACTCCTTCGCCATTTGTAATCCGATTTCAATTCCGTTTGCTTTAAGTGATGGCACTAGGTGAGGGCTTCAAAACCTCTACACAGAATTTTGACCTTTGACTTCTTTGACCTCTGACCTTGATTTTTGACCTGTATTGTACATTTTGCTACCAAATGCTACTCCTTCGCCATTTCTAACCCAATTTCGATTCCGTTTGCTTTATGTGATGGCACTAGGTGAGGGCTTCAAAACTTCTACACAGAATTTTGACCTTTGACTTCTGTGACCTTTGACCTTGATTTTTTGACCTATATTGTACATTGGCTACAAAATGCTACTCCGCCATTTCTAACCTGATTTCGATTCCGTTTGCTTTATGTGATGGCACTAGGTGAGGGCTTCAAAACTTCTACATAGAATTTTGACCTTTGACTTCTTTGACTTTTGACCTTGATCATTTTACCTATATTGTACATTTGCTACTAAATGCTACTTCCGGCGGGGACATATATTACGCACCGCGTAATTTCTACTTTTCCTTGTTTTTTTAAAATTTTTTTACCTATATTGTACATTGGCTACAAAATGCTACTCCTTCGCCATTTCTAACCCGATTTCGATTCCGTTTGCTTTATGTGATGGCACTAGGTGAGGGCTTCAAAACTTGTACACAGAATTTTGACCTTTGACTTCTTTGACCTTTGACCTTGATTTTTGACCTGTATTGTACATTTTGCTACAAAATGCTACTCCTTCGCCATTTGTAACCCGATTTCAATTCCGTTTGCTTTAAGTGATGGCACTAGGTGAGGGCTTCAAAACTTCTACACAGAATTTTGACCTTTGACTTCTTTGACCTTTGACCTTGATCTTTTTACCTATATTGTACATTTGCTACTAAATGCTACTTCCGGCGGGGACATATATTACGCACCGCGTAATTTCTACTTTTCCTTGTTTTTTTTTAAAGTTGTGATAACTGTTCACTTTGCAGAAAGCACAAGGAGTGAGATCTTGTTAACAGTGTCAGCAGACTGAGTTAAATGTTGAGCTAGTGCAGTTTGTCACTTGCTTCCTTTTGTTAAAGTAAGGCAGTAATACGTTGCACACACTTTGCTATCTAAAGACATTGTTCAAAGAGAAACCAACTTATGCATTGCCCTGTCAGTGACCTGACATTTTCTTCCAACATGCCACATTTCCTTTTCCTGCTAACACCACCAGATGCAGTGTAATAAAATAGAAGAAAACACAAACCAAACGAACAAAACAACGAAGAACGGGAAAGTGGCTGTTTTGCCTTCTGTTTTTCTTCTTTCCATGTGCCACTTATTGCCAGTCTCAATTCAAACTGGTCGTGTAAGTCCGAGCTTGGTAGATGAAAGGTGCAGATCAAAATGTACATAAAATATGTACCAATTAGAATTGAACTTGGAAAGCGGTTCTTGAATTTCTACTTACTGGGTATTTGATCAGTTATTAGAGTGATTTAAATCTATTAAAGTTTTGTAATAATCTCCTGAACGGATGCTACCTTTAGTAGTCCTCCTGCCTTCCAATATTTGGACAGTATTATGCGCGGATGATTTGAAATATTTGAAATGATTTCTTCTGATTATCAATATTGAATATAGTATGTGTGAAGAGATTTCATACTGAAATGTTGATGATGATGATGAAACAGCATTTGTATAGCGCCATTTATCAGTAGAAACATTCAAAGGCGCCAAATGTCATTGATTTGCATACAGTCACAGAAGGTCAATGTCTCAGGAAAGAAGTCATTACATTGTGCTACTCAGTAGTTAGTCTGTGCAGGACAGGTCTCTAGATAGCTGGCCTAATTGTAAAGTCATCTTGTAGACATTTCTTGCAAAATAAAAAATAAAAAATTGGAAGTTGTGTCATCAGTAAGTCTCTCTGGTGGATGGTAAGAATGTCATCTTTATGTTATCCCTTTAATACATTATCATATTTGTCACATGTCAGGGCATCATGTAAAAATAATATCTGCATCAATCACAGATGTATTAACAGTCATGATTTTGAAATCTTGTGTGAATGTTTTTATGCATTTTCGATGCAATACCTGGAACTTGATGATATGGTGATCACTAATGTGATTATATCATACATTGCATAGTTATACCTTTTGTTTTGGAGTTTATTTTAAATCATTGATTTTTTTCTTTTGTAAAGTATATTGCGCTAGTCCCCATTCTTGCTAAGTTTTGAGAAAAATCTTCTAACATGAGGAGCACTCCACATAATGTCTTCATGTGGGCCACTCTCCTGTTATCAAGTGTCTTGTTACCTCCGCCAAGGGAGGAGGTTATGTTTTCGTTACCGTTGGTTTGTTCGTTCGTTCGTTCGTTCGTTCGTTTGTTTGCAAGTCCGTGTGCAAAATAACTCCAAAAGTAGTTAAGGGATTGGGATGAAACTTGCAGGAAAGGTTGAGAATGACACGAGTAACATACGATTAACTTTTGGTAGTGATCCGAGAATTTTGGGGGAATTTATGAAGGATTTTTGATATTTTGCCAGGTAGGGTCAATGAACTTGGGAGTTGAGGCTGCGCGTATATGAAGTTTGCATACGCGCACTAAAGTGCGTGCTCTAGTTTCTGCTAGGGCGAGGCGTGCCATGCAGCTGAGGGTTTATGACGTAACAAAGGCTTCTATATTGGGAAATCGGGCGACTTTCACTACACAATGCAATAAGCATGTATGGGTGGAAATCCCCGATATCTTTATGGAAGAACAAGATCAGTGGTGGAAATGGGCTGCATGCTTGGCGGAGGTCTGCGCTCTCAGAGTGCTTCTCTAGTTTTATGAATGAAACAGTGCAAGTGCAGTACTCATGAAGCTTCCACAGATTTATATTACCTGTGATTTATTTCAGTGAGGAAGCTGTGTGATAAATTATAGACCTACTTTCAGAGTTGTTTGCTAGACTAAGTTTAATTGCTGTATTTTTATTGAGCTTCATGAGCTTATTAATACGTCCACACTGTGAGTACTGTGTATGTGTGTGCATTACAATACCTGCATATTATTAGCATCTCCCATTTTTGGCCAATTTATTTGAAAGTTGGTGGTACAATATACAAGTGTACTTGTGACACCTGCAGTTACTTTTAGACTATGCTATCATTCATGCCAGTGTTATGACCATGAGCAAGAATGCAAGAAAGTGAGGATAATACATGTACACTGCTAAATATGGTAAATGGTTTGACCATGAGTAGTGGAATGAAAGACTTCTGCATGTTGTTGTTGGATTCTGTCATGAAAGAAATGTAACTTTGCATGATAAATAAATGCTCTATCTGAAAAAGAAGAAGAAAGAATGCATATGATTTCATTATCAATACTATGCCATTTTATTGACTCCATACACTCAACAATAGATCACATATTTACACTGTACAGGTCAACATTTATAATACAATAACCACATAGCTCTCTGCTAAGCATAATATACAAGGTGTGTCTATACTTCTGGCACACACATATAAAATGTAAACGTTGCTATTTTCAAAGGAGTAATTTTTCACACAAATTGACACAAAAACATATCCGTGGGTTCATGAATTCGCACTGTGAAATTGTCAACCCATTCAAGATGTGCAGAGAATTATTGCGAAGATATTTTTGCAGGTTTAAGAATTCGCAATGGCCAATGTAGCACGAAATGTGCAAAAATTTCCACGTTAGCAGCAATCTATTTTAAAACTTTGTGATGTATGCCTTGATCATTGGATGTTTCATTGACTATTTTAAAAGTAATGTAAAACAAGCTCTCCATTAAAGGTAAAACATACTTTACTATTGTACTTCTGCAGAAACTGTCGAGTTTTGCTCCAGATATGCTTTAAAAATGTTTGAAGTAACACTGTGATAATACAATTTCAGTTGGGTAATGACCAAAATGTGAACATAAGTCGAAAAAGTTCGCCAGAAGTACTGCAGTCTCAAGCACATGGGATCGTAGTTGCTAGGTAATTTTTTCATAATTGATTACTGATGATCAACAAATTGGGCCACAGCGGTATCTTCCACGCGAGAGTGAATGGCATGCAACTTGATTGGGAAATACGATTGCTGGGGCACGATTAATCATTACGTGACATTCTACCCACCGAATATGCGGAATGGATGGGGCTCTTCAGGAATACAAGTCGGGTACACCAGCATTTATCATTTACCGGTACACCTTCGATCTCAAAATACTCTAGGAAAATTTGTTATCCTGCCAAATGGTGTCAGGCAGACAAATTTCTTGGCGACCCTTTTGATGTATTGCAAGAAAATGTCACCAAATGATGGAAGATGAATTTTGAGCCCCTCTGAGAAATACAGCATGTATGCTTTGCCTTTAACCCGCTCCTTACGTGGGAGCAACTTCCCAAGATGAAGACAAGAGTGCCTGCTTTTGTGGCCTAAATTCATGTTTCTTTGTGTTGTAATGCCAAGAGAAATGGGTTTGATAGAAAGATAAGAGTTTATTCTATCACCATATTTTCTCTTTCTGTTGGAAAAATGTGTATATCACAGTATTATTTACCCCTTTTCTGATTTAGTTTGCGCTTGCTTTGCTATAAAACTCGTACGAACTTGTACATGTACATAGCGATCAAAGCTGAGCTCGAGTAGATTTCTGTGTTCGCTGACCCCAGTCATCCCATGCAAGTACCTGGTTTTGTGTATAGAACAAAAGAGTCTGTGAGCCCATCAGCGCACGCTCTGTTACATACCTCGCACTCGATTGATATTTTCATTGTTCGATGGCACATGTACTTGACCATGGAAAGGGGATACAATGAACCGCTCGACTGCTTTCGTACAGATGGATTACCAAGCTGTCAGTTCTCTGTCGACGGGCAAAAGGATTCTCGTTTGGGGGCAATAAAGGCACTCAGAGAATGGCGGAAGGAACGGGTTATGAAACAGTATTTAAACCACATGTCAGATGGTGTGGCCATAAAACATCCTATTAGGGTTCTGCCCTAGTGTGTCAATGAGCATCTCAACCTCGATGAATTGTAATTTGGGCAAAGGCTGCACCTTTTAATAACATACTCTCTCTCTCTCACTTTCTAAACATGTAAAGGTGGGATCTGAGTAAGCACAAAAGCAGAGCAATATTTTAGAAACCATCGAAGAGCAAAAAAGCACCTTGCTTGACCCATTAGTCCAGCTGCTTCAGGAAAGTAAGGAAGTGTTCAAAGTGTTCTGTGTTGCATTCAAGAGTGATGAACATCTGTAACTTTAAGAAAAAAAAAATGACAATAGCCGAACCAGAAACTCCTGTGGGGCCCGGAAGTTGAGCTCAAGCGTGATATGCATTGAAAATACGTCAAATTTCACAAAAATTGCGATCAGCAATTGACAGGTTAGCACACTCAGGTTATCAGCATATGAACAGGATGCATGTTAGCAACATTTATGTATACAGGTCTGTTCCATCAAAACTTAATACAGTGCAACATGCAACTATCAAGGCGATGACCTGAAATCTGATACTCAAAGCTGATTGGTTGTTGCCATGGTAACAATAGTTACACAACACTCTCGATCTTTTCAAGAGAGAAAGTCATATGGATAGGGAGACAGATAAGGATACTCTTTCAACTGATTAGAAGTATCTTACTTTCATACCCAACTCCATATTACAACATGGAAGATGGCAGAAACTGAATGACGGGCTCGAACACTGGACGGAAATGAGTTTGAATTGGAATGTGAGCCCGAGACAGTTCTGCCTCTAAGTACAAAAATATTGTGTGTGCAAGTCTCAGAGATGAAATCTGTATTACTCTGAAACTAAATTAGTTCCCTGTAGTTGTCGGCATTCCATCCTCCAAGCCTTCACAAGTGTATGTGTGCAGGGACTTGACTTCACCTGCCAAGCTGTTTGATTTAACAGCATGCAAAGTAATCCATCCAGACTGGACCTAGTTGTAGATAAGCAAGCCCATACAGGTGGAGCAATGTGCCTCACTAGTTAGTCCTACAGGAAGGCTATTGTGGCACAAGAGTAATTAGGGGGATTAGGTAATCTCTATTACTTGACAGCTATTTTCTAGACGTCTCCCAATCGGTGCAAAAAGCACTCCAGCAGGGTGCCAATTGGTGAACGAAGGAGAGTAAGGGTCAAGAATAGGTCAGGATGTCATAGAGTCAGCACATGGCGTTTAGAGGGCACCAACTGCCGAGTATTGTAATTGGTTCAGATCTGTAAAATTGAAGCCAAGTGTGTGGTAATCTATCATGGAAGTGGTTAAATTCCCTGGTTTGTTGAGATGAGGAGGAGGGAAAGTAAGGCAGAATCTACTGGATTGACAACACTGTACACAGTAAGCCAAGAGATGCGAATTTGTAACTTCATAGCTGGGCATTCAATTAGAATTGACGCCAATTAACACTGAGAACAGTCGTGAATCACTTGTACACATTCTTGGAAGAAGAGTTTTACATCGGGCATTCCAGAGAAGGGCATAATTGGATGGCGGCACAACTGTGTGGACGGCACCGGTCAAAGCGCACACACACACACACACAGATTAAATCTTTTTGTTGTTGTCCACGTCGGGCCCGTAGAATGGCGTCCAGTAGTAATGCCGCCTGATCCCGTGGGAGAGCTCAGAGAGGTAGACGTGTCCATCCACCACGTAGGGCTTGACGTCCGTCTTGGCCAGGTCTAGGTGACCCTCTTTCAGCAGTTTGTTGAAGGCCTGGTTGGACAGAGCATAGAAAAGATTGCAGTGAAAACAATTCAGCCAAATAATAAAGACTATTATGCATATCATATTTTGAATGAGGAAGGTTGATCGGAGGACGGTATGAGAGAAGGAAAACAAAGAACAAGAGAGGAGTAAAAAAAGAAGAAATAGTAGCAGTAGTAGCAGCAAAGATAGTAGCAGATGTAGTGGCAGTTACTATAGTAGCAATAGTAAAAGTGGTTGTAGTAGTAGTTGTGATTGTAGTAGTAAGAGTAATAAAAAATATCCACTGTGTGATGTGTCTATCTAGTCCACTGTGTGATGTGTCTATCTAGTCCACTGTGTGACGTGTCAATCTAGACACATCACTTGATACCTACTGGTCACCGTCAGTATCTGCAGGCTGAATGAGTACCTATCAAATCAATGGATAAAAGACTATCAAAATTAACAGAACTACGTGAGTGCTGGAGGGGGGGGGGGGGGGGGGGTTGAGGGTGTGAGATCGTCGCTGAGGTGACAAGACCATGTATCTGAAATTTTGGTGAAAATGACTTTTTTGGATTAAAGGTCAGATAATCAGTTAAAGTGATGTCCTGTCCAAATCCTACTTGTCTTACCCCAAAATGAAGCCACCACAGCACTTCAAAGGAAAGGTTTTCCCATTTGATACAGTGCTTTGGCTGCAATGTTTCTTTGCTCTCCTGAACATTAGACATTTTGTAGATACAAGGTCTTGTCGCTCCAGCGACGCTATATGACAAACATCTTTACACCTTCCAAAGATTTCAAATTTGGCATAGGAACCACACACCACACAACATCAAAAGCTGCTGCTCTTTGTCACCATAGCAACAAACAAATCTCATTTCCTTTTCTTGTTTGTTTGTTTGTTTGTTTGTTTGTTTTTTTACTCACATTGCATGCTTCCTCCTCATGATGGTTGCCCCAGATAAAGACACTGTTGAAGTTTGGATTCTGCTCCATGGCGTAGGCTAATGCACACAGACCAGGGGCTCGGATGTTGTTACTTGTTACCACCAACCTGTACGGAAAACGATTAAACAAAATGAAACAGAAAAAAATACTGTAAGAGTCTGCCAATAAACGTGTAGTTAGTAACATACCTTATCACTGAAAGATGAGACCTATTTCCACAGTTTTATCATAATGCTTTTGTGTTCATTTTACAACTCCAATTTGACCCAGTGATATTTCAAAAAGTAAAGCAAAAGAAAATTTGCAGAGACAACATGATTTGATCGTTTTTCCCTTCAATCACCAGAGGAAAATTTTGTTAATAAAACTTCCATCACATTAGGATTCCAGAGAGGGACTATCTCACCTCTGTGCTCCAATGTCTAGCATTACTACATCATTACATAGCATCATACATCACATATATGCTTATCTCAATGTGTCTTCAAACACCAACATGCCTCTTATCACAAATTATGTTTTTTCTGCAATGTGTTAAGTGGAACTACAAACTGGTTAATGCTGAGTTTCCACTGTCATGCTATCCACTACACACACCATGATTGGTCATTAGTACATTGTAGCTGATTGTGGAAGTTTTATTTATGTCTATTACAATTTGTGCCACAATTGAAATTGTGGTCTGAATCGTTGAGTAATCACGGTGATGGTATCAGATCTTTTCAGATCTTGAGGTCAGTTAATTGTGACAATCGCATTGATCGTAGCCAATTTTTGAACCATCCTAAACTTTTAAACATAATCATTGCGATGGATGCAGCTGACCTCAAGATCTGATATGATCACCAGGATTACTCCACAATTCAGACCACCATTTCGATCGGGGTATAAATTGTGACAGACACAACGATCAGCATGATTCCATGATCAGCTACCAATGGCCAACCGTAGCGTGCATATGACAGTGGAAACCCAGCATCATACATTGACAGAAAAGAGGGTGTGTTCAAGCGCTCTCTTAAAGCAAATTAAACCGTACCAAAGCGAACTGAGCCAAAAGAGGATCACTTCAAGGTGTGCTCCAAAAGGGTACCAAAAGCATACCAAAAGTTCGCATGTGAAGAATGCGCATATCATGCACATATAACACAGTGCAAAGAGTTTGTTCTCTTTGTTCGGGACTTCTGTAAGTAGTTTAAACACATCAGGTGAATGACCCTGTTGCTTGATAATGCATGACCCTCTCTAAAAAATAACTCATGAGATATGCTTTCTCAACAGAGCGCTCAAACACTCTAACTCTGGCACAGTATGGTACAGTTCGCTTGGGTTTGCTTTTGAGCACTCAAACGCACTTAGAGAGACAGAAGATAAGGATGGGGCTGATGATCTAGCTAAGAGGAGCTTACGTGTGAAGGTTAGTGTTCATGCTGGCTAGAGCCTTGCTCAGGTCCATGGCTCCATCGTCCTCGATGCAGTTGTGGCCCAGGTCCAGGATCTCTAGTGGGGTGTTTTTCATCAGGACTCGTGACAGGTACTTGGCCCCATCTCTGCGGATCTTGTTACTTGAAAAGAGAAAGAAAAAGAAATATAATGTAATTCAGTTTTCTTACAATCAACAATCCAGTCTATGTATATCCATAGCCTTATTCAGCTGCACAATGTTGAAACACGGCATCATCTATATTATGCATTGATATGAATTTACCCGGTAACTGCATTTCAGAGAAGTTGATTTGTTTCATACCTCTTTTTTTTTTTTTCAGAAAATTTCATGGTACTACCCAATATTTGATAAACTTATTAACTGATTAATCAATTGATTGACCATCAACATTGGTTAAACTCATTAAATGATGGGTAGAAAGCAACACTTTATCCCTTTGCACTTCAAAATGTGTGTAATGAAAATGTTACTCTCTCACATATATTGGACCTAGCTGTTTTTTTTCTCATCTCATTGCACAGAAGGGATGCTTTGCTTCAAAGATAATGTATTGTGAATTGTGATAATACTACTAAGTCCGTGCAGCTTCTACTTCTACTACTTCTACAACTACTACGTAGTACATCTACATCTACTACTACTACGACTACGTAACTACTACTACTACTACTACTACTATCACTACTACTACTACTACTACTACTATTAAATACTACTACTACTACTACGATGACAATGATGACGACGATGATGACGATAACTACAACTACTATTATCATTATCATCACAACTTCGCATAACACGATGTAGTCTCCAACCTGTTGCTAATGAACTAAAAACATAGTTTTTCACACAAAAAATACATAAAATGAATTACATTCACAAACAGAAAGTGGTTTTAAAAGGAGTCAGGGATTGCCCGGATGATATATACGACTTGCATACTTACCAAGCTAGGTCCAGGTACTTGAGGCCAATGTTCTCCACCAGCATCTCGGCCAGCCGCTCCGCCCCCGTGTCCTTGATGTCGCTCTTCTGGAGGTGGAGCTCGGTCAGCGTGCTGTTCACCTTCAGCATCTTGGCGAAGTGGATGGTCGTCTCCTCCTGCTGGCTGAACAACAGAGGGCGGTTGATGCACAGCGCCCTCAGCGTGCTGTTGTAGTTGAGGACGGTGGCAAACGCGATCATGCTCTGCGTGTCCTGTCGCGGTGGAACCAGAGATCAATGGGTGATGGATGTGAAAACGGAGGCAAAAGTTGAAAAGTGGCTGCCACAAACATACGATCTATTAAAACCCATGCACTATAATGTTCAGCTTCCTAAAGGTTACGATTTGCATATCTGGGTTAAGAGGGGCACTGAAGATAATGTGTGTTGTTCCATGGCACAAATGACATAGAAATGTGTGAACCCCAGTCTTTCAGAATGAAAGTCTGTTAGTGCAATCATCAATTTTTAGCTGAGGGCAGATTCTGAAAGAGCAGACTCTAAGCTTTAAAAAGGTATAACTCCATACATATGGAGTTTCCCATAACCTATGATAGATAATGCAAACAGGGTATAAACTCTGGTAAAGTGTTCAATGAGAAAAGGGGCTTTGAAGTTGGAGGTCTATTCAAACACTTAATCCTCATCAAGCCCTGCTCTGTGCAATGAATGGGACTAAAAACAGGATGTAAAGCTCCATAGTAGCCACAATGAAGGGATTATGAGATCAAGTTTAAAAGTTACACACTATACTATATGTACACTCTATTCATGACTATTACCAACTTTCAAACAAGTAGCCATCCTTTTAAAAGTTATTCAAGTTGAAAGTGAAGGGTGTGCAGTAGGGTGTTTAAGAAATGTAAAGGGACCAGGAAAACATACATGATCACACAACTCTTGTTGTAGAAAAACTGCAAAATTCTCAATTTTCCAGTCAGTTTGTGAACATGATTTTTTCAATTATGTGGAAGAAGAACTGGTCTTTCAGAAAATATAAAATCTATAAATTGACCTCCTTGACCCATTTCACATATTTTGAGTCCTTCTGTAAAATTGGGTTGTGCGATTGGGTTGGTTTTGTGATGCACGGTCACATATACACACAAACACATACCTATTCACTCAATCAAAAAAAGAAAAGAAATTGACTGACCTGGTCAGTATCGCCAATGTCCAGTGACTGGAGGGCCGTGTTGACCTGAAGCATACCGGCCAGGGCCATGCCCCCCTTGTTTCCAATCTTGTTTCCGTTCAGCTTCATTTCCTGAAGAGTTTCGTTCACCTGCGAACAAACAAAAGGATACAGTATTAACAAACTTGTCAAGTGTTTTCCACAATATGCATTAACTGTCCTACTAAATGATGGAACTGGAACAAGTGTTTTTTGTTTTTATTCTATTCCTTCCTCTCTTATAAAACAGCCATGGTTCTGATCTGTTGTGATATTCATTTGATTCTTACTTGAAGTCCGTTAGCGATGTGAACTGCTCCTTCAGGACCCACATCATTGCACATGAGGCTCAATCTCTTCAAACAGCATGTTTCCTATGGAAAGGAGGAGGAAAGGAGAAAACAAGAAAGTGATATATAGTTTCAAAATCTATTTACCACAATTCTAATGCTTTTTTTTTTCTTCTAATAACATGTTATGTATTGTGTAAGGACAGCTTGCTATCAAATGCAATGTTTGGCTATATCAACAAAAATACTTCAGTATACCTAATCTTGCATTTTACAGAATAGAACAGGTAGTAGCTCAAATCTTCATTTTGTAAACATATATTGAGTCCTTTATGATTTCCTATTCCACATTCTTTGCCTTGCTTCAAGTTTCAACAGCTTCTCTGATCACTATGGAGATGATCAATCTATGAAGGAGTGTGCTAATGCACATTATTGCAGGAGCCATGGAATTTTTTTAAGGGGGGGGGGTGTGATGGTCAGAGATTAACAAAGTCAATGATATTTTTCCCAAAGAATTTGAGGACGGAACCTTTGGAAAGTCATAGGAGTTGTGATTTTTTGAGACTTTTCTTCAGACCCCAAATAATGGGGGGGGGGGGGGGCTGCAGCCCCCATATGCTAACTGTAAACCTCTTTATGTAATGGGCCTATCTTCCTAAATTATAATGAAAACATATTTCCATAAATTATTCACGTGGTCAGTTCTCACATCATTTCAGATAAACCTAGGGTAAATACAAACAGCTCGCTTATACAGCACATGTGCAGAGCTTGAGCATGCCATGATTGCACAGACGACACAGTACGGCATCGCCGACGAGAATACTTGATCTACCATTCTTTACTGCAATTTGTCAATAACAAGTTTTGCAGCTTATCAGAAATGTTACTGTGGGCCATACCTGACAGATTCATGGAATTTCAAAGCCAATTTGGAAGAAAAGTATAATAATTTTGTCTCAAAAATATGCTGATCATGGGTTTGTTTTTATTCCAGGAGCCAGTATTAAATGCTCACATGTCCGACCACGAGAATTAGACAAAGCCCATGCTCTGCTCTGAAGGTTATTATACATTCAACCAGTCAACGCCCTGAACCCCTGTCTGTCACATGACCTCAGTGAAAGTTCACGTACCTTCAGGAGCTCAGCCATGTGGGCTGCTCCCTGGTCGGTCAGCTGGTTGTATCTCATGTCCAGACCGGTCACAAAGGTGTTGTTGACCAGCGTCTTCAGGAGCACCATGGCGTCCTCGTCCTGCAGCTTCTTGTCCGTCAGAAGATGATTGTTGCCTGGCAACACCAGATCCATGTAGTCCTTGGGGTCACTGGAAGATCAAATTCCAAAGTCAAATAATTTATAGAACTCCTACCTTTCATTTCAATAGCAAGCAAAGAACATTTGCAAAAGGTGAGACTGATTTATGATGGCTGTACAATAACAAAGCGTTTGATTTATGATTCACTTTTGTCCTACTTGTTTTGTTCTGTTGTGTTTTTTGTTTGTTTGTTGTTGTTGTTTGCTTCTTCTCATGGAGAGAAGACAACAATGAATGATTAGCATGTATGCATGCACCTTCTTTTTTCTCTTTTTTTTTCGCAGACAATCTGAATGGATTCCTAATATTTTATTTTGACATGGAGCTGTAGACTAATTACCTGATGCACATGCACAAATGCTATATCAACCCCAGTGCATAACCTCAGTATAACACACACATGATGAGATCTATCAGTGCTGTCTAACATTGAATGCACAACTCAAGCACCAGTGTCACAGTTGTGTGGCCTCTATCCTTGTCCATTCCTGACCCTATATCATTTAAATCTTTTGCAATATCAATCATTTGTCACACTTTTGCATGAATTGTATGATCCACCATTTAACAGTATTTAGTACTGGTCCTTAACATTGTTTGTACAACAACATCATAACTTTATGCAAAGTTCAAAACTTCCCCCCCCCCCCCTCTGCTCCTGTTTAAGTTTATCTTTAGATTTGCAAATGAGACCAAATGAAAAATTCATATCTTTTTCAGCTTTTATCTCTTCACAATTTGCGGCGTTCTCCCATATTGTGCATGTAATATCGAATCTTGGAATATAAACTGTGTCCATTAAACACACCAAGTTTAGCAAAACTTGGGTGGACAATCTTTGCTGAAATTTACTAAAAAGTTAAATATTCTACTTTTACCCTCACATGCACCCTCTCAAGTTAATGAAAACTTGAAGCCTTATTCATCATACTGTTATAATGGTCATATGCTTCAATAATTGGGTACTATTATTTGAAACAAATTGTGGAAAAGTGACACTGTTATTTTAAGCAACTGCAATCTAAAAATGAAAATAGATAATGTAAACATTGAAATCTGGAAAGAAAAAGACTGTCAAAATGATGAAGAGCCAACCTCCCAAAAGTACAATGGCATCATCCCTAAGTGATGTGCAATTACTTGTTAAAATGACACTTGTGTTTCTCGCATACAGGGATGAATCATGCGCATTTGCTGTAATACAGCAGGGATACATTACATAAAGATGAAATAAAGATACTCCAAGGAAAATTGTGTTGTGGCATCTTTTTCACAGATTTGCATTCAAAAACAGAGAAAAATGCACCAATGAAACAAAAAGGAAATCCTTATTTGATTGATCACCAGTTGATGTGCACACCATAATTACATGCAACTGTGTCTCTTGCATACAGTGATAAATTATGCAGTATTGTTATAGTACAGCAGGGACACATAGCGAGTGTACATGTAAAAAAAAAAAAAAAAGGGGGGTGCAATGTGTCATCATTTTCACAAAACATTTGCGCATAAAGTGGGCGAAAAGTGTTCCATGTGTGCAATAAGTGTGCATCGAATTGCAAAATGTGCATGCATAGATTTGCGCAGAGCTCTGAGATTTTGCTGGACAGCAAACACAATCTTGTACCTACATGTCCACTCAATCAGCCACCTGCATTTGCTTTTATTTTTTGTTTTGTTTTGCTCTTTTTTTTCACTGACTGACCCAATAATCATCCTGGCTGATTTTACACCCTGGAATGATTATTAGTCTCATCTCTATAGTTACATTAACATGTAATACCTATAAAAAAAAAATGATTAATGATCAACATGCTTTCAATACCTTGGGGAAGCACTAGCTGTACAGTGTGTCTCTAAAAAAAGTAAACCCAACTTCAACGGCAAATTTTCAGAAAACTATGAAATATTTACACATTATTTTTTCATGGTTAGATAGTCCAATAAGTCCTCTGTCCAATGATACCACGTAGGTTATGTAACTCTCATGCATGATTGAGCATGATTCAACTTAGTGAATGGGTGTGAAATCATCACTGTGGCAAGTTCCGTGATCAGCATACTTTCTCACATTGTACCAGATGGCTTTTTTTTTTGTTGGAGGCTGCCTGTCAGGGAACTGCACCCGAAAAGCCTCTTGAACTTCCACAAAACTTCTTGTTTCCTGGTATCGAGTTACCAGGAATACTCTCTGCTCAATTGTCAACTGTACCATGTTTGGAAAGCATGTGAAGTGTGAATGTGTCAGGAACAACCTTTGCTGAAGTTGTTATGTAATCATAGGCCTAACATGTGACAAAAATTTAACTTCAAATATGCCCTGAACGCATGACAATAGTAAGAAATAACTTGCCACAGCGATGATTTCACACCCATTCACTAAGTTGAATCATGCTCAGTCATGCATGAGAATTACATAACCTAGACGTGGTATCATTGGATAGAGGACTTATTGGACTATCTAACCATGAAAAAATAATGTGCAAATATTTTATACTTTTCTGAAAATTTGCTGTTGAAGTTGGGTTTACTTTTTTTAGAGACACACTGTATATTCACCTAAATACTGAGATATGCCATTCACAGAGACTCCAACCCAAAAGCACCTTCTGATCGGGAGATTCTCCCGCCTGAAACCCCTAGCAAACGGGAGACTCCAAGTTGATGTGTGCGAAGCGCGAAGTTTCTATAGGGTTCTAGATGCTCTCTGGTGCTATCTAAGGCTTATTTTTTTGAACATACAATAGCAATAAGTAAGAAATCCTTTCCAACGGGAGACACAGAGCCAGGGCGGGAGAAATCAAATCTCAAGCGGGAAAACGGGAGATTTTGCAAAAATGGGTTTTCGGCGGGAGATCTCCCGTCGAAAACAGGAGAGTTGGAGTCTCTGCATTAAAGCGAGTCTAATTTTTCACGAATTGGGACTTGTCAGCAATTTCATGAGTGCTTAAATTCACGATCATGAAGCACGTTGAAGTTACTAAATGGAGAAATGTATGCATGCAGGTCACATTCATGTCAGGATCAGGGTCAATAGTTTTGCTTGTCTTAAAATCAAAATGCGCAAATAGCAACTGACTCGCAAAATTTGCGAAAATAGCAACTGACTCGCAAAATTTGCGAGAATAAAAGCCTCGCGAAATAGTCAGCATATATACAGTATTTAATCATGGACTTCATAATTCCATGTCGGTAAGATTGATATTGTAAGATGACACTCTTAACCCTAACTAGGCCGGGCTATAGGTAGTTGCCGGGGGGGGGCCTCCCAGGCCCCCCTCCAGATCTCGGCCATCGACCGCGCGATCGCGACAAAAATTGGCACACACATTGCCTATGATGTAATCTAAAATACCTTGAAGTTAATTTTTCAAAAAATTATCATTTATGCTAAGTTAAATGTATGCTAATTTATACATAATGATGCATGAAATCAGACTATTTGGTATATCACAAAATAAAGCTCAAAACAGGCACATTTTTTGTGTAGATATTCTTTTTAGTGTCCTTAGCAAATGTAATAAAAAAATGTGTGTATTTTTTTATTGTTTTTTTTATTTCTTATGCATTTCGCTGTTTTTTCGACTATATGTTTTTCATTGTTTTTTTGACGAAATTTGTTTGCGACATCGCTCCGAACAAGAAAATATGTTATTCATTGATTTTAATCAATAAAACACCAAAATAATCATGCTTTTATGAATTTTGCCTGTAAGCACAGTTTGCATTGAAATTGTACATGAATTCACGTTTTTGAGCAATTTTTGGTCTGACATGCCTGTACATATTTAAATGTGTAACTTCCGAACCGCGCGCCCAGACGTCACAAATTTGGTGTCAAAAGATGCGGGACACTCGAAAGAAAAAAGTCATGAAACGTCGCGGTGATAGCTCTTTGCGATTGCGATTGTACATCGCGCGGAACAGGGTTAAGAATAGTTTCTCTTTAATAAACAATGTAGCTGTGAATGACAGTTCAAAAAGAAGTACTACAACTGTTGGTATAAGGCTACATCTAATGGAATTATAATCAAGATGATAAAACATTTCTAGACTATCATACAATGTGTGTGCAATATGTCTGTACTCGGTGCTTCTACATTGTATATGAGCAACACAATATTAACTTATAATAATATAAATGTTTAACTTTTGTATTAAACAATGTGTTTTACAACGTAGTTCTAAACTTTCTCATATACAGAAAAAAACAAACAAGTAATCATAAATTCTCAGAGGTAAAACTAGTTGAGGGTGAAGGCTTGAATGAACGTGGGGAATCGTTGATTATTATTTGTGTAGTGGAATGTGTAATGTGCTATCAATAAATGTGCAATTATTCACTGATTTTTTTTTAATATTGAATAGAAATCAATCTACCCTCACTTCATACATCTTTAATTTCGCAATCTAAAAGCACCTTTTCATGTATTCCGTGTACTTCATCACGTTGTCATACCAACTGTAATCTTGCATGTTGACAGAGAGATGAACCATCAAAGTTGTGAAAAAAAAAAAAACCCTAATAAAATGCCAGTGCAATGTGCCTCATACATGTAATGAATCAAGTGGATTTAATGAGGAAGTGAAAAAATAACTATTTGATATTAATTTAGGACCTTGGGTGCCGTAAATTAAATGACTAATGTTGCAGTTGTTGTCGACATGCCATCTAAATGTATGATGTTGTTTAATTTTGAAATTTATAAATTAAATATGTTCCACAGTTTTTAATTTACTTTGAAATAAAAATGTAGCGTGTTACATTGACAACATACACTTTAGATTGTATTTTGGTGACAGTCTCTAGTATTACAATGTTTTGTCTAAACAGTGAATCACATCACACTAGCTGTGTATGCAGCTGCGACCAAACTAAAGGCAGGAAAGGTGAATTGCAAGGTGAGGTGCATGACTAAGATTCAGCAGACCCACATTTTTCCCTTTTTTTTTTTTACATGAAGTGCTTTCATTTCATACTGCTTCTTTGAAAGAAAAGAAAGGTAGAAAAATATCAAAGAATTGAAATAAAACCACTGTGACTATCAACATAATCTCTTTTTTAATCAACATTGTGATGCATGTATGAAATCACAAATATTTACAATCATTGCATGGGAGTTGTGGGATCCTGTGAATCCCGTTCAAATACAAATGTACATATGATCTATTTATAATGTTTTCATTAGATTCCAGGACTGGTGTGGGTTGTGTGTTAAACCCAACAATCATGTTCAATGATAATCACAAGTTGTTAGCAGACTACAAAAGTGAGATGGCATGATTTTGTTTTGTTAAGTCATAATCAAAAACACTTGTTACATTATAATCCATGGCTACTTCTAATAAATTACTAAAATGTGGTTACTGAAAAAAAAATGAAACATAATGACACTCTGTATAATACTTAAATGGGATAACTAAATTAACAATCTGTCCTAACGATATTACTGTGCGATCTAAAAGGAAACTAGAAATGTTGCTATGGCAACTGGTATGCCTCCACCATAATGCATGGTTCTCCGAATAGGTCTATAGCACAATACCTTGACAATGTGTGATGACAGTTTCACATAACTGGCAAAATATCAAAATGACAGGTTTGTCACACATGCATTGAATGTTCACTTTCCTTGAACTAGGTTTATGTGGATGAATGGCTGTACTGTCTAATAAGAGTGCAGGTATTTGGGGATTTGTACTCAACTTTTGACCCTTTCATAAGTTTAAAAATGTCAAATTTAACACTTTCACTTGACCTTTGACCTTTTGGAATTTGACCTTTTGACAAGAAACTTCCCTGAGAATCTGTATTGGGTAATACATGCATACACTAAGTTTCAAGAAAATATCCTACTGGCATTGCATAGATAAGAGGGAAATAATGGCATTTTGATGAGTTGACTTCCACCTTTGACCCTGACCTTTGACCCATGACCCCTAAATTCCCTACATGATCACTGCCAGTGAGTACAAGTTGTATACTAAGTTCCATGAAGAACCTTGAAGTACCTTGAAACATTTGTGAGATATGGAGAAAAAAGTGAAATTTCAACATTTTCACTTGACCTTTGACCCTTGACCTTTGACCTCATGACCCAAAACTCTCTCTGGGGAATCTTTATTTGGTAGTTCATGTATACCCCAAGTTTCAAGAAACCATCTCCAGGCATTGCAGAGACATAGGGGAAATAGTAAAATTTTGAGCATTTGACCTTGACCTTTGACCTTGAGCATGTGCACTCAAAAGTTGAAAGGCACAACTTCGCCCACTTATACATATAACATGCCAAGTTTCATTAGGATACCTCTAATGGTTTATTAGATACGCTGTCCACAAAATTGATTACAGACGGAAGGATGGACGGACGGAAGGACGGACGGACGGAAGGATGGACGGACAGACAACCCGAAAACATAATGCCTCCAGCGTCACTTCGTGGCGGAGGCATAAAAATGAAGATTAAATAGAAAAAAAAATTTAAGATTATTTGCCATTCTTGAATAAAGTTTACATTATCTATGCACACACACATACACACACAAACAATACATTTTTGTATGCTTATATTCAACTTTTCTACTTGTTGAATGCAAAGAGCAGGTAATGGTGTGTGAGCATAAAGAGCAACCACTGCAAACAGAAGACAGAAGAGAAAAAAACAGCAAACAAACAAACAAACAAACAATTTGATACCGGTACTTACTTTTCCTGCAGCTCCCACCTTTGTCCCAAGATTATGTGATGTTTGAAATTCAAGTCAAGTTTTAGTTAAAACATCAAACGTTTGATCTGAGGGACAGATCCTAGTAGTTCGCCAGCACTGACTACCACACTATAATCTACACATCAAAATCATGCAGATCACAGACAACACAGCTACAGATCAAAACAACACTGGACAAGCAAACTACACTTTGTCATCCGCCCGAGAGAACGACACGAATGCACGCGATACCAGGAATGTGTGCTCGTGAGAATGACGTTAACCCTGGCGAGGCCCGCAAGTATAGCATGCACCTCGCATGCATTTATGTCATTCTCCAAGCACATCTTCCTTGAATTGCGTGTGTTTGCGTCATTGTACCAGGCACACAACGATTTTCAAGTATCAGCATACGAACAACAATTCTGTATTGTAGGAGAAACAACCACAAGACCTAGCCACATTAGCCCTGCCTTCTTGTTAAAACAGAATAAGAGTATAGAGAAACATGTAATAGACTCCGAATCTGGGACTCAACAATGCCACTACATTGAATTCAGAAAATGGTTGACTTCAGGGAAAATCTCTTTGCAATCATAGCCCCTCCTAAGTTCAGTGAATTTCCTCTAAGCTAAACAAAGAAACTAACAAACAAACAAAATTGAAACTATGTTATGCCATACAAACAATTTTCATATTTTTGTATTGATCAATCAATAAGAAAATAATTAATATCATTAGTTTTCCCCAGAAACACAAATAACAAACCCTTGAATATTAGTAGGTGTTACCATTTTTGTTTGATGTTGTTGCAGAAGATTTTTAATTATTCTCTATCACTAGTTTCTAGAGCAGACATCCATGCAAAAGAAATCAAAAATAAACAATAGACACATCAAAAAAACAATTGACTCTAGACTGACAGTCAATGAATGTACATCAATTTGACACACTAGAAACAGTCAAATTTAATGTATGTATCTTATGCAATGTATCAGTGTATTTTCACACATTTTGCATATATTCACAATAGGAGGTCACTAGACAGTCTGGCATGAGACAGGCTACTGATACTTTGAAGTGTGCTTTGATCAAAAGTTCCATACATATTGATGAAATGCATTGTAAATTTGTACACACTTTCTTGACTGTTTTTTTTTTTTTTCACGCTTGAAAATGGGATGGAATCATTTTGGAATCATGCCATAGCGTTCACCAATCAAACTTGTTCTGAGTTTTGTGCACCAAAGAAATCTCATACAACTTTGTACTCATTGACTGTTCATTAAGAGCCTCTAGCAAATAAAGCCTCCTTTGAATCTACCAGTACATCAACTGAAAGAGAGGCACAGAACTCCTTTTTGTGACACAAATCACATTGACCATTAAAAAGGACTTGATCACCTTCCTATCCCACAAACAGACACAGGGATATTAAACGTAACAACTACAGCGGTAAACAAACAAAGAATTCTCACATGATCTGCTCCTCCCGCTCCTTGTCCATGACCTTCATGATAAAGGCGCATGGTTTCAGCTGCAGCTCTTCGCACACGTCCTCGTACCGCGTCTGAAGGGACGCTGGATCCACCATGACTTGGACTTGCTCTAGTTCTAGCAGGACGGTAGACCTATTCAATCTGGCATCAAACAAAATGAACGCAAACAAAGAAAATATTTACTTTTATTACACTGTAGTACCATTGATGGGTTGTATATGTCTGGTAGGATAAAGTAGGCAGCCCCTGTGATGGTTGACAATTAATCATCAACTGGTTTTATTTGGTCAAACTCAAAGCAATGTACATGTACATCAAATACAATGTTGCATATCAACACATCCATCCCATATAGTCTAGTGTGTCACGTGTAGATTCTACAATAATGATTGATCTTCAGAAGTACAAATGCAGCAAGCAAGACTAAAAAAACCAAGGCTCCTTTGTATTGTGAAGAAGAAAGAAGACGTTTAAGTACTTTTTCTTGCCTGTCACATTAGCGGGGTATGAGCTTTGTGCAGGCACCACACAGTACCATATTCAATGCTTCAGCTCAGTGAAATAAGTGGATAACAATCCACAATGCTGCATGCTATTGCTAACTGTAATATCCAAATAATAAAATATTACCAGTACTAGCAGTAGGGCCTTTTTCTAGTACCGTAGTATAGTCCAGTACTATGGTACAAACCTTTCGGAGAAAGGGGCCAACTCAACTGATGTGTAACTGTATTTAAAGGGTAGACACTACAGTGGTCCGAAAGTCAATGAATCTGTTAATTACTCTTAGTTACATAGACACCATGTCTACATGGTATCTATGTCAATACTCAATACAGGCTTAGCGGGGTTTTAGGCTACATTTCCAGCATTAACGTAGAATTGTACAGTACACTTGTCTTACTATAGCATAGGCCTACTGAAGGAAGAATCAGCGCTAACCAATCAATGTGGGCTTCATAGCCTCTTCTCTGAAAATGCATGGTTAACTAAGTATAAAGACCCACAAGATCGATTAGATATTTTTGGTTTAATAAAAAAATACATGCTTTGTAGCCACGACCGAGTGCTAAACGTGGTTTTCTGCTCGCACGCATACACCCAGCACAGCCAGCAGCCCGGCCCGCTGCGGCGCCGGGTGACTGAGACAGCAAAGGCACGTTGAGAGCCCCGTGAACCCGGGCACACATCACACGGATTACAGTACGGTCGGACTACGGTGTAAGCAGTAAACACTCAGACAGATCGACTAGACACATAGATGCATATTTATTTCTTGCTTATTCATTTTAAAACACACTCAATTGGTGTGAATATAGAAATCAATGATCGAATTCAACCTTGGTCCAACCAATTACAATCACGGAACGAAAAATACACTTACCAAAACGGCTATTTAGTGCTGACTTCGACCAGTTTTGTGTCGGTAGCGTCACACGTTGCTAAGCTAATTTCGTGGATAGTCGAATCGCAGTCGGATCGGCTATGGATTTCTGTACGACGCTAGAGCGATACGATGCAGTCATCCGATCCACTTTCGACCTTCGGAATGCACGTTCTGTGTGTGTGTGTGGATAGGCCGAACCAACGGGGAGCTGTATTTGAGCCTGAATTTGCGTGTATTTGCACATTAAATGAAAATGCCTCATTGGTAAAACTATCACTCAAAACATGCAATAAAAGACAACAACAACAACACACAAACAAAACAAAACAAAAACAGATAAAGGAAGGACTTCCGTTTGCCCCACAAAAATTTTGCGGTTACGAGCTTTTGGTTATTGAGGCATTGTGTTTAACTACACTCGAGGGCTTGGATATCTTGTTATAAGATAAGAATGTTAAAAGTAGGATTTTAATCAGATTGTTTAAATAGATAATATAGGCCTAGTATTGGTAGAGGGGAGTAATTCAGCTTTTAACTTGTTGCGAGATACTTAGAAACCATGCACTGTTTGAAATGTTAGAAAGCATACAATTCTAAGAGGAATTTAAAGTTTATCTGATGAAAATCGGTTTTGAAATGGCTGAGATATCCCCCAAAAGACACAAACAAAGTGAAATAAAGCGATGCTACAATAAAAGGTGAGTCTAACCTTTTATCAGGATCGCTTTGTTTTGGATATCTCAGCCAGTTCAAAACCAATTTTCATTAAAAAGATTACAACTTTGGATTCCTCTTAGAATTACTATGCTCTTTCATATTTCATACGAGCTTTCTCATTAGCTTTAAAAAAAATCGTCAAAAAACAAAGGAAACCTCAATTCACATCTCGTTCAACTGAAACTGTACCATCCTTCACCTGGCGGACTTTACTCCCAAACTCTTCCACTAGCCCTATAATCCTACATGGTCTGCTTGTAGGAGTCACATCGATCGTCTGTATCATTTTTATAGGCAATAAGAAGCTGGAATTTACTTTTTTCCCCAAAAAGTTCATTATCTTCTCTCCGTGTGTAAATAGAACATATAAATGACCCAATATATTATATGACTATATAATGTGTGTGTGTGTGCGTGTGTGCGTGTGTGTGTGAGTGGGTGTGTGTGTGCATGTATTTGTGTGCATGTTGTATACACTTGTCGTGCGGTATAGCATGTTCGAGTTGGGTAACGAGTTTGAATGTTGTTATTGTGTCCGTCTCTTTATTTAAATAATCTGTTGGATACATTCCATAATCTATCAAAAATTAACCCTATATATAGTCAAACATAGGCGCCGGAAGTGGGGGGGGGGGGGGGGGGGCAGCCGCCCCCACAATCCAAAAAGTGGGGGGGGGGGGGGCAAAACGCATTTTTGCCCCCCCCCCCCAAAAAAAAAAAAAAAAAAAAAACCTCCAAAAAAATGAATAAATAAACAAATAAATAAAAATAGATAAGATAAGAAAGATATGTATATAAATGAATAAACGCGAAAAAACATAGCTACAAACGACACTTTTTGGACTGTAAAATGTCAAAATTTCCAAGCTCGCTCGCTCCGCTCGCTCGCATTCAATCGATATGCCATTCTCCTGATGTTGCTGCCAGTAATTGCCAGCAGTTGCGCCTGGGCCGCCCCCCCCCCCTTAATTTCCAAAGCGAAAAAAAAATATATAGCTACAAACGGCAGTTTGGGGACTGTAAAATGTCAAAATTAATCGTCAAATTTATTCGTTATGCCATTTTCCTAACGTTGCAGCCAGTAATTGCCAGCAGTTGAGCCCGGTGCGCCTCCCCCTGAATTTCCAAAGTGAAAAACATAGCTACAACGGCAGTTTTTGGACTGTAGAATGTCAAAATTTTCAAGCTCGCTCGCTTCGCTTGCTCGCATTGAATCATTATGCCATTCTCCTAATGTTGCTGCCAGTAATTGCCAGCAGTTGCGCCCGATGCGCCCCCCATTAATTTCCAAAAGCGAAAGATATAGCTACAAACGCCAGTTTTGGGACTGTAGAATGTCAAAATTTTCAAGCTCGCTCGCTTCGCTCGCTCGCATTGAATGGTTATGCCATTCTCCTAATGTTGCTGCCAGTATAATTGCCAGCAGTTGCGCCCGATGCGCCCCCATTAATTTCTAAAGCGAAAGATATAGCTACAAACGTCAGTTTTGGGACTGTAGAATGTCAAAAAATTTCAAGCTCGCTCTCTTCGCTCGCTCGCATTGAATGGTTATGCCATTCTCCTAATGTTGCTGCCAGTAATTGCCAGCAGTTGCGCCCGATGCCCCCCCCCTTAATTTCTAAAGCGAAAGATATAGCTACAAACGGCAGTTTTCGGACTGTAAAATGTCAAAATTATCAAGCTCTCTCGCTCCGCTCGCTCGCATTTTATTGTAATGCAATTCTCCTGATGTTGCTGACAGTATATAATTTGTCGTTTCACACCGTCATTCCATAATCCATGTAAGGAAAACTTAAAATGTTGCTCAATGACTGCGTTGTTGAATGCATCACATTCCGTAATGTATTGAAGTCCCATTATTGCGCACGCACACACGAACAAGCATACACACCGTATTACTTTTCCACAAGGTGCCCACCCCCAATGTTTCGACCCATCGTACGCCACTTTATATGTATACACACACACACACACACACACACACACACACATATATATATATATATATATATATATATATATATATATATATATATGTGTGTGTGTGTGTGTGTATGTGTGTGTGTGTGTGTGTGTGTGTATGTGTATATTGTGTATGTATTGTCTATAGTGAGCCCCCTCCAATATTTGCCATCCCAATCCAAAACTGCTTCCGGCGCGCCTGTAGTCAAACTAGTTACATTGATTCTCTCCTCACTCGATCACAAGTTTCTCTCCTGCACACATCTCCCTGGCTTTTAGGTCTACCCTATAGCAATAATAAGTGGTCGACTATATCAACATTACTATATAGATCATTGTTGCTGCAGTCATTGTATCTCGTCGTGTCTCCGCCATGAAATGGCGCTGGAGACATTACGTTTTTGGGTCGTATTCGTCCGTCGGGTCGTGTTCGTCCGTCCGTCCGTCCGTCCGTCGGTCCGTCCGTCCGTCCATCCGTCCGTCATCGATTTTGCGAACCTAAAGGCACCGTTGGTAGGAGTGGACGAACATTACTTTTGGACGCACATGCTGTAGAGGGAAAAGGTCATAGGCCATGGTCAAATTCCGAAGTTTCACTATTTCCCCCATATCTCAACAATGCCTGTTGGTGTCTTTCATGAAACCTTGTGAAGCATGTAATATATTCGAAATTGCCAGGTAAATCTCTAGAGAAAGTTTTAGGCCATGGGTCAAAGGTCAAAGGTAAAAATAAACTAATGGTGTAGGCACCCCTAATGGTAAAATGATCATACCTCTCCCCCGTCCCCCGTCCTCCCCCCCCCCCCCCCGCCTGCTGCCCTTGAGAGTACTTTTGTAGTCCTTTATTTCTAACTTCTCACAGGTAGATGAAGTCTTAATTAAACACTATTCCGCCATTCTCCGCAACTGTCTTCCCTTGAGTGGAGTATGTGGTCTCTTTTTTCCCCCGACACAATCCTTCCCCTCTTCCAGCGATTGACTCACTCAGAGGGAAAACATCTCGTTACCCCCTTCTATGCCCACATACCAAAAGAGGATCCTGTAAATGAGACGGTCATAGCATGCGATATGTGTGACATATTGATGTCATCACCAATCGAGGTCATGGCATATACATGTGTACAATATTATATCTCGCATCATTATGTCTTAATCCCACCCGAGAGAAATGATTAGCATTGCAGCTGCGTCAAATTTCTGGCGTGTGCCATTCATCGGGAAGGAGACAGACGGCATAGCCAGAGGTTGCGGGGCCACAGCTGCAGAGCCAGAAAGGTGTGTATACCATTGATTGTGAGCACTCTCGCACGCTCACAACATATTGTATTCACTGTTCAATCATAAAAAAGCAATCCTTTGCTTGCTGCTGATTTCTGTAGTGGCCAGGGTTTTTTCCCCTGCATGATGATGTGGATAAAGATCATTCATTCTCATAATATTATTTCTTTCATTTGTTGTTTGCTAGTTTTTGTTTGTGTGCGAATACAATCATTGCTTATAGCGATCTCAAAGTTCTTCCGCACTCCTAACTGGTGTTGGGAAAAAGCAAAATGTCGAGAGTCTTGTGACATGAAGTTTTGAGAATACATTCTTCAAGGTGTAAAGGGGGGAGGGGGATCTGTCAGAACTTACGATGACATGCACTATAGGAAAGCGATGCCTCAAAGTCAGATGTCCCATTCTACAAACTGTCACAATAGCACTTGGCACGAATTGCTCATTATCTCAACGAAAAACGTATATAGTGATGCTTTATGGATCATTGATTGTAAGGCAGAGAAAGTCAAGACTTGGTCATCATATTTAGAGAGACAGAGTAATTTGCTCCAAGCACATTGACAGAACGTGAAAAAAAAAGGTTAATAATGTAAGCTCCGGAACCAAACGAGATAATTACAACAATACTATCCTGATTATTGAGATGACGTTATTGCTTTTTCCGTTATTGATGGACAAGTTTCCACTAGAGCTGTCATTAAGATTGAATGAGGATGAAATGATCCGCGGGTTAATAAAGCTGACAAGCTTTATCATTCATGTCCAAATAGTCAAAGTCCTCAACATCATTCTGTCCCCACGTTTGTATCCCACAGGTATAATGATTAGTGAATGAACACATTTAGGGCTTCGCATGAATTATAATAAAACAAATGGAAAAAAAAATCCACAACACCCACAACCGTATAATATCACCATTAATATAGGACATTCCTAATTCCCATAACACAATGCGAAACAAAATGACACTCGGGATACTAGTTAGTGGTAATTGTCGTTCTGTAATCCAGGATAGTAAAACATGCACTACATGTACAATGGTGTATACACAAACTACTAGTAATTTCATAAATAAATTACAACTACAATGATGCCATCAGGGTTCCATACGCAGATATACGAGAAAGTTTATGTAGTCCTGATATGAAATAAGAAAGCTGTTGTTGTTATAGAAGTAGAAGAAGTTGTATAGAGGAAGAGGAAGAATATAGGAGAAGGAGGAAAATGCTAGAAAGGTGTATGGAGAGACAAATTTGTGTGTGACGTTTTAGACAGGAAATTCGTTTTGTTAATTTCTCTTATGCTAGGATAGAGCTGCATGTATGCGAAAAGGTTTTTACAAAGTTGAAAAGCCTGGAGGTCAAGGTAATCCGGCAAATTCATATACTTAGTATTTAATCATACTCTTCACAATCACGCTGAGGACTGCTTACGGCCGCAATATTATTCAGATGAAAGGTGATCTGTACCAGCAATGTTTCCTCTCATTCCTTTGAAAGAAAGGAGAGAAGTTTATACATGACAGTTTATGTTTACAATAGTTATCTGTATGATGATCGTTTCGAGACTCTTCAAATGAATATTCTGTATTGTTTGCTGTTTGTTTGTATTTTACATCATTTGTGTTATACCTAATAAAATCTGGTTGCTGATATAACATTGAGGTAAAGCAAAATACATGTACACTTGTTGCTGGTAATTCATAATACTAACCTGGTTAGAAATTTTCCTCGAAAATTTAAGTCTTGATTTGGTTTTTAATCGAGTGACAATTCAAAAGTGTCCTCCTTTTGCTTTGATGAATCACAAAAATATATTATACTCATGAATGGTTAACTCGCAGTCCATCAAAAAAAAAAACATGGATTGTTCTTATTTAAAAAGAAGAAATATATTAATTTGACCCTAAAGAATTTTCATGCATTTTGATAAAATCTAGATTACTTGTTCCTCATGCTCCTTATACGTGTTATAGGATAAGTTAAGTTAACGTAGAGTAAAACGTCTAATCTTTTATTTGAGTTAAACTATAATCATACAGTCTTATACAAGTTCAAATTACTTGAATCTTTATGGACTTTTCTTTTTACTTTAAAATGCCAATTGTATTCTTTTACATTGAAAGCTTGAATTAGCAAAGGCTCAAATGAAATATGTAAGGGGAAATACTTCTGTTTCATTAGGAAATTGTATATTAAAGAAAAACTCGAGGAAAAATTACTCAAGAAGAATTAATATTTTCTTTAGTATAGATTAAGAAAAATGGTTGTAAATCCTACCATTATTGCTCAAGTAGGATGTTAGCTGACCTCCGAAGACTGAGAAATAGTATGACGCCTGGCCGCACCTATTCATTCCAGTGAATTCCTATTTACTTGGATACCTCCACAATAAGACCAGACAAGGTTTTCGACTCCTTTGTTCACCACTGGGCCATCTATTGTGATTATTGCGTAATAAAGAAAGTCGTATGCAAATTGCGCACTGTGACGTGAGCGGTGGTACTCAGTGCGCTGCTGCAACCCAGCCTGCCTTAACAACAGCATAGAAATAATACCGGTCTATTGAAGCTTACATCGGAGCACAGCTTACTGGAATAAATCATCTTTTCTAGACTTTTTCTCAGATATCTCAGAAACCTGTTACCCATTGTTACTTCCAGCATGGACTGGTAAGTAAAATTCATATTCCGACACAATTCCACACTGCATAAATGCCATCCGTCAGGGAGGTTAACTGGTAGATGTTTGGAGTTAAGTGTGCGCCATTTTTGCTGTCTCTCAGCCACATTGAAATGCATGTTCTACTTTCTGACCTCCCTGAGATTCAGAATCCTCCTACCAGCGTGTTCTCAAATGGTGCGGAGAATTTAAAATGCAGTATGAATGTGTTCAAAAGTCTTTTCATTTGTTTGAATAACCTGTATTCACGTAATGTGACAATCTATGACATACTTGCTGTTACGAGTGAGAAAGGTCACTGCGCTTATCATTAATTTGCGGCTATATGGCGCTATGCAGAGACTCAAAGGCGTTTATCTTTTTAGAATACTCATGACTTGAACTTAGGAGAGATGAAGACAGAATGACATTGCTTTGCGCACAGTTCGAGACCTGGGCAAATTGATGTTGATAGATATTCATATGTATGTAATAACTGATGAGACAAAAATCAGTGCATAAACGCTGAATCAAGCAACATTTGAATGGGAAGAGGTTTGTTTCTCATGCTGTGTGATTTCCCAAAAGAAAGATGCAGTAAGGTTTAACAGAAAAAAAAAAACCCGAGTAAAAAAAGTGTATCAATGAAATACGCAAAGCGCATGGAAAATGACAAACAAAGAATGACATCAATACGTCGATGAATCATTGTTGATTTTCGCAGTTTTCGCAACATATGGTGGAGAAAGAGAACATGATAATCACGATGTAGTCTGACAGATTACTAACAAACAACACCCTAGAATATACACTCGACATTTATTAACTGCAGTACACCGCATGCATGTTGATGTGTGCAACTGACACAGTCATGCTCTTACCAAAATCAATAGGTTTTCTTCCCATATGGGGCCATGTAATTATAAATCTATATCACGAAACAGTTGAGTGTACGGTTGTACGTGCCCAAAACGGTAATTACTTAATTCTCACATTTGTAGCATGACAGTCCTCTATGAGAAAACACATTACGAGCAAATGCGCTATCAAGATTTAAAAACAATGACTCAGTGGTATGATATACAATGTACGTACGTGCATGTACACTGAATATACCTTCTGTTTACCGTGTGTATAATAATGAAATAAAAAAATAAACACACACACACACACATACAATGTATATATCATATATGATAATGATAACAATACTATTACTATCATCATCATCATCATCATCATCATCATTATTCTCATTATTTACTATTATTGTTTGTTTATGTGCATGCAATTATCGTTTCCATACTGTACAGTTTCTTTAGTTTTGAAACTGAACATATATAATAATCTATATGTTATTGTGTGTTCTGTATTTATACCGATGAAGGCTGAGAGAAGACCTGAGAAAATTTGTTACTTGCAATACTTCCACGTTGTTATTTACTTGTCTACTGAAGCTCTTTTTCTTTTCCATATTTTTGAACCAGGAGCGTTCAGGAAGAAGCAAAATGTGTATATTTCAGTTCATTTGAAACTTGACATGTATGTTTGCTACCAAGACTTAAACATTATGGGCTTTTTAATTCAACTGTACAGTTTTGCGTAATGATTGTAATCTACTGCAAGAAATTGTATTTTATTTTGTGACATGATGTATATGTCTTAATATCGTTTTGCTTTATCATTCATTTTCTATTTTTTCAGATAATCGCGCTGGTGTTTATTTCCTGATAACATCGAAGAAAGACAACAATTACCATGGCAACCGAAATATTCTTCCTCCTCCTCTCGAGCCTGCTGGCCAGCCTCGTAGCCGAGAGCCACGCCCAGACTTACGCCTTTAACGTCTCCAGCACCTCCATCGGTTCCTCGACCTGCGTCCTCACCTGGCTCCTACCCAGTGACTTCTCTCTGGCGGACGCCTACCGCATCACGGTCGCGGACGAGGCGAGCAACGTCGTCATCAACATCACCATCGCCTCGGTAAGCACGTCAACGTACACGCTGAGGGACCTCACTTTCTCGACGTACCACAACGCCACCGTGGCGACCCTGGACGTCGGCGGTTCGGTCGTCGGCAGCGACTATCTGTACTTCTTGACCAGATACGACCCGTGGAACTTCCGAGCCCTTTGCGCGATCGGCGTCGTCGGCGGGATCCTATTAATTCTCATCATTGTCAAAGCAGCCATTATCATTTACAAACCCGACAAGAAGGCCGACAAATGGCGACAGGAGATTCTGGTTACCAAGCAACGGGAAAGGGAAGAACGCAAAAAGAAGATGTCATCCCAGCCAGCTGTTGGAGAAGGAGATGATCTTCCGGTCTAGGGGGTCACTTCCGAATCCGATGAATGTGACTGAATATTTCATATGCTATTTTGCAATTCTCATCACAAAGAATTTTGAGTGGATTGCGATTCTATAACTTGTGTTACGTACCCTCCTATAAAGAGACTCGTGTGAATACAACTTGATTGCCCTTTACTTTTTTTTAAACCGCTTTGTTCTTGAGTGAACAAAAATATTCTGCATCAGGGCAGGACGCGGACAAAGAGTTTTCCTCAGAAACAGTGGAACAACAGGGGGAAAATACAGTATAGATTTTCATGAATCTCTTCTCTTTTTCAAACCTTTTTTTATCTAAGCAAGAGTGTGATCAAAGACGAGTGGATATGAGTGGAATTCATTCCGCTCAACTGTCTAAGGTGAAAAATATGTTTTATAGAACTGAGAAAGGACAGATATCTTTATTCGAGATTGTGCAATAATCAATATTTCCTTGATGATCAGTATCTCCTTACAGATTACAATGTATCTTTATTGTAAACTGTATTCATGTATTTTAGTATGTCACACACTATACCTAAACTTGACAGCATGCACATTTCAAAGAGATTATTCGTGTGATGACATGACATTTGCTCCTACGACAGTTGCTCCGGTCTTTTTTTTTTCTTCCAAGGACTTAGGGTTAGGGTCAGGATTAGGGTTGTGGCGGGGTTTTAGGTTTAGTTTGATGTGAGGATTAGGTCTAGGGTTATGTCTGTTGGTAGAATTTATGTTTGGCTTAGAGGGCAGATAATTATATCGAGGGAGCAATAATTGTCGCTGGAGCAAATTTCCTGGAACCCATTTGTGTCTTTTAGTTGCACAATTTACATGTAGCTCACGTACAATATGTACATGCTAAGGTGTTCAGTGATCTCTGCAGTTTGTCGGAATTCCTTTTCCGTACACTTTGTACGTAAGCAAGAATCCAAACTCCTCACGTAAATGTGTCTCGAGTAAGATTTGTATTATCACGTTATATACAACTGTAGTTATGGACACGGTGCTTAAGACAAAGGCGGATACAATCTTTATCACCGGTTCTAAATATGGTTTGAAAGATGATGACGCTCTCCTCAAACCCTGTATTGAGTTTTCGTAGATTATAAGTTGTTCATTGCGAGCATGTGCTGAGGCACTTAGATGGTCGTTTGCATGAGCTTTAATCGGAAGAAAGTGTGCTTTGTTGTGATTGTTTTGTTTTTCCTTCACTATATACAAGGATCGATCGATGCACTCAAATCTTTGGATTCGGGAACAGTGATATACATGTTAACCCTTCTATTTACGACCATCTCATGAAGTATACTTGTACAGTAAGTCTATGAACTATTCATCATGTTCCTGGTGTTCATTTTCTTGTTAAATCACTATTTTTTTTTCACCGCTTAACCAGACATTATTTCTTGTGTGTGTATTAGTTTGTTTGTACTCATGCATGCAATTTCTCATTTTTTGTATATAATTATAAGAAATACAATTTTACAGAAAAATATAGGAAAACTACTATGCCTCTCACCGTCCGTCTGTTGCTGCCTCCATGAATAGTGCCTATTTAGATAATACATGGTGTATTATGGTTTTCTATCACATGGACTCCTCACTACTTGTCTGATGCGAAACGTGTGTGTCGCCGTCAGTATACTCGTTCAAGGTAACGGGTTGCGTAGGACTGAATGTAATATTGGATGTATAATCTCGTGAACTTAACATGCTTAAGCTGGACAGCGCTGATGTGTGAATGTGAACTAAACTATACTGTGAAAAGGTTCTATACCATTCTTCTATTCTATGTAACTATCAATGACAAAGTCAAGTTTGTAATACGAGTAATGGTCAGTTGTATCATTTATGTCATATTGTACAGTACATGTATATCGAGCTGTTTTAAGGGGGCAACTTCTTTCCCTATTTAGGTATACAAGATGGATCTTGTCAAAATCAGTCATTCCTCTATACGTATGTAGAATGAGTTTCTTTTATCATAACCATCATCATCATCGTCAGCATCATCATCATCATTTCATCATCATCATTAACGTCATCATCATCATCATCATTATCATCATCATCACCACCACCATCATCATATCATCATCGCAATCATTATCATCATCGTCAGAATCATCATCATCGTCACCATCATAATCATCATCGTCAGTGATCATCATCACCATCATAATTATTATCATCATTAGCAGCAGCAGCATCTCTCTCTCTCCTTTCTCACAAAAGTAATGTACTGCCACGTGTGTCTTTGAATGAGTGTTGGAGTTGACTATTCAAAGTAAAATAATCTTACAATGTATGTCATTCAGTACGGTGTGTACATGTACGTTAAAAACAATCACAATGATAGTATCTAACTTTAAACGACAGTAAATATCTTCAGGTGTGAGTTTTTTTCAATTTGTCTCCCTCTACAAATTGAGTTAGTTAAAGGGACTGTACAGTACTGGTTGAGGTAGGGATTCATGTTTTGAACATTCCTAAGTGAGATAATGAAAAGCCTCTTATGAAATATGAAAGAGCATGTAACTTTAAGAAGGATTAAACGTTTATTTGATGAAAATTGGTTTTCAAATGGCAGAGATATCCAAAAGAGTGCTAATAATAAAAGACGACATGCCCCAACTTTATTAGGATACCTTTGTTTCACCTTGTTTTGGGATATCTCAGCCATTTCAAAACCGATTTTCATTGAATAAACTTTTGATACCCCTAAGAACTGCATGCTCTTTGACCTCTCATAGAGTAGTTTCTGAATATCTCGCAAAACGTTAAAAGCTAAATCTTCACCTCGACCAGAACTGTACACACCCTTTAAGATCGCAACTGCTGATCTGTAAATGCCTCAAGTTCAAAAAATTTTTATGAATGAGGTTTTCAGGACTCCGCATCTCGGCGCGCGCGCATGTGCGTGAACGAGGGAGCGAAGCGACTGAGACAGGGGAGGGTGTGGGAGGGGGGTGTCCGCCCTCCCACGGTAGGGAGCTTTTTTTGAATTTTTAGCTCTTTAAATGGTGCAAGCTGGTGCTTACTTAAGTGACTATTCTTTACTTATTTTGAAAGACAAAAGGGAAATATGCCTTCAATTGCAACTCTCGCTTTAATCCTTTAAGCTATGCTCCCGATGCGTGAGAAAAATGGGTGCCATGCGTGGGATCGTGAGACAGACCCTAAATGCTTGAGTCTCACTCACAATGCGTGAGACTTGGTAGCTCTGAAAGGAACCATTGGCACTCGAACCTGTCATCTACTGCATCTTAGCAAATTTAATTTGTAGAGGGAGACAAGTTGAAGAAACTCACACCTGAACCCTTCACCCCTCTGAATAATATCTTTCTTTCAGTGAATATCTTTCTCGGTCGATCACGAGGACAACAACGTTTATGTACATTTCCGATCACAAGGGGAAAAAAAAAGTAGTTCATCTCTTTGGACAGTACGGCTTCTATAGTTCATTATGTGTTTTTTTTTCGACAAAGAAAATGACACACACAACCATACACGCACGCACACGCTTACACATACACGCACACACAAACCATCAGCATTCTTTATCAGACTCACGTACCCGCTCTTATTTTATCTCGTGATTTATCCATATCTGCACGATACTTGCAACGTATTCAAAGATTTTTTTTTTTACAACACAAAATAGTGATAAGGGAGAATCATAAAATGATGCGCTCACTCCCTTACACTTTTCCCCACTCTCTTTCGTTGCTTTATTTTCGTCCAACAAGACACCACTCTGAAACATTTTTGTTGATGTTGTTGTTGTTAAACACGGTTGGCATTTTAGCAGCAAAATATGGCTCTACCTTCTCCCGTCTTCGAATTTATATAGCTCAAGTGAAAAGAATGAAACTAACTTATATAGATCAGTTATGTCCAACATACACACATGCATTAACACAGACACACATACTTATAGATGAATGAATAATGAATATACAGCTCATTTAACACACATACACACACAGAAGCACACACACACACACACACACACACACACACACACACTGTCAAAGCCTGCCATAGATCAGAGGAATATTAATATGATGTTCCATATATATATATATTTTTTTTGTATAGCGAAGTAAATCAAAGAGCTTCCTTGGTAATATGGACGTATACAACTATACGATGACACGAATACGAAGGGTTTATATTTTACATTTATTTCCTTTCCGTGGAAGCGATAAAACTGTATCTAATAATGTGCACCACATCTTATCATTGTATCTCATTCAGTGTATTCACAAATTATGTACTAACCAGGGGCGGATCCAGGAATTCCGCAAAGGGGAAGCGCCTTTACAAAATTAAAGGGGCGCACGAGTCCCCCCCCCCCCCATTTTTTCTTTTGATTTCTTTTGTTTTAACCAACAACAAAAAAGAAAAAAAGAAGGGAGGCGCGACCGGTGCCCCCTCTCCGAGTCTGGATCAGCCACTGCTAAATTTCGCCAAGAGTAGACGTGCATGGTTTGTTCTGGGGCACTCGCCAAGACTATTTTGGTATGCAGTCACGAATTTGAATTTGTGATCATGACAATCATTGACGAAATATATACGAAACAACTGTATAGTCTATATACGTGATCTCTCAAGAGTAACGTTGAATGACAAAGGTTTCAGTTGTGTTTTAACACAACATTATTTTGTCAAACTCGGTGTCGAGTGCATACTGTGATGAAATGACATTAATTTATTGGAGGCAAAACGCTACATAGTTTGTTTCAATTTAGCAGTAAATGGACATGGTTTATAGAGGGAAAAGCTACCGGGGTGTGATGTGCGAAGGGATCGTGATTTTAATTTGTTTATGGACGCGTTGATAAAGATGTCTGTTATATGTCCCCTGCAAGTGGACTGGGAGCAATGCGGAACGCGGTGATCTCCTCAGTAAGGACCCTAGTTGTCGACGATATGGTAGATGGACACGGTGCCGCTCACGGTACTGGTGACGATGAGGAGAGGGATGCCTGTTGCCGAATCGGTCGACGAGACGAACCTATATAGGGGAAAGAAAGAAAGAAAGAAAGAAAGAAAGAAAGAAAGAAAGAAAGAAAGAAAGAAAGAAAGAAAGAAAGAAAGAAAGAAAGAGTATCACATGGCTACACTCGCATCTTTGTTTATAATGACGTACCATTATTCTCTCTTGCTTTGCTTTGTTTTATTTTGTTTTGTTTGTTGTTTTTGCTCTCCTTTGCCTCTCTGATGAGCTCCTAGGATTATGCTATTACCACTATTGTGATTATAATAGTATTAGAAGAAGCAGAAGTTGTAGTAATAGTAGAAAGTAGTAGTAGTAGTAGTAGTAGTAGTAGAAGTAGTGGTGTTAGTAGTAATAGTAGATAGTGATTGTAGTAGTAGTAGTAGTAGTAGTAGTAGTAGTAGTAGTAGTAGTAGTAGTAGTGGTAGTGGTAGTAGTAGTAGTAGTAGTAGTAGTAGTAGTAATAGTAGTATAGAAGTAGTAGTAGTAGTAGAAGCAGCAGTAGAAATAGTATTAGGCCTATAGAAGTATCATCAGTTTCATCATCTGATCCTTATTATCATAATTTTTGCTATTTCCTTGTACCATCATAAATGTCATATTTTCATTCATAAAGGATCACATTCAAACATACATTATTATTCTTATTACGTACACCCAATGGACGTTTTTTAGACCAAATTTGGTCCATGGGCTCCATGGGGTAAATTACACCCGCCGGGGGGCCTTTTAGGGGGGGGGGGGGGGCCTAGGGGACGAACCCACCCTCAGGGGTCAGGCTGACGCGCATTATTTTTTATTTTTTATTTTTTATTTTTTCATCTATTCATTATTATTATTTATTCAATGAGGAAGGTAGCCCCAGTAACTCTGCGGGGTCAATCTTTCTGGGCTTGGTGGGGCAAATTGACCAGCAGCCAGCTCCCAGACTAAAAGCACTCTTCACAGCGGGGCTGCGTCTTGATGAAGAACTATTTTGAAGTCACCTCTGCCCTTCGTTTCAGCCAACAAACTCTCGAGACCTCAAGGCAAAGTATATTCATAAGATAACTGTTACAATAACAATGTCCCTAAAGAATTGCATGAAGTACTTTAATATCTATCATCCCTCGCATTTGCCATGAACCTGCGTAATAAATTATAGGTTTTAATTAAATGTTGCAATTCACAATGACGTTTTACTAATCAAATTAAAACCTTGAATCGTACTTCTCGCTCATCGAAGTATACATTGCAGTGATAACTCTCTCCTTCACCTTACCCACACCAACCCAACCATGCCCCCCCCCCCACACACACACACGCCAACACACTAAAAAAAAAAAAAGAAACCAAACAGACAGACAGACAAACAAACAAACAAAAAACTCTAAGAACGAGAGAGGGCGCTAACGTACTTAAGATCCTCCGGGTCTAAGTCTCCAAGGTTTCGGGCCCCTAAGAGATCGTCGAAAGTGTCCTTTGTTCCACCGGCGCGGTAAACCGACTCGAAGCTGAGCGTGGGACCATAGTAACTGTCGTAGATTCGGTAGATGAGGATGGCGGCGGAACGATCGACACCGAAGAATGCAAAGTCCTGTCCGTTGATGGTGCCGACTTCGATGCTCTCGCACTCGGGGCCCTGTTAAATTGTTGGTCCAATCGTGTGAAGTGTTGATCTAACGATGATTATTGTCATAACCATTGCTTTAATCATTACCATGCTGCTTGAAATTATGTACATGGCGTAAAAGACGGCGAGTTGCAAGAATACTAAAAATTCTAGATATTCAAGCGTTATTGATATTTCCGAGCATTTTCTCGAGCTTAGATGACTAGGATTTTGATTGCAACTGCACAAGTAACTCGAAATCTAAAGACTTGGTCATTTTACAATTTGATACTTGTATGAATTGAAATACAACCTTTTTCAGTAAATAATTCGTTACCAAGGCAACGGCCGAAGACGCAATTTATGCATTTATGCAACAAGCAGATTCGTGTTCAGCATCCCATAAATAGGTTGAATAGCTCCCACATGCAGATTATACAGAGAATTTTAAGCATCCTTGAAAATAACTGCGACAAATGAGAGGTTTAGTACAGATTTGATTGAGAGAAGTAAAATTATTCGGAACCATTGCATAAAAATCTTTGAAAGCAGATTGTCATTTTTAAGCCTGCTCAAACAAAGTTACCCAAATTATTCCGCTTTGAAGGACAATAGATAAAAGTGAAATCATGGTAATGTCATCACCTCACAACTAATCCATTAATCGTGTACAAAAGAAAAAAAACAAACAAAAGTGACGAAAACTCAATTTTCTGCTACTAAAGAAAAAACCCCAATATTATTCTTGGATGAATAACTTCAAGATAAAGATCAGCAGATATTTAAACATTATATGATTTGAAACGGGGGGGGGGGTGTAATTGCGTTTGAGAAAAAACAAGGAAAAGTAGAAATTACGCGGCGCGTAATATATGTCCCCGCCGGAAGTAGCATTTTGTAGCAAAATGTACAATATAGGTAAAAAGATCAAGGTCAAAGGTCAAAGAAGTCAAAGGTCAAAATTCTGTGTAGAAGTTTTGAAGCCCTCACCTAGTGCCATCACATAAAGCTAACGGAATCGAAATCGGGTTAGAAATGGCGAAGGAATAGCATTTTGTAGCCAATGTACAATAAAGGTCAAAAATCAAGGTCAAAGGTCAAAGAAGTCAAAGGTCAAAATTCTGTGTAGAAGTTTTGAAGCCCTCACCTAGTGCCATCCCATAAAGCAAACGGAATCGAAATCGGGTTAGAAATGGCAAAGGAGTAGCATTTTGTAGCCAATGTACAATATAGGTCAAAAATCAAGGTCAAAGGTCAAAGAAGTCAAAGGTCAAAATTCTGTGTAGAAGTTTTGAAGCCCTCAACTAGTGCCATCACATAAAGCAAACGGAATCGAAATCGGGTTAGAAATGGCGAAGGAGTAGCATTTTGTAGCCAATGTACAATATAGGTCAAAAATCAAGGTCAAAGGTTAAAGAAGTCAAAGGTCAAAATTCTGTGTAGAAGTTTTGAAGCCCTCACCTAGTGCCATCACATAAATCAAACGGAATCGAAATCGGGTTAGAAATGGCGAAGGAGTAGCATTTTGTAGCAAAATGTACAATATAGGTCAAAAATCAAGGTCAAAGGTCAAAGAAGTCAAAGGTCAAAATTCTGTGAAGAAGTTTTGAAGCCCTCACCTAGTGCCATCATATAAAGCAAACGGAATCGAAATCGGGTTAGAAATGGCGAAGGAGTAGCATTTTGTAGCAAAATGTACAATATAGGTCAAAGGTCAAGGTCAAAGGTCACGACTGAAATTCTGTGTAGAAGTTTCAAAGCTCCCATGTAGTGCTATCATATAAAGCAAACAGAATCAAAATTGGCTCATAAATGACAGAGAAGTAGCAAATTGAAGATTTTGATCACACACGGACGCACACACGGACACACGGACGGACGGACACACGGACACACACACGTACGGAGCCCGTTTCATAGTCCCCTGCTCGAACTCGTTCGGCGGGGACAAAAATTGAAATAATAGTAATCACAAAGCTTTATTTATCCAGGGTATAGCCTCTTCAGTGTTACCACTGCTCTACCAGAGGGTCCTGCCATTATTATTACCCTAGCTTTGCCGGGTACCCATTTATACACCTGGGTCGAGAGGGACATGGTGGGTAAAAACATCTTGTCCAAGGACGTAAGCACTTGGCGGGAATCGAACTCGGGTCCTCCGATTGGGAGAAGTGAGTCTTATCCACTATATGCCACAGCGCCCCCACTTCAGGATCTTGGATTCAGGATTTTTTTTTTTTTTTTTTTTTTTTTTGTGTACAATTTATCGTGTCTTGTCCCTTATGGTAAGTTGTTGAGCGATGACATCATCATCTAACTCATTTATAGTGACTGTCTGAGAACAGTTTCGTGAAATTTGCGAAGTTTTTGAAATCAGATACCTTCCATAATTTTTCATTCCGATTTTGACAAAATTTTCACTATTGTGCTTACTACATTTTACTCTTCTTTTAATTCAGACTAACCTTCACCCTGGTCCGGAATTGCCCTCTATTAACCCCCTACCCCCATTTCATCCCACTGCCCCCATCCAGACACGGATCGAATTCGGACGAAATCAATTGCCACTATCTGACTATGACGTCAGTTTTACCAGATTGTCTGAGCGGGAGTCCATCAGGTCTTCGGGACACTCTTTATCGGCTTCGTCCGGCTTGGTGTCGGCGTTGAAGACGTCCGGGTAGTAGGTTGCCATCATCCTCTCGACCTCGTCACCACTGTCCCATACGCACTCCATGGTCTGGGAGCCGGGGAGGAACACGGACACGCCACGGGCACCGAAGAAGTGAGGATACTCCACCTTTCCGTCGTCGTCCACGCCATCGAACTTGCTGAACTGGAGTCGTCCTGGAGACATCAGTAGTATACAATCTCGTGATGAGAGTGAAAAAATGGTCACTGCTTGTTCGATAACACGAGGTTTGGGACTGAGTCGTGGCAAAAGATCTCTCCTAACTGCCAATCAGGCTGACAGGTGACGTCATATTTCAAACAGTGTCTCATCCTTCATCGAATGCCATGCGAACTCTTGTTTCATTTCAATAATAAAGACCTTTCACTATTTTGTTTAATGCAACAGCAAGCCAAAGTCTGAATGATTATAACGATCTGTGAGTTTGGTATAAAGAGCCTATGAGAGGTATATACGGGTAGTACTAACATCATCGTACGCTGCGTGATCAACTCAATGACTAGGCTGTACTAACTTTTACTATCTAAATAATCGGCATATTCTTATAAAATAAAAAGCATACAAAACAATCAACAACTGATAGTCTTACCCAATTTGTCGTCATCATTCATTTCATCGTCAAGATCGGAAGATATCTTGTCTGACAGATCGCCATCTGTTGCGAAAACAAAACAAAATGGAATAAAAAGTAAGGCTACTAACCTCACGAGTAAGCGAATACCGTTACCGACATTATACGCGGATGCTAGACATGTATACAACGGTAACATCTGTATATTAGACTTGTTTACCAATATATTCAAAATTGCAACTGATTGACAAATTGCCCTACATCGACGTAAATAAGCACTAAATTGATCAGTGTGTTAGTAGTAGCCATGATAAAAGACATCATGGGCGCACGTACTCGAGTAGGATTCGAACCTACGACCGCCTGATCTCTGTAAAACTGCGAATAAACTCTTTAAATGCCGGTGGCAATGGGGGGGGGGGGGGATCTTTGGTTCCACCATGAAGAGTTCGTTGACCTTACCGTCATGAAGATCCTCCCCTCGCTTCACCTCGTCCCAGTCATCACTGCCCAGAGTATATTCGAATTTGTCGCCCTCGTTGGCCGTAATGAGATAGTCTCTTCCAGTCATTTGCGATCTGTAAAGTTTGATGGCGTCCGGCTGGTACAGACTGTAGATGTCGAAACTCTTTGTGGCGATTTCTAAGGGATACAAAACAAACAAAACAAAACAAACAAACAAACAAACAAACAAACAAACAAACAAACAGACAGACAAACAACAAACAAGCTAACAGTTACAGTGTTAGAGAATAATTGATTATCGTTTCAAATAGAAAATGAATGAACGTACTTCCCTTGTTACCACGAATTACAAAAATGAAGGTCATGCGCATCTGAGGAATAATATCGAACGGTAAGAAAGATAAGGCTATGGTTAAGCAACGCCTACAGAGATTATTTTGTTCACTAAGACAGAGTACAACTTGGTGATGTAAACATGGCTATTAAAGGCAAGATGAATAAAAAAAAAAAGCAAAACCTCGTACTTGTTCGTGCGGGGGTGTAATATCGATTGACAATGAAGTGTCCTTTAGCTTTATTTGGCAAGGTTTGATTACTGGCGCAGTGATAGTTTCCAGTAAAAAAACAACAAAAATAAAGAATTCAAAGACTAAACAAAACAAGAATGATATAAAAACTGGAGGAGATGGCAGAAGGCCATTTTGTTTTTGTGTCTGCAGCGTGGGAAGACTTATTCCCACACGCTAGTTTCAGAATGGCACATAGTGTTGTTTTTTTCCCCCGAAGAATCAAAATTCTATTTCTGTCACAGTGTGATAAGAGTACATTATGTATACGTTATTAACAGAGCTAGAAATAGCTGGATTTGACTCTACAAAAATATGGTGCTATATCAGGCAGTCACGGAATGATTATATTAAAGGACAAGTCCACCTTCATAGCCATGTGGGTTGATTGAATGCAACAATATTAGTAGAACACATCAGTAAAAGTCAGAAGTTATGAATTTTGGAAGTTTCTTCTCAGTTGGTGCTGGATGAGAAGACTACTATAACAGCTTGTAATGTCACATGTGTACACTGATATAAAGAAAATATAAAGAACATTGAACATATTTTCGCTTTTGTCGCAAAATAAAAGAACATTTGACTTGTCTCTTTCAGAAGGCAGGGGGAATAATATTCCCCTTAACATTAAAAAAGTGACAACTCGAGGAAATGTGCACTTTTTCAAAATATCAATTTTCTTTATATTTTCCTTATATCGTTCTACGCATGTGACATCATACACTGTAGTAGTCTTCTCATCCAGCAGTGACTGCGCAGATATATATACTTCAAAATTTCACAACTTTTGGACGGATTGTCCAATTTTTCCCGAATTTTCACTGATGTGTTCTACTAATATTGCTACATTCAATCAATCCACATGTATATGAAGGTGGGCTTGTCCTTTAATACCATCTTGACGTTTTTCATTGTGACCTTTTGATTGTCGCCACAACGTGTAACAGTGTACAGTCTGCAGTCGACTGCCTTGAAAAACAAACAAACAAACAAACAAACAAACAAACAAAAACCCGACAACCACCACAACAAGTAACAAAACAAAGCAAAGAAATATTGAAATAGACAAACGCGACATATCTTCTTCATGAAAGTTTCCCTAGGCTTGTTTGTTTGTTTGTTTGTTTGTTTGTTTGTTTGTTTGTTTGTTTGGTTGGTTGGTTGGTTGGTTGATTGGTTGGTTGGTTGGTTGATTGGTTGGTTGATTGGTTGGTTGAGTTTGTTGTCATGGAAACAAGAATGAGGCATCCTTACTGCCGTCTTTGTCGCTGGCGTCCAAGTCGAGGTTGCTCCAATCCTTTATGCCCAATGGAAGCAGCTCCAAGATGGCGTTGCTTTGGATGTCGACCATGGCAATAGCGTTGTTTTCCTAAAAACAGCGAATGTTGTTTCATTCCATGAGACAAAAGAGACAAAATTTCTTTTTTTTAAATGATAATTTTGCCTTTCAAACTAAGGTACCTGCAGTTTTTTTTTCTCAGTAATCATATAGAATTAATGATAGATATTCATCCCGAATATGTAGAAGCAACACTCTTAAAACATCCGAGTCAGAACTGACCCGGAACTGGGTCCGTCTGAGTGGGGTCATACACCGTTCCGGGTCAGAAATGAGAAGGAATGGGGTCAGATATGACCCATTCAGAGTCATGAATTGGGTCAGGGTGACCCCATTCGGGGTCTTCATGACCAAATTCCAAGTCATTTTTGACCCGGAACGGTGTATGACCCCAACGGACCCAGTTCCGGGTCAGTTCTGACTCGGTTTTTTTTTTTTTTAGAGTGAATCACATCTGATTATGGACAGATCATGACAATTCAAATTAACTTTTCTTGATTACAATTCATACAAACAAGGTCCCCGAGATCTTGAGGGTTGAATTTCACGGATCATTTCCAATGATCGCCTCCACTTTTCCCAGAAAATATAGAGTCTTACCTCTTAAGGCCCTCCTTTTTTTTCTGGAAAAAGTAGGATCTGAATTTTTTTTAAGTTGCCTGTCGGACGATTTTGGGAGGGGATTGACAGCAGAAAATGCTGAAACGTTTTCTTTTCTTTTTTTCTCTCTCTTTTTTCTTATTCTTTTACGTTTATTTATTTTTTATTGCTTTTCAGGAGATTTTGTTAGAGAAGCGCCAGCAGAATGTTCCCCTTCTATACTGAAAACGTATCGACGTCCCTGTCCCCATAAAGTCGGCCCTGTACGATATAATTTTTTGGTAAAAAATTACCTATAGACAGGAAATGGCGTAACTACTTGCGGATAAGGCTATTATTATAATTGTCAAACAGGAATCTATGAGTTCGAACCTTGGTCCATGCCTACATTTACAGGATTTTTACCACAATACCCATCTTAACCAGTTGAGGATTAGTCCCGAGTGTATTGTAGCCATATCAGCCCGTCCTCAACGGGTTTATCACTTGACCCTGACGTAACAATAGGTATAGACTTGACCGAAAGATCGGTCTGTATCTGGTCGTCAGGGATAGTTCCGCAGAGACTGCGTCTATGGCTTCACGGATCCCCTCTTATACGGAGGAGAGCCGATAAAGTCATAAAGATAAAAGACTCCTCCGGACAGACGGATTTTCTGTCTAGGTATAGGCCCACTTGTGGTAATGATGGGCCAATCCTTATGTCAGATCCCTCTGTAAAGGCAATAGTGGTAGCTAGAGTAGATAAATGGTACCTTCCTCAGACGACGCTTTTTAGGCAAAAAAAAAAAAAAAAGAAAGAAAGAAGAAAAAAGAAGTGTTCTGTACATGTGCGAGAAAGCTGGGTCCATTGTCCAACCTGGGAGGCTGCGTCATCTTAGCGTTCGTGTCGCAGATCTAAAGATCGCTATTGGCGAGCTTATCCGCGAAGCTAAGGTCGCTAGGACGCGAACGCTAGGACGTATGCTGTCAGCCCTGGAGGAAGCGCGTCGTGAACATTACAGCGTCGCAGATCTAAAGATTGCTAAAGATTATTAGGGAGCTACAGATTTGTGAAGCGGACGTTTAAGACGACGATTGAGTTGACCGCTCTCTTCTCTCCCTGGGTCGTGTTGCAAAGTAGCTTTACATAACGCGAGAACGCAGCCAAAGTAAAATGGCGCCTCCTATAGGATCATTGCATCAAAGTAGCAGCTCTCTGCGGTGTGAATTTGAGCGGACGCAAAAATAGTCCTGAACCAACCATGCAAACTCAGACGATTTTTATAAGCAAATTTGTGCATGCGCAGACCAGGTTGTTTTTTTGTTTGTTTGTTTGTTTCTCTCTTCTCTGAACGTCTACGTCGCGAAAGCTCCCACAGGTGTGAGGACGTTACCTGGAGACAGATGTAGGCGTACCGATCTTCTTCGTCTATAGCGATATACTCCGGCTCCAAGTTCTGGGAGAAGGTGTTGTAGACGTCACCGTTCAGCTGACCCTTGTAAGGGGCGCGTACTCCAAGCCACTCGTAATAGGAGGCGCTATTATTGTGTTGAAATGAGATGTTATAATGATTAGTTTGTTTCAACTATTGTCACCTATCCTTAACCGAGAAGATTCACCGGAATGATAGAGTCTGACCTTTTTGTGGCACAATTTTGTCCATGGTTTAAACTATGGACAAAGATCGCAGTTTTTATTGGGCGCCAAGTGTCGCATGGCCTATTTCTATAGTTCGTTACGAAATCAGTCATTTCATCGACGAAAATATGACTGATTTCGTAACGAAATAGGCCATACGACACTTTGCGCCCCCAATAAAAAAATACGGTCTTCGTCCATGGTATAAATAATGGACAAGATTAACCACCTTCGTGAATGTGTATCATCTTTATTACGAAACAAGTGGAATTATTTCGTAGAAGCAAAGCTCAGATGTCTGATATGGGTAATGATAATTATGTAACACTAACATTAAACAGTCATAATCAATCATACTTTATCTTGCTAGATAGTGTTGGTTAGCACTGATCTCTCAAATGACCTAACCACTACAATCAAACTAGCTTTGGCAGGTTTCCATTCATTCATATCGGTTCAAGAGGGACATTGTTTGTAAGCATCTAGTTAAAGGATGTGACATGATGCACTGGCGTAGCCAGGGGGGGGGGGCGATGGGGGCGGTCGCCCCCCCTAAGATTTGGACCGGGGATTTGGGAGGCGGAAAAAAAAATGCGTGTATACTGTATGCATGCACATGAAGCGGGTCTCCTTCGCAACCTTTCATCAAATAAGATATTTTTTTTTTTTATATTTCACTCAAAGTGTGCACCAGATCGTTGAATTTCAATTCAAAATATGCAAAATTTCTCGTGCTTGGGAGGGGGTATCCCCCTCCCAAACCCTCCCCCTCTGTGCCTCTTTCCCTAGCTAAGCACACTTTTTAGATTTACAAAAAATTATGAATAATTCTGAGTGCACAAGCCTTATCACTTATATTCCGAAAACTCAA